>NC_141153.1:34572954-34900000 GCF_053477565.2 Lygodium microphyllum | reverse complement strand
GGGACCATTAGGCATTTAGAATTACTATCTCATGCCTTCTATTGATTAGTAATGTTACCTAAGAACAAACCAAGGATTGGATTCCTCATAAAAAATCTACCACATTAGTCTATTTGGGTGGATAATTAGTATATATTCTTTACATGTTCTTCTACACTTAGAGCATAACAAATTCAAGCCCTTCTCTAAAGCACATAGCAAAGAGAGAGAGAGAGAGAGAGAGAGAGAGAGAGAGAGAGAGAGAGAGAGAGAGAGAGAGAGAGAGAGAGAGAGAGAGAGAGAGAGAGAGAGAGAGAGAGAGAGAGAGAGAGAGAGAGAGAGAGAGAGAGAGAGAGAGAGAGAGAGGGAGGGAGGGGAGGGAGGGAGGGAGGGGGGAGGGAGGGAAGGAGAGCGAGAGGGAGAGGGAGAGGGAGAGGGAGAGGCTTATCTATTTTTTAAATGCAGCTATAGGTTGAGGGACTAACCTAGAAATGTTGATTTACAAAGGCTTCATTGAGGCAATGCCTTTCTTGAGTGCACTTGAGCAAAGCCATAACAAAAAGGAAAAATGTCACCATAGATGCGACTCAAGATTAGACTTGAGAGGCAAGCAATGAAATCGTTCATCATTCAGAAGCTTACGCGATAGATATGTAGTGGTGGTGGAAATGGAAGCCATACATGGCTAATCCATTTTGTATGGAGAACAAAGATGTGTGCCAAGTGTGAGTACGATTCTAACTTGCACCACCATGAATTCTACCTAAATACCTCAAATTTCCTACATGTGCTTTTCATGCAACACTGAAGAAGCTTCAGTTCTTGTTTTTTATTTCTTTAGTAAATAGAAAATTAAAAAATCGGTGAATTTTCCCTTTTAAAAAATTCATGTGTTGACTTCTTGGTGCATGCATTCCTTTTTAAAGGGACGACACAATTTTCTCCATGTATCATCCTTAAATAAATGGAATAGAATAGGAAAATACTAATTTGAGTTCAATCTTTACTTATTTCTAGAAACCATATTTTTAAAGTGTGTTTTGTATGTTTTTCATTTTCATTTCATGAATCATGATTTTCATATTGGCATGAGATTTTGGCTCAAGAAGCTTTGAGTGCCTACCTTGTAGGTTTAGATGTAGGATAGGCATTTTTGTGGATTACAAGTTATGTAGATTCTAAGTTTTTGATGGATGATCTCATATTGTACTAGTTCTCACAAAAATGCCAACAAACTCACATGCTAGGACTATGCCAGCCAAAAATTTCATGGATATACTTGATTTCATGGTAAATTATGAAAGTCACACAAAGGAAAGGAAAACTATTTAGAAAAAATCCACTCATATGGAGATTACAGTTCTCCTTCTAAATTAAGATTCTAGTGTCCTTAATGGGGAAGACATGAGAATTAAAAGTTGAAGAATAATTGAGAAAAATCAAATGAAGTTTAACTCCCGAAAAATCAAATGAAGTTTAACTCCCCTACCATATAATTAGGGTTTAGAATACTCAATGGGAGGAAAAATATTTCACAATGAAGAGATTTCTTTGGTTATGAAGGCTATCAGAATTCAATGTTTTTTTCTACCAATTAACATTTCTTCATAACAAATAATGAACAAAAATTGCAAGTGTGCACATATATATGCACACAAAGTTAATTTAGTTACATGTAGATATTGCAACAAGTTAACTAATAATTAAAAGGTCATCTCTTGAATTTGAAAATATGCAAAACAATTTGTAGAAGATGAATATGCAAATGGCGGGGGGGGAGAGAGAGAGAGAGAGAGAGAGAGAGAGAGAGAGAGAGAGAGAGAGAGAGAGAGAGAGAGAGAGAGAGAGAGAGAGAGAGAGAGAGAGAGAGAGAGAGAGAGAGAGAGAGAGAGAGAGAGAGAGAGAGAGATGTGATATTAGTGGTAGCAGGGCTAGAAGTGGTAGTAATTATGATGCAAGTGGTGGTGGTGGTGTGGTTGTTGCACCAAAGGGTGGAACAAGTGTACTATGTGAAATAAAAATGGGGGATTGCCAAAAAAAAAACTCACTCCTTGCCCTTCTCCACCTATTTCTTGGGCAAGTGATTGACGATGATAATAGGTGCTTATTCAAAATGTCAACAACTTGGCCAATGTCAAGGGTTGACTTGGTGAATCACATGCACAGGAATGGTGCCAAGGACATACACAATAGTTGGATATGCTTCAATCATGTGCATCGTCTTAATGATTCGATCATCATGGTAGCACATGTGTGTGACCCAAGTTAGTTCCTCTTATCTTATTTTGTCATCAAACATGAACATAAAGAACATGTTTTTTTAAAATCTTCAATTTGGGATTCTTTTATGTAGTTTACAAGAGTTAATGATCATGGACATATACAAGATGAAGGAAGAAGATACATATGCGTAAGTCTTATTTTTGTCAAAGTTGAATGTGATGGAGAAGTGTGAAAGATACATATGCGTAAGTCTTATTTTTGTCAAAGTTGAATGTGATGGAGAAGTGTGACCACCAAAAAGATGATTTTTGAGGGTTCATGGTAAAGTTGAATGTGATGGAGAAGTGTGACCACCAAAAAGATGATTTTTGAGGGTTCATGGCAAAAGAGGCAGTTGCCAATTGGAGGAGTGCTCAATGATGGTTCGAAAGACATAATGCAAGTAAGGGGGAGATCTTTCTTATTTCATTGGGAACAAAGTCTTCAAATACACACATCATAGTATATGCATATGTGAGATGCCTACCAGGCTAAATCCAAGGCGTACCTTTTAGTAGTTTATCAGTAGGTTTTCCAAATGATGCTGCTTGGCACTCCCTTGGAGTATCATGGGGTTTGTCACTTAGGCCCTATTGAGTCTACATTGCAATGGAAGAGTTTTGGTCGAACCCACTAGGATCGACCTTAATTTTCGGGTTTCTAAAATCAGATAGGTCTCCTAACATTGAGCTAGCATTAGTAGTTTTGAGTTCCCATTTCCTACATGATTACTCGAACTGAAGGGGACTTGCCATTACACCTGGTTCTAAGAGAATGGGAGATGAAGGGGAGTGCGGTACGTCAACCCTCTTGCCCAAAAGGCAAAATCCCATTCCGGCCCCCTAAAACAATGCAACTCGGTTCTACCTAGCGGCAAGTTGGTCAATTTATCGTCTTCCTATTTCTATTGCCAATTTAGAAAAGCTTCCAGCTAATCAAGACCACCCTACCATTGGACGGGACCCATCGTGGGTTGCATCCACCTGCTTTCCTTTGATGATGGTATCATCTTTAGTTTTTTAATTACCTACAACACATTTATTGAAACATATACAACCAGCTTCCTTAATTAGTATGTTAAATCACATGTTCCTTCACGTAATTTATCTCACGGACATGCATACAATTCAAACAAACCTTGAATTTAAAAAAATCATTTATTGTGTTGGAAGTTTATTTCAATTTCCATCTTTCAGATCCTGTAGAAGATATATAGAATTCCACGAGGGTGTTCTGCCCACCAAGATTTCTACCCTTGTAACTAGTATTTGGGTTCTAGGATCCCATCCTTGGTCACAAAGAGCTCGTCAGATTTTAGAAGTAATGTGAAGTTTACGACTAGAGCCACTCTGACATCCATATATCCTATTGCTTGAGACTATCCCTACGGAGAGATCTTTCCGCTCCAGAGTCGGTCTAAGCCTCTTGAAGCAAATCATGACCCCCTTGGAGTAGGGTCTCGCAGATAGCTTGGGGGTAGCCTAGCACGATCTTTCCTTTTATCCTTTTTGTCAATGTTTTTAATCAGGGATCTAGATTCTAGCAAACACAAACAATCCTTTCAACAATGATGCAATGGTAATCACACTATTGAGTAGCTCACAACTTTACATAGCTAAGGTAGATCCTTAACCTAAGGTAGCCTTACATGTCAATGTTTTTAATCAGGGATCTAGATTCTAGCAAACACAAACAATCCTTTCAACAATGATGCAATGGTAATCACACTATTGAGTAGCTCATAACTTTACATAGCTAAGGTAGATCCTTAACCTAAGGTAGCCTTACATTCTAACGAGGATTCTCCTCCCCATAAAGAAGTGTTGAGTACAAATCTTTCAACATTGTTAAGCAAGACACGAATTTCCCATTTAGGATTGACTTACCCAACATAAGAAAATTTCCTTTAGTTAGTAATTTAAAAATATATTACAACAATAATTTAACAAGATAATTTACAAGACCTTTAAAATAGACTTTCACTTTTTAAGCGTTAATTAAATCTTAACCATTGTCGTGTTTGACAGTAAATATATCGAGTTATTTCACTAATCTCGAGTGCGCATAAACTCCTTTACTGAGTTCGTGCAATAACCTCTTGCAATTATTTCCATCATGGTTCTACAAATCATAATCTCAATTAATCCATCTACAAATCATAGGTAGCGATTAACTGTTTGTGAGTGAATTAATACTCTCCCTAGATGAAATTGTCATTTTCGTGAAGTGTAAATATGGAAGCCAATATTTTATGTACCGAATTTTTATATGGATGATGTCCATGTAATCTAACAAGTAGTTCTTGTACCATTTAATGCAAAAGATGATGACATTGGGAGTTTCGTCTTCACTTGCACTCGCATTCACCACACCCAATGTTCCGTTGGTAATGGCAACTTCGGCAATCTCAGGCACTCTCGTATCCCTGGCAATATGTGTTCTTTAACCAATTGCGGTGGTTCTCATGGTCTTTGTGCCTTGTTTCTTTGGAGCCATTTTTCACAAGTGGGTTTGAGAGATAGAGAAGGTGGAATAAATTTGGGATGGGGGAGCGCGAGAGAAGATTGCTGAGATGAAGACCGAGATTTGAGGAGGTTGAGTTAATTTGTTTCCTCTCTATTCTATCTCTAACTCCCTCTCTTGTAGCCTCTCGAGATCTTCTTCCCTCTCTCTCTCTCTCTCTCTCTCTCTCTCTCTCTCTCTCTCTCTCTCTCTCTCTCTCTCTCTCTCTCTCTCTCTCTCTCTCTCTCTAGCTTCCTCTCGTAGCCTCTCGAGGGGGGATATCCTTCTACCTCTCTCTCTCTCCTCCCTCTCATAGCCTCTCAGAGTTTCCATCCGCCTCTTTAAATTGAGTAGAGGGTATGCCTTTATATAGGCAGAAACGAGTGCATGTTGCCTCTCCCTTCCCTCTCTTTCTGCCCTCTTTGGGTAAAGATAGCTCCTCCACTTAGAGTGGGGAGCTTCTTTCTCTCTTCTTTTTTTATTTTAATATTTCATTTAATTTAGTGAAGTAGAAGGGGGTGGCATGAGACTGTCGATGCCCGTTTTGGAGGTAAAGGAGATTTTCTTTTATGGTAAAGGAGTTTTTTTTTTTTGGGCGATGGTGATGATGAATATGATGATGACGATGATGATGATTAGGGGGGGTGGCCTTTACGGCGGCCGTCAGTTCTCAATGCCCCCCTTTTAATTCAAAATGTTATTTTTTTAATTAACAATTTTTTTCCTTTTGATAACATTAGTGTTTTAACATTAATTAGTTAGTTGTTAGTTTTGCTTTAGTTAGGTTAGTAGTTATTAGTTAGTCTAACCTTACTTACTAACTTAACTAACTAATTGACTTATCTAACTTCGAACCAACTAACTAACTTATAAAGTGACTAACTAACTTTTAAATTGACTAACTAACTTTCAAACTTAACCAACAAACTTTTAATTTTGGGAAAATATTCCATCCTCCTCCCCTTAGAGAAATTGAGATGTCCTCATCTCAAGAGAAACCATGGGTATTGTTCATAAAGAACATTCTCATCTATCCATGTAGCATCTTCTTCAGGATAATCCTTCCACTTGACAAGGTATTCCCTAAGGGTTCTACTCCTCAATTTTCTCTCCCTTACATCAATTACTCTGTTAGGTTGTAGCTCAAGGATTCCTTGGTTAGGGATTACAACTTGTTGATCATCAAGGATATGGTTAGGGCTAGCTACATATGCTTTCGATAAGTTAACATGAAATACATTATGGATTTTTATATTCTTAGGGAGTTGTATCTTGTAAGCACTTGGTCCTAAGAACTTGAGAACCTTGTAGGGTCCACAATATCTTGGACTTAGCTTCTTCAATTCTCCTAAAGACAAGGAACTCTTCTTTGGATGGATATGGACGAAGACCATGTCTCCTTCTTTGAAGATTCGTTCTTGCCTTTTCAAATCAACATACGCCTTTTTTCGGTCCTTGGCAGCTTGAATATCTTGTCTGATAATCTTGATTTGATCATCCATTTCTTCTAACATTTTTCTCGAAGCTTCCACCCTTAGAGTAGGATCAGAAAAAGTGGCATATGGCAATCTTGACCATATAGTGCCTGAAATGGAGTCAACTGAATACTTCATTGATAGGAGGTGTTATAAGCAAATTTCACTAAGGGTAGGTACTGAATCCACCTTTTAGGTTCCTTTCTACAATATGCACGCATAATATCTTCAATCACCTGGCTAACTTGTTATGTCTTCCCATTAGTTTTTGGATGATAAGCAGTTGGGTTCCAATGGCTTCAAATAAATTCTTCCAGAAATGTGATGTGAAAAGAGAATCACGATCATTGATGATCCTTTTAGGTAACCCATGTAACCTAAAAATCTATTTTACAAAAATTCTTGCAATATCTTAAGCTTTGTAATTGGTTTTTGCTGGGATAATATGAGCGACCTTTGTTAGCATGTCTATTATTACCATTATTGAGTTATATCATCCTTGCATAGAAGGTAATCCAACTACAAAGTCCATGCTAATAAACTCCCATTTCATCTGGGGAATGTCAAGTGGCTGGAGTTTTCCTGATAACTTAACACGTTCAAATTTTAACCTTTGGCAATTTAGACATTCAGTGACATACTTAAGTACATCACCCTTGAGTCTTTGCTAGTAATAGCTTTTTCTGACAGCATTAAAGGTTCTTGCATACACCGGATGTCCTGAAAAAGGAGAGTCATGTGCTTCCCAAAGTATTCTTCTCTTGAGAGTCTAACTTGAAGGAATGCATAGTCTCATTTTGAAATAAACATATCATTCGTCTTCATCTACATAGAATTCTTGATACTTAGTCTTGAATTTGGGATCTCGTTCTTTATTCTGAACGTCCCAAAACAAATGTTGATTGTCTAGGTCCTTATTTGATTCATCCTTAGTCAAGTCAATGATAGGATTAGTTGGCATTGATACCATCGTAGCCAGAGTTTCTACCCTAGATGGTTCTTCAATGGATAATAGCATTAAGGAAGGCTTTATGGACTGAGGGCATCTGCTACTACATTTTCTTTACTAGGTCTTAACTTAATTTCAAAGTCATACTCCTACAGAATTTCGATTTAGCGTTGTTGCCTCATACTAAGATCAAGTTGAGTAAAAATCCACTTAAGACTTTTATGATCTGTGTGACTAAGGAAAACTTATTTCCAAGCAAGTAATGTCTCCATAATTTGAAAGCATGAATCAGATCTAACAACTCCAAGTCGTGCGTAGCATATCTCTTTTCATGGGTTTTCAACTTTCTTGTATGCTATGTATGAATATATCTCATAGCATCTAAGCGCAATTAACTTCTCTTTGATACGTGCATATTGAAACTCAATCTTTCAAATATTTGAGATGAAATTCATCCTTTTCAATGAACTATTCTCATGTGTTATAGTACGGGGCCTAATGTTTCTCATGTGGGAATCAAATCAAGCATCTAACAACTTAGAAATGTATTATTTATATCCAGTACCATAGTTGTATTGGTAGTGATACCCCCATCTGAAGCTTCGTTTGCTGGTTGTGGATTTGCCACCCGCACGTGACATTCTCGATTGGGGGCCATTCTCAATCTTCCTCTCTTTAAGTGCAACCCCCTTGTAGGGTCTTCAGTAGTCTCTTGCTCAATAGAAGGGAAAATGGAGGAAAAGGTTCATGGGATAGAAGGGAAGGGGAGGTGCGTGTGATCTCCCTTTAAGGATGGGAGAAGAATGAACCTTCTAGCACCACCACATCTCTCTCTCTCTCTCTCTCTCTCTCTCTCTCTCTCTCTCTCTCTCTCTCTCTCTCTCTCTCTCTCTCTCTCTCTCTCTCTCTCTCTCTCTCTCTCTCTCTCTCTCTCTCTCTCTTTGCAGCATGCCATCATTGTCTTCTCCTTTTTGACTTGGGGGGGGGGGGGGGGGGGGGGGGGGAGGATAGTGATTTTATAGGTGGAGGGGAGGTGGTATGGGGTGGTGGTGTCTCATCTCACCCACCACCTACCACCATTTGCATGGCGGCAGGGCTTCTCAACCCCCCAAGTGACTGTGGCTAGTCGAGGGAGCCAGGGGGTGGTAGGCCACATGGCCTCCCCCCTCATCATTGTCATTGACATCTTCTCCTTCTTCGTCATCATCTTCTACTTCTTTTCCCAGCACCACCTATTCAATGTTCGCAGGGGCGAAAGTAAAACAATTTCAAATAGTTTTTTTTTTTGGGGGGGGAGGGGGGGTATTATAGAGGTTGCCGGAGTTGCCACTACTAACAGAACATCGGGTATGCAGAACGCAAGCGCAAGCAAAGACGAAATTCCCAATGTCGTCATGCCAAACCAGGTTACTCATTACTAGGTTATTATTTCGCCACATAAAATAATTACATAAAATATTAGCTTCTATACTTACATGAATTGACAATTTCATCTAAAAAGCATACTAATACATGCATAAACAATTAATCGCTATGATTTCTAGTTAGATTAATTGAGGTTCTAAATCATGGAATCATGATGGAAACAGTTGCAAGAGGTTATTGCACATATGACTTTATGTGCACTGGAGATTAGTGAAATAACTCGACATAATTATTGACAAACATGATAAGGTTAAGTGCTGACTAACACTTAAAAAGTGAAACTCTATTTAAAGGATCTGTAAGTCATCTCGTTAAGTTATTGGCACAATATATTTCTTTAAGAAATTTCGCTTATGTTGGGTAAGATAGCCCAAATGGAAAATTCATGCCTTGCTTAACAGGTTATAAGAGATGTACTCAACACTTCTTTATGGGGAGGAGGGAGGAGAATCCTCATTAGAATGTAAGCTTACCTTAGGATAAGGTCTACCTTGGCTATGGAAGCTGTGAATTGCACGATGGTGTGATTGTCATTGCATCATCATTTAATATACGTTTGAAAGGATTGTTTGTGTTTGCTAGAATCTAGATCTCTGATTGAAAATATTAACAAACAAGATAAAAGGAAGAATCACACTAGGCTACCCCCAAGCTAGCTGCAAGACCCTACTCCAAGGGGATCATGGTTATCACTTCGTGAAGCTTAGACCGGCTCCGTTAGCAAAAGCTCTCTCCATAGGGATAGTCTCGAGCAGAAGGAAATGTGGGCGCCAGGGGGGCTCTAACAGTAAATCCTACATTGTTCCAAGAATCTAACAAGCCCCTTCATGACCCAGGATGGGATCCTGGGACCCTAAATACTAGTTACAAGGGTGGAATCTTGGTGGGAAGAATACCCTCGTGGAATTTTGTGTATCTTCTACAAGGTCAAAAAGATGGAAATTATAATAAGCTTCCAATATAATAAAGAAGTTTATTTTATTCAAGGATTGTTTGAATTGTATGTGTGTCTGTGAGATAAATAATGTGAAAGAACATGTGATTTAGCAGACTAATTAAGAAAGCTGGTTGTATATGTTCCAATAAATGTGCTATAGGTAATTAAAAAACTAAAGATGATACCGTCATCAAAGGAAAGCAGGTGGGCATAACCCTCGACGGGTCCATCCAACAGTAGTAAGGTGATCCCGATTAGCTGGGAGCTTTTCTAAATCAAGAACAGAAATAAGAAGACGATAAATTGACTAACTAATCGTTAAGTAGAACTGACTTGCATTGTTTTAGGGGGTCGGACTGGGATTTTGCCTTATGGGTAGGAGGATTGACGTACCGCACTCCCCTCCATCTCCCATTCTCTTTGAACCAAGTGCAATGGCAAGTCCGCTTCAAATTGAGTAATCTTGTAGAAGTGGGAACTCAAAATTACTGATGCTAGCTAGTTGCTAGGAGACCTGTCTGATTTTAGGAACCTGAAAATTCAAGTCCATCCTAGTGGGTTCGATCGAAACTCTTCCGTTGCGATGTAGACTCAGTGGGATCTAAGTGACAAACCCTGTGATAATCCTAGGGAGCGCCGAGCGGCATCATTTGCAAAACCTACTGATGGACTACAAAAAGGTGCGCCTTGGAATGAGCCTAGCAGACACCTCACAGTTGGTATCAAAATGCATGTTAGTATAGAATACGACATAAGCTTAAGAAATAATTTGAGTATCAAACTCTAATTAATGCTACATAAAGTTCATAAAGTTTAACTTGGAAATTGTTGAAAATTTCCAAAATTTCGCACCCACAATAATTCCCAACGAAGCCCGAGAGAAGAGGAGTCTTTTGAAGCAAATCAAACCTCCGAAATTTGACGGGAAAGGCAAGAATGTGGAAGCTAATGCAGAAATTTGGATTCAATCCAAGGAAGATTATTTTACTACTACTGGAACTATCCCAGACAACCAAGCCATGATAGCTAAGCTAAAATTAATTGGCAAAGCTTGCCACTATTGTTGAAGCAGTGGTGTCAAGATCAAGGTGTTCCTGAAAATACCATTACTTGGGATTTGCTAAAAGAAGCTGTAAGAGGAAGATATTTACCTCCTGCTTATTGCACCCACGAGATGAATGAGTTCTTTAATTTGAAGCAAATGGGGATGACCCTAGAGGTGTATTACTCCAAGTTTGTTTCACTTCTTAAATATTCACCCCCCATGGATACTGATCAACAAGTGTCCAAGTTTTGCAATGGATTAAATTCTCCTCTGAACACTCATTTGAAATCAATGCACCCAATAGACCTCCAAGATGCTTTGATTCGAGCCGCTCCAATTGTGCGGGAAGTACAATTAAATCCTAACAATAATAACTTCTTGAGCTACAATAACCAGAACAAAGGAGGATTCAAAGGTCAAGCAAAAATAACCCAAGGCCAATTTCACAAAAGTCATAAGAAAAAGGTAAAATCCAATGCAGTTAGAAACTTTGTTCCTACCCAGGGAAACAGGGATGATCTTAGATGCTTTCACTGTAATGAGCCAGGGCATTTCAAGAGAGATTGTCCAAAGCTTGGTGGAAACCATAACCGAGGCAAATTTCGAGGTCAAGGTAGAGCTACCCAAGGCCGTGGTCAAGTAGCTATGGTAATAAGAAGAACGTCAAATATTACCCTAAAAGAGACTAATAGGGAGAAAGACCCTACTATGGAAGAAGATATTGAAAGAGAAATTATTCATGCTGCATTCCACAAGAAGGGTCCAAATCATCAATATTCGATAATACAAACACCAGCTAGTCATCGAGGTAAATCATTTAAAGTTTTGATTGACTGTGGAAGTACACACTCATTTATTTCGCCCAAGTGTGCTAAGAAGTTAGGAATAGATACAGTAAATGCATCAAAACTTCTTGTGGAATAAGCAAATGGACATGAAGTACTTTCTACATAGCAAATTGCCAAGGAAGAGTTTAACCTAGGAGAAAACCTTTCAAGTATGAGGTTCAAAGTAATGAACTTAGAAGCTTATGAATGTTTACTAGGAATGGATTGGTTGATTCGCAATGGTGCTCATATCCATTGTGGAAAAGGTCAAGTCACTTTTCAAGATTTGAACGGTAAAATAGCAACTACACAAGGTGAAACAAGGAAACCTGAAGTTCAATTAGCAAAAGCTTCTCGATTTGTGAAAGGCTTGAAGAAAGGATTGCATGTTTACTTGACCAAGCTTAACAAGGTAAATCGAGATGGTCAGACAAAAGAAGAACTATCCTAGTTAAAAGAGTATACCGAGAAATTTCTTGAAGAGCTAACTCAGTTACCTCCAGAAAGAGAAGTTGATCATGAGATCAAACTTGTTCTAGGAGCCACTCCACCTTACAAAATGTCTATTCCTAAAGTCATTGAACTAAAAGAGCAACTCAAACAACTACTAGAACAAGGGTATATTTAGCCAAGTAGTTCACCATGAGAAGCCCCAATATTATTCCAAAAGAAGAAAGATGAAACTCTCCATTTTTGTATTGACTTCCGAGGGCTAAACCATGTAACAGTAAAGAATAAGTACCCGATCAGGATAGAGTAAAGAATAAGTACCCGAGCTTCTTGATCGTTTACAAGGAGTAAGGATCTTTTCTAAGATCAATCTTCGTTCAGTGGAGCCCCAAGAGGAACACCAAAGAAAAGGGAATTATCTTGCAAGAAAATCTATCTTGTAACATCAACAAGCTTTTATTTCATTCCTTTGATCATCAAAACAAAGAAAACAACAATTCTTCACGCAGCATCATAGTAGATATCTCCCACGGATTTGATAGAATCAACCATATTCTCCAACATCTTAACAAAATCCATCAATAAAACAAAGAACACAAATGAATACACCATCTTTGAATGGAAATCAATCACATAGCATTCATCTTCAATGTCTTCATAGTTCTCTCTCTCAATCTCTCATATACAATCACATTGTTTCGATAGATTTGACTATCTCTGACTCTCTCTCTCTCTCTCTCTATCAATATTACATCATATCCTCACTACAATTCTCTCATAATAACCCTCAATAATCCTCCTTAGGTCGTGGATTCACCTCCCAAGAGGTATGTCTGATATGAAGAGTCACCAGAGCCACTACAGTGTCTTTTCACAGCTCACTACTGTCACTGTCACTTAGTCTTCTCTTCAGTCTTCAGCAGCTATTTCTTCCACTTGTTTTAGCTCTTTTGAACTTAGATTCATCCTTTCCAAAGGTTAGAAAAATTTCCCAAAGTCACACATACATTTTACAGAACACTTACAGAAGGTCTACAGAACAGTCACAGAACAGTACCAGAACAGCTACAGTACAGTTACAGTACAGAGACAGAGCAGAGACAGAAGCTCTACAGAAGATCTACAGAAGGTTACAGAAGGTCATCAAAACCTCATAAATCATACTCAAACCATTCCAAACTCTAAAAAAAACTATTCAATAAGCTTTCACAAGATCTCAATCTTCATCAATCATCAATCCATGCTTCATATAGAAGACAATCAGAACAAAACAAAAGCTATACAGAAGGTATACAGAACCGATCAGAACCTATTAGAACATCACAGAACCTCATATCTTCACTGAGAATCATCATGAACTTCCAGAACATAATCAATATCATCCAAAACACTCTCAAATACTTCCATTTACAATCATACATCACTCTAAATCCACCAAAAATCAATCATTCAGACCTCAAAAACAACAAAAATTAGTCAAAATTTCCGTTTTTTTCCACTCTCGACATATCCCCACACTTAGAAAGGAAGCGTCCTCGTGATCCAAGGAAAAGAAGAATATAAGTTCACTTAAAGAGCTCAATTTTGGATCTTCCTTCACATCTTCAATAATCTTGCCAAAACACGACCCCAACTTATCACCTGTATCATAGGCTTTTCATCGACCAGTAATCTTTTGAAAATAGCTTTCGAACAAATATTCGCAACCAACACGAACTCATCTCATACAATTCAGACAACACATACACTAACACTAACACAACCATCTGAATGACACCTCCAAAAAGAGATATATCATTAAAATTCTTCCAAAATACATGGCAAAGGTATCAATGAAGATGATCCCTTTTAAAGGCTTGGTGGTTTCAGAATCGATCCATGGAGAAGGATCCATCTACAAATGTCTTGGGAGGATTCTGAAAAAATTGCAAGCAGCACATCCTTTCTAGCAAGACAAGGTATCTGCTAGGGAGACATAGGGCATGAAAGTATAGGACATCCAACTGGTGGGAGTCAATATTCACATTGACATTCATACAAAGTTTTGGAATGGCCTTTTGATCATTATGGGAATGCCTATGCATGTATGTTAGATACCAAGCAAAATGAGCTACCAATCTCACCGAAGGATCCAGAGACTGTGAATATTGGTGAGCAAAATGAATATAGTTCTGGTATGCTTGACTGGCAGTTGTCCAATCTCCTGGAATAATTGGCCAGTTTATCTGAGGTCCTGTAAGAGAATCATTCGAGCTCCATCCTCTTCTTCTGAAAATTTGATGATCAAACCTGTCATATTCACTAACCAACTGAGGTGGTTGAGAGATAGAAGTGGCAGGAGATGGAAGTGGAATAAGTAAAAGTGGATGAAGAGATGGGTAGGAAAAATCATAAAAGGAGGAATAATTTAAAGAAGGAGTGGCTAAAAATTTTAGGGAATCACTTATAAAGGGTGTTAATTGATAAATAGAAAAGGTAGAAGGTACATGAATGGATGGAGAAGGACATGGTGGAGAAGGGGAAAATACTCTATCCTCGATAAAAGAGCAGTATGTAAATATGGAAATTTGAGGAAAAGATTGAGGTTGGAAAAGAAAGGGTAAGATGGTTGTGGAATTGGTTTGATAAAGGGAAAGATATATAGCATAACAGTGAGCCATTTGTTGGTAATACAGTAGGGTAGGAATAGAAGGACCTAAGATAGATCGTCTCTGATAGGCATCAAAAAAGGTAGAATCAAATGGATTATGTTTGGAAAGATAAGCTAAGAGATCCACCCTCAGTTGGTTAGTGCTCTGTACATAGGTAGGGGCTGTGTTCTGTCTTTGATTCAGGACCACAGAATCAATCATGCTATGCCAGGAATTATCAGGGCAAGTAGCCACTTTGGAGGAGTAACTCTGAAACATGTCATCTATTCGTAACTCCAAATGGTTGACATACAAAATAGCTTGTAAAACCACGTCTCCCACATACCAAGCCATATCCACTTCATCTAGAATCAACAAGTCTCCTCGGAGATACATATATGACATCAACATGGTATCGGTCATTGACAGAATCTTCAAACATCATACGGACCACCTCTGTCAGCAACTTAGGAGACCAAGCCCCACTCCAACCATCCTCTGGAATAGGAAGATCCATCGTGGAAAGCTTCATGTAGAAGGCCAACTTCTGTAATTGATAGTGGATAAAGAAAGAATGGTCCGGAGGAACATATTCCTGGAATTGCTCAAATGTAGACCATAGTAGATCCATCCTGGACTGCAATCTTTCCACTTTATCTTGGAAGAGAGGACACAAGGTAGCCTATCTCTGAAGAACTACCAAGTCCTGCTTTTAGAGAGAAGGGATCAAGGGAACATTAGGGCTGGGAGGAACAGATCGTGACTTTGCCAGTTGATCTTGCAACTGCTTGATTTAGGAAGCTTGTGATTCCACTGTGTCATTAGCAGTCTGTAAGGCTAAAAGTTTGACATCGAAGAGAGTTTAGAACTCTTGTGCTTCTTTGGACATCCTCTCCTTCTCCTCGGAGAGGCTAGTAACCTCTAATTGAGCCTCTGTTAACTAAATCTTCAAAGAAGAGATCTCATCTCTTTGGGTTTCAATCAGTTGGGTTTGTTGCTCCATCTGCTTGAATAGATCTGCCAGGGTATCCTTAGTAGAGGCTAACTCGGATGTTGCCTTATGCAACTGGTCCTTAGACTGCATCAGTTCTTCATAAAAGGAAGCGTACAGCTGTTGAACACAGGCTGTCACTGACAGTTCAATGGAACTCTGAATGTCTTTACATAGGAAAGAAATAGCATCTCCCGAGACTAGACTGTTCAATGAGGGGACTGATATATCCAACGAACCTTCTCGATGTGCTCTGAACAGGTTATTACATGTGAGATAAGCAGGGAGATCACTACCAGAGGTAGCAGGAATAGGCACAGAAGGAAGAACCGAAGGAGCTTTATCTGCTGCCCACTTCAAGCGTTTGTGTTGTATGACCAGGGGAGGCGGAGAATCCAAATCCTCTATATCAATTGGTTCTGACTCATCTGAAGGTGGAGGAGGAGGTACTGGATCAGATGGAGGAGGTGGAGGTCCACTCTTCTGTAAACCTGAGTAGGTCAAGAAGGCAGACAAGTACGATCCATAGGTGACGTTGGTAACATTGTCCCTGGTGACTTTGACGAAATGTTGATCCATCTTAGTGAGTAGGTAAGTGCTCCAATCAATAGCTACTCCTTGTAACACCATCCTTGAAGCTGTAAAGAGCTCTTTGGACAAGTAATGGGATGGCGTTTTTGCAGGCATAAACCTGTCTTGGAGAAACTAACAGACCAACTTCCACACAGGATCAGTGATCATGGAAAAGGAAACTCCTGAAGAGTTGATCACCTTCTTAACATCCAGAATTTCCCTGGTCTGTTTTTGTAACAGCTTCAAAATCTCTTCGTTAGAGAAAAGCTGGCGAGCTGTAACAAAGGGTTCACCTTTGTAGGGAATAGACAAAGCCTTCCCTAGGCCTCGAGGTGTCAAAGTCATGGAAGTACCCTGGACCAGTCCCGACTTCTTGCTGTAGGAGGCCAGAAACTCATCACACATCGAGGGATCCTCTGGAAGCAATGGAAAGGAGGCAGCCACGAAAGTCGCAAGTCCCGCCTTCGTGAGAGGCTCAAAAGTGAGTAGGGAAGAGTAATCCCTACTGACCAAGTGGGACATACTGGATAGGGGGAGGAGCGTGAGGCGCCATTCAGATGGTAAACACACACACCACAACACAGACAGTCACAAAGAGTGCCTGCAAAACAACCAAAAGGCGATAAAAAAGGAATCAATCCAAAACAAGGACACTCATACAAATATAGACGTATCTAACCTAAGTACCACCCTAGACAATACACAACCTAGAAAAATTTTGGCATGACCTCTACACATATGCGACCGAAAGCTTCATGCGATGCAACATGCAAGCACCCAAATCCCAGGATCATGCAATAAAGAAAAAAAACTACACACCGTACCCATAATCGCAACACATGGACAAATCAGACTACCATAAAAAACGGATATCAAGACTAGACCATAACTTGACCATCAGTGTCAACTAATAGACTTTTACGCGCCCATCCCACGAAGCGAGTTCATGAAAAAGCGGAAATAAGTGCAGTGAGGGGGAATTAATTTAACAAAAGGTTCATTGGAATAAATTATTAACAATGGGTGACATTTTATTAGGTTATAAACCTTAATAAGAAAATGGCGGTTCCTTCTTAAAATTTTAATTACAAATTATTAAGTTGAAACGGTGCGTTAACGCAACCCGGACTTCGATGCCCAGACTGGGTCTCTAAATGCAAATTCCTTAATTAAAAATTAAGAGTGATGTGGAGCGCTTTTTTGCCAGTGCATGCTCTTGTGACGGCTGGTTCATTTGTATTATAAATTAAAGTGCCTCTTAAGCGCACATAGCACGTGCAAAGTGAATGGCTGGTTGATTTTTAGTATTATGAAAGTGTGTGTTTAGCGCGAACGTGCGTGGAAAATGTTGATTTTTTAGTAAAAGAAAAGGAAAGACCATTGACTGAACAACAAAGACTAAACCTTAGTGGATGTGTTGAGTTTGAGTATGATTTTGAATTTTATTATGATGTATTAGGATAGTTTGTGTTGTTTTTTTTTTAAATTTTAGATTGTTTTTGTTTGGTATTTTAGGGGGTATTGTGTGGGGATTGGAATTATATCTGTTTGTCGGAATTTGTTTTTTAATAAATTGTATGTGGTGGGTTGTTGGTTGTTTTGTTTTTAGTTTGTAATCAAAAGGAATAATAATAAAATATAAATAGGGGATGAAGGAAAAAGAAAATTTCAGCCTGTTAGGAAATATCCATAATTTAGGGTATAAAAATAAGATAAGGATTTGTATGGTAAAGTTTTGTGTGTTGGTCTTTTTTGTTTTAATAAATTGTTTTAAATAGGGGTACCATGTATAAAAATATTTTAAAGTAAAAAAAATAAATGGAAAAAGGTCAAGGGGTGGGTGGAATTTTTCAGAATTTTTTCTATATGTTTGTCTAATTTAAAATGAATTTTTGTGCATTTTTAAGGTAATTTTGAATAAATTGGCAAATATGGAATTTTTTGGAATTTTAAGGGTTGAAATTTCTAGCTGAAAATTTTCTAAAAATTTGCAGAAAATGAAGGGAAATTTTTCAAATTTTTTTGAAATTTTTCTGAATGGAAATTAATTTATAAATTAATGAAATCAAGAAAATCAGATAAATCAGCTTTGTTTGGTAAGTAAGGTCAAATTAAGTCAGCTAAGGCATGGAAGTCAGGGTAAGTCATATAAGTCAATCTAGGTTAGGTCAGGTTAGTCAAATGGAACTAGGTTAGTCTAGGTTAAGTTAGATAAGTAAGTTAAGGCAAGTCAGTGGAGACTAACCTAAGGGGGGTTAGGATAACTAGGCTAGGGTTAGGTTAACTGAACTATGGTTAGTTTAACCTAAGTATGGTTAGTCTAACTAGGGTAAGGGTAACCTAACTAACTAGGGTTAGGTCAACTAGGCTAGGGTTAGATAACTCAACTCAGGTTAGTGTAATTAGGGGGTGGGGTTCAACTAACTACAGTTGGGTGAACTTGGGGGGGCGGGGGGGGGGGGGGGCGGGGGGGGGGGGGGGGGGGGGGTATGTAACCAAGGGGGTTAGACTAACTACATGAGGGTTAGTGTGACCTAGGGGGGGGTTAAACTAACTAGAGTGGGGTTAGTGTGACCTAGATTGGGTTAGACTAACTAAAGTAGGGTTAGTAAACTAACTAGGGGGGTTAGTTGATTAGGGGGGGTTAAGCTAACTACATTAGGGGTAGTTTAACCTAATCAGGGTTAATTAAACTAAGTAAAGTTAATTAAGCTAAGTGTAGTTTAGTAAGTTAGTTGGAGTTAGTGGTGGACTTGGAGGTACAGGGAGGAGGTGGAGGTGGAGGAGGAGGAGGAAGAGGAGGACGAGGGGAGGAGTGGCGGTGGCACAGGAGAAAATGCCGAGGGGCGGGCGGTGCTGGCAGAGGCAGCGGCGTCTTGGCGGCGACGAGCAGCGTCCTGGCGGCGAAGCGGAGTAGAGACGGCGGCCCTGGCAGCGAACGACGGCCCTGGTGGCAGCGGGCGCTGGCGGCGACGACCCTGGCAGCAGCGGCGACGGCCCTAGAAGGGGAGGGAGGTCATGAAGGGAGAAGGGGAGCGCCTGCTGGGGAGGAGGAAGGGCGTAAAGGAGAAGGGGAGCGCCCGCTGGGGAGGAAGGGCGTAAAGGGTGGGGAGGGAGAAGGGGAAGAAGGAGGAGGAGGAGAAGGGAAGGGAGAGAAATGATGGTGGTAGGAGGGAGGGAGAGGGGCACAAAAGGAGGAGGGTGTAGGGAGGAGGAAGGAGGGAGAAGAAGGAGGAAGTTACGGGGAGAGAGAGGGAGGGGAGGAGAGAGAAAAAGAAGAAGAAGGGAGAGATAGAGAGAAGGAGAGAGAGAACAGGGAAGGGGGGGTGTGTGGTTTGAACAGACGCGGGAGGGGGGTTAAATTAAAAAATTTTAATAATAAAGATTTTTTTTTGAAAAATACGAAAGATGTTGTTTTTGTGTGTTAAAAGAATAAATAAAGGAATTATAAAAAAAGGCATGCCCCCGTCCCGCGCACATGCGCGGGGCGGGGTAAAAAAATTTGCCGTGGCGGGATTGTAATGGCATCAGGATGTCGACACGGGGTGCGTGTACGTGATCGGGCATGGCAAGACGTGTAAAACCGCAAATGCGTGCGTTCACGCGCAAGATGAGTCGCGCGAAACACGTCAAAATAAAGAAAAATTAATATCTCACAATCCGATCGTCAAAACGAAATGGCATAAAAACAAAAAATGTATCAGACGGCAGGGGGAAGATAGGGGAAAAGGTCAACGGGGGTTCTGGGGGGAATAAAGGGAGGGCACATGCAAAAAACACCAAAAACGGCCCAAAAAACACATTCGGGGATTAATTTCGGGAAATCCGCTTGCCAGAATGCAGGGCAAAAAGAAGAAAAAATGTGCAGAAGAACGTGCCCAATAACTTACCATGTCAAAACATAGTTTCGAACGCGAGAGGATGCATTCACATGGGAAAAACGTAAAAAGGACACACGCAAATACGGTCGAAAATTAATAACAGAAGATCGGTTCACCAAAACAGGGGTAGCAAAAATGACAACTGTGCGGGGGACAGAGTTCCACAGGGTTGTCATGTTAAAACGCAGTGCCAATAGGGTTCGGAGGCGTTCTCATGCAAAAAATACCAAAAAGACACTAAAAAACACTTGTAAAAAGTAATAATAATAAATCCAGAAGTCAAAATAGGGGGAGAAAAAAGGAAAAATGTGGGGAAAGGCGCGCTGGACACGGCTATCAAGTCAAATTGGAATTCCGGTGCAAACAAGGCATGTTCACATGGAAAAATATCAAAAAGACGCATGAAAAGGTTCCGAAAAAACGGCAAAAATTAATATTGGACAAACCGTGCAGCAGAAGGACACGGAGTAAAAAGGAAAAATATTTGGGGAAAAGTGGTTGTCAGGGCTATGACGTCAGATCACGGTTCCGAAGCACGAAAAGCACGTTCACATGGAAAACTGTCTAATGTACGTAAAATCCTTCAAAAATTAATAACTCAAAAACTGTGCATCAGAACAGGGGTGGATAAAAAGGAAAATTGAACAGTTCAAAGGGACGAACATGGCTATAAGTTTAGATTGGAATTTGGGGAAACGTAGGGTGCGTTCATATGAAAACACAGCAAAATAAGGGAAAAAGAGAAATGGAGGAGGAACAACCCCAAGGGAGGGGTGACAGTGGATGGGTGGGTGGGGAAGGGATCCCAGGAGTGTAGCAGAAAGTCATGGCGTACATGCATGATCAAAGTGAGGCATATGCAAGGCAGTATACAAGGTAGACGCGCAGGGATGCGTCCCCACACTTAAAACCTTAACGGGTAGGGTTGACCAAGCAACAGGGACCTAATACCACACGACAGACCAACCGCTAACATCCCCACACTTAAAACATGAACATCACTGACAACAAAAAGTGTAGGGTTAGAAAAACTTGGCCCGTGTTGTCGAGAATCAAGGTTGACTGTCGATGGCACATCCATTGTCGTTGTCGGCTACTGCAGGAGGTACCAAGGTATCTTCACAGCATACGTCCTTTGTGGCAGGGACCACGCGGCAGCACCCAGGGAGGTAGCGGGTTGAAGGAAGCGCGGGAAATTCATTGATGGCGAGGGATATTACACTCAACTCACAATCACTCATATGGAATGAAAGATCAGTCACTCACCCCATGACTAATATCACTCGAGGAAATCAAAATCAAAACCCATATCTCACACCCGATTTAGGAAGCGACAAAGGAATGGTGCAAAGGGAGTATGCCAGGGTGCACAATTGATGGTGCATCAGTGCGTCCAACCTGTCTGGCATAGGTGCAAGGAGAAAGGCGAGGGAGCCTTGTAGTACAATGTATAAAGCAAAATGATGTGTCATGTGTTGATGGCAGAAACCCAGCCCATGGGTGCATAGGGAAATGGAAACGTACCTGACTCCAAAGGTCGTAACGTCCCTCAATCCTCACCTCTCGGTAATTGATTGAAAAAACTCCAGTCACACTCAACCCATCCTCTGTCTCACACACTGTTGATAGATATAGGAGAACAGCCCTTTCCTGAAACCCATTGAGGTAATCCTTACAGTCACTTGTGCAGAGGTTGTATGCCTTGTGCGCATTTGATGGTGCAACTGTGCATCCCGCCCTGTGCCGGCATACGGTGCGAGAAGGAAAGCTAGGGAGCCTTATGGTGCAGTGCACAAGAACAAATCGTGCTTTGTGCATTGAGAGGCCTATCCCGTGCGCGCAACACTCCATTCACACAACTCACCTCTCATTGGATTTGAAGGGAAAAAACTGGTCACTCGCCCTACCCTCTATCTCACTCTCTATTGATAGTTACAGAGGGCAACCATATTCACTTCCCCATCCGGTTAGGATGAAAACTCGCGTCACTCGATTGTTTGTCGATGAAGATCGTGTCGTCAGTTGTTGAAGAGGCGTACCCAGGGAGGTAGCCATCAGATCGAACGTTGTGTTACATAGGAACATGGCGTCTGCTCTAGAGGACTGTCAAACGCTCCGCAGAAAGGCACAGGACACAGCGTACCAAGGGAGGCAGCTTCGGAACTGGATCCTGGGGATGTCAATTGATGAATCCATTTTCTGAACTGCTAGGTGTTGCCATCTTTTCCATAGCCAGCTTCCCGCCCAAGGGTGTTAACCACCTTTTCTTGGAACGAGGCCTGCTATGACAGGGAATTTCTTCCTTTTCTCCCATAACATTTTTTTTTCTTTTTTTCTTTTCTTGTTGTTTTTCTTTTTTTTTCGTGTTTTGTTGTTGTTTTTTTTTTTCCTATTCCTGAGGGTGTCTCCATATTTTCTCGAAGAATAGGTCGGCATGACAGGGACCGAAGTCCTTTTCTCCCATGATCGATATGTTTTTTTTTTCTTTTTTTCGAATTAAGCAAGGGAATGGTAGAAATACCATTTGTCAGAACCAACCTCGCCACTGCCGCTGGTGGAAAATAGAGGATAAGAGATCAGGGCTGGAAGGTGGGGCTGAGGGGACAGAGGGTTGCGTCCACCTCATCAGGAGTGGCTGAAGAACGGCTATCAGAAGTAGAATCATAAGAGTTATAGTGCCACGCCAACGGGGGAAAGGATCAGGTGACTGTGATTGTCAAGATCCCCAAGGAGGAAAGTACTTCTTCAGGGGATATCCATTGGTCAGGAAGGGATCATCAAATGGATCCATTGCCTTTTCGCGATCCATACAACTTTAACACCACTTTATTGGGTCCTCGGCCTAGAGTTAGGGTTCCTTTGAACCAGTTCGTCCTAGCTTTTGCTTCAAAAAGCCAAGGTCTTCCCAACAGCAGAGGGTATGAGGTCCCATAAGAATTTGGTTTGACCACCAAATATGTTAGCCAATAGTCTCTTCCTGCAAGGGTTGTTTTTACATATGGGAAGATGCCCAACGGTTTGACTTTACTTTGGTCTGCCAATCTGATAAGCCACTGTGTAGGTTGAATTCCTTGCAACCCTAAGTCCTTCATGGTGACATCCATCATTATGTTTACTGATGAGCCTCCATCAATCAATGCATCTGAAATGAAGCATCCTTCTATCCATACACTAATCTCTGGGGTTCCATGATCTAAAAAGGCATTAGCCACATCTACTTCCTTTATAGGCTCCGAGGCATTATTGATCTTGGTCGTTGTTGAAGGAATGATCCTAAGTCCACGCCTTCTTGTCAAGATGCTTTTGAATCTCTTTCGGGAGCTGGGAGATAGCATCAGCAACAACTGCCGGAATGTTAAGTTTGGTTTAAAAGTATCTAGGTCTTTGACCAAGTCATAATCTTTAATAGGATCCACAGGCTTCTCCAGTCGGTTGGGGAATGGGGCTATACCCATTTTCATCTTTCCTTTTTCTACTAACAATTGCTGCATTGGCACTTTCTCTATTTTTGGAAGTGCTTCTGTATCATCTATCTCTTGGGCCTCTGGTCCTGTCTCCGAGACTGTCTCTGCAACCTTCTGTGGCACTGTAGTGCTCTGTACTATACTATTATGTTCTGTACTGCTCTGTCCCTCTGTAGGTAGGTTGAACTTCACAGTCTTGGCAGGAGAGTAATTTCCATTCTGAACCACTGGTTCCTTCTTCTTGGTGCGCATCACAGTGGCAACTTCCAACTTGACCAAATTGGAAGCAGGTTCTTGTACCTTCTGTTGGCTATCAGTGACATTGGCCTTTACAGGGACTGGACTGGGACAGTCCTTTGCAGTGTGGCCTTCTCCTTTGCATCGACTGCATAAGGGCTTGTAATCCACTGACCTTCTAGGATTTGGACAATTTGGTGAAATGTGTCCCTTTTCTCTGCATCTGTAACACTCCACCTCAGATCTTTCAGACTGTCGTCCTTTGTATCTTTGAGAGGGAAACCTCCTTGGACCGAAATTAGAACCAAACTCTCTAGGCTTGGGTCCAATATCTTGTGTTGCCATTTTAGATTCCAGCAAGTTGAATCTTGCATTTTCATCCTTTTGTCTTCGTTCATGCATCTCTTTCAGAGAGCAAATATCCTCTGTATGGTTCTTCCACAAACAGTAAGAACAGAAGGCTCCAGGAATAGTTGGCTTTCGAGTACATTCAGTGGCTAAATGTCCCGCTTGATGATACTTTCCACACCAAGTATTTGACTGCATCACATCTCTTCCGGCTCCTGCAGAAGTGGATATATTGGCGGTATTCACCTTCAACGTCTATAACTACTCTGTAATCACATCCAGAAGCTCTTTCTTGATACTTGCAACAACTGAGTTGGATAAGTAGTCCTTCAAATTTTCACCTCCTGCAGTGCTTATTGTAGGGTTTTGGGAAGCTTCTGTAATTAGTGCATACATTGGTTGGGTAGATCCAGAAGGTCCTCTGTTCTGGTTCTGATTCAAAGCTCCTGTTGAGACTTGGGGTTGTTGATTCCAGTCCACTGTTGTTGAGTCGCCATTGGAGGAACTGTTTGAGGCCACTGTTATTGTGGTTGAACCATCATTTGAGGCACTGTCGTCTACGGTGACCACACTGGATTAGGTGCACTATACTATGGCACTATTTGCATTTGGAGATAGGGGTAGGGAACTGTCCCTGGGACCACATTTGATGGGTATACCATTCCAGGCATAGGAGGAGGTAAGACTCCTCTTCCTGGAGTCATTGATAGCCTTGCTTCAACTTCGTCGTACAATCTTGCACCTTCCACTGCAGCTTGCAGATTGACTAGTCTTCTCAATTCCACGAACTTGCGAACTTCTGGTTGTAGGCCCCTGAGAAACACTCCTTTCTGGATACCTTCATCCAAATGATGGTTAGTCCATCTCTTCAGGATGGATTCCATTCACGAGACATAAGCTTCTACTCTTTCTCCAGAGGACTGACTTAGCTTCATGAACTCCTCTCGCATCCGCTCTTCAAAACCTTCACGCCTGAATTTAGTGAGGAAGGCCAACTTTAGGTCATCCCATGTGCCAAAAGTTCCTGCTGCTTGTCTCTCATACCACTGAAACACTGTGCCCTTGAAAGTGGCAGGGAATATTACTAACCAATGCTCAGGGGTTCTGGCATTGTTAGCCACACATGCTACCATAAACTCTGCTACATGAAGATCAGGGTATTCATTGTACTCTCCCTTAAAAACTGGCAATGGGACTACATTTGCTGGCCTATCATCAATATTTTCAGGATGGATCTGACTAGGAAGGGGACCTTGAGTTGCCATGGGGACTTCTGTAAAGAGTGCTTTTAGGGCATCAAAGGAAGCTTCTGCTGCGAGCTCGCTCTCAGCTTTGATTTTTGCCTTTTCTCTTCTCACATACCTCTGGACTCGTTCTAACACTTGCCTCTTTATTGCATCATTCATCAGGGGGTTGGCTTCAACCAGTTGGTCTAGACTCAACAGGATAGTATCAGAGAGGGCTTCAGTCTCTGAGGGATTCTCTGGCCAACATCTCCTCTACTTCCTTCTTTTCAACATCTCTGAATTCAGCTTTCAAACCACTACAGAGGGGAAGATATTCTGTTCTGAAAGTATCAAAATTCATTCTTCTTAGGATTGTTGTTACGTCATTATAATAATGCTAGCTTCTGAGGGTTTCAACAGTGTATGTTGTGAAAAACACTCTATCTACCAACTTCTAGTGGGTTGCTAATTGAACAAACAAAAGATTATCAGTGCACCAAGCATCCCATGTATCTTGATGTTGAGCATCCACGAACAAATTTCAACTTTTTTCCTTCTTGTCTTCGTAAACCTCTACAGACCAAGAATCTTGAAGCTTCTTCACAATCTCCCATTTGATGATGTCTGGAAACTTCTCAATGAATGTCAAATCTTCCATGGATGGTCATTCTCTCTGTTTCTGCTCTTTAGTTTGTTCCCAAACAGTTTGCCACCAAGATGCAAGTTTCTGTTGCTTCAACAGGAAGAGGAAATAGCCCACCACATAGAGCATGCATCATGATGGTGATGTGTTTCTGCCATTGTGGGATGAACTTCTTGTGGAAGGTGGCTTTGATAATGAGAAATTCCAACTCTTCAGTGGAAGAAGGAACTTTACAAACATCCATTGAATTCTTCTCTTCTTGGCAATGCCATTTCCTTCATTCTCACCCTCTTCTGGTGCTTGTTGATGGCAAGTTCCCTGGCTGCGCACCAAAAACATGGAGCCCCAAGAGGAACACCAAGGAAAAAGGAATTCTCTTGCAAGAAAATCTATCTTGTAACATCAACAAGCTTTTATTTCATTCCTTTGATCATCAAAACAAAGAAAACAATAATTCTTCACGCAGCATCATAGTAGATATCTCCCACGGATTTGATAGAATCAACCATATTCTCCAACATCTTCACAAAATCCATCAATAAAACAAAGAACACAAAGGAATACACCATCTTTGAATGGAAATCAATCACATAGCATTCATCTTCAATGTCTTCATAGTTCTCTCTCTCAATCTCTCATATACAATCACATTGTTTCGATAGATTTGACTTTTTTTCTAACTCTCTCTCTCTCTCTCTCTCTCTCTCTCTCTCTCTCTCTCTCTCTCTCTCTCTCTCTCTCTCTCTCTCTCTCTCTCTCTCTCTCTCTCTCTCTCTCTCTCTCTCTATCAATAGTACATCATATCCTCACTACAATGCTCTCATAATAACCCTCAATAATCCTCCTTAGGTCGTGGATGCACCTCCTAAGAGGTATGTCTGATATGAAGAGTCACCAGAGCCACTACAGTGTCTTTTCACAGCTCACTACTGTTAGTGTCACTTAGTCTTCTCTTCAGTCTTCAACAGCTATTTCTTCCACCTGTTTTAGCTCTTTTGAACTTAGATTCATCCTTTCTAAAGGTTAGAAAACTTTCCCAAATTCACACATACATTCTACATAACACTTACAGAAGGTCTACAAAACAGCCACAGAACAGTACCAGAACAGCTACAGTACAGTTACAGTACAGAGATAGAGCAGAGACAGAAGCTCTACAGAAGATCTACAGAAGGTTACAGAAGGTCATCAAAACCTCATAACTCATACTCAAACCATTCCAAACTCTAAAAAAAACTATTCAATAAGCTTTCACAAGATCTCAATCTTTATCAATCATCAATCCATGCTTCATACAGAAGACAATTAGAACAAAACAGAAGCTATACAGAAGGTATACAGAACCAATCAGAACCTATCAGAACATCACAGAACCTCATATCTTCACTGAGAATCATCATGAACTTCTAAAACATAATCAATATCATCCAAAACACTCTCAAATACTTCCATTAACAATCATACATCACTCTAAATCCACCAAAAATCAATCATTCAGACCTCAAAAACAACAAAAATCAGTCAAAAATTCAGTCTTTTTCCACTCCTGACAGTCAGGATATTATCAGATTAGAGTCAAGAATGAAGATATTCCAAAGACCGCCTTCAACACAAGATATGGTCATTTTGAATTCATCTGATGTCATTTGGGTTGATAAATGCCCCAACTACCTTCAACAGGTCAATGTAGGACATTTTCGTACCTCATCTTGATGATTTTGTTCTTGTATTCCTTGATGACGTCCTAACTTATTCTAAGGAGAAAGAAGATCATGAACCACATCTTTGCATTGTCTTGGAGATGATGAGAACACACAAGTTGTATGCCAAGAAGAAGAAGTGTGCATTCTTCAAAAGGAAGATTGAGTACTTGGGATTCATAGTGTCTACTAGAGGTATATCAGTAGATCCTGGCAAGACCAAAGATGTTCAAGATTAGCCACCCCCAACCACTATCAAGGAAGTGAGAAGTTTTCTAGGTCTAACAGGATAGTATAGGATATTCATCAAAAACTATGCCCAAATTGCAGCACCTCTTATAGACCTATTCAAAAAGCAAGTTGCCATTAACTAGACGCCAATTGAACAATCTAGCTTTGAGCAACTAAAGCATAGTTTGGTAACTTCTCTTATCTTAAGGCTACCTGACTTAAGCAAGGAATTTGAAGTTGTCACATCTCTCTTGCATTGGGATGACTACTAATGTAGGAAGGTCATCCCATAGCTTACTCTTCAAGAAAATTGAAAGCCCATGAAAAGAGATATGCTACTCATAGCTTGGAGTTGTTAGCTATGATTCATGCTTTCAAATTATGGAGACATTACTTGCTTGGAAATAAGTTTTCCATAGTCACAGATCATAAAAGTGTTAAGTGGATTTTTACTCAGCCTGATCTTAATATGAGGCAATGGCTGTGGATCAAAATTCTATGGGAGTATGACTTTGAAATTAAGTTCAAAACTGGTAAATAAAATGTAGTAGCAAATGCCCTTAGTCATAAAGCCTTCCTTAATGCTCTTATCGCTGAAGAATCATCCAGGGTGGCGGAAACTCTGGCTACAATGGTATCAATGCCAACTAATCCTATCATCAAGTTGACCAAGGAGAAGCAAATAAGGACCCAGACTATCAACAATTGTTTTGGGAAGTTCAGAATAAGGAACAAGATCCCAAACTCAAGACTAAGTATCAAGAATTCTCTAGAGATGAAGACGAAGGACTTGTTTATTTTAGAATGAGACTATGCATTCCTTCAAGTCAGACTCTCAAGAGGAGGATACTTTGGGAAGCACATGACTCTCCTTTTTCAAGACACCCCAGATATGCAAAAACTCTTAATGCTGTCAGAAAAAGCTATTATTGGCAAAAACTCAAGGGTGATGTACTTAAGTATGTCACTGAATGTCTAAATTGCCAAAAGGATAAAATCTAAATGTGTCAAGTTACCAGGAAAACTCCAGCCACTTGACATTCCCTAGATGAAATGGGAGTTTATTAGCATGGACTTTGTAGTTGGATAACCTTTTTTCAAGGAGGATATAACTCAATAATGGTAATATTAAACATGCTAACAAAGGTCGCTCATCTTATTCCAACAAAAACCAATTACAAAGCTTCAAATATTGCAAGAGTTTTTGTAAAAGGGATTTTTAGGTTACATGGGTTACCTAAAAGGATCATCAGTGATCGTAATTCTCTTTTCACATCACATTTCTGGAAGAGTTTATTTTAAGCCATTGGGACCCAGCTTTGTTTCACTACTACCTATCATCCACAAAATGATGGGTAGACAGAATGAGTTAATCAAGTAATTGAGGATATTCTACATGCATATTGCAGCAAGGAACCTAAAAGGTGAATTCGGTATCTACCCTTAGTGGAATTTGCTTATAATGTCTCCTATCATCAAATAACTCAAATAACTCCATTTCAGGTAACATATGGTCAAGATTGCCATATGCCACTTAATTTTTCCGATCCTACTCTAAGGGTAAAAGCTTCGAGAAAAATGTTAGAAGAAATGGATAATCAAATCAAGATTATCAAACAAGATATTCAAGCTGCCAAGGACCGACAAAAGATGTATGCTGATCTAAAAAGGCAATAACAAATCTTCAAAGAGGGAGACATTGTCTTCATCCGTGTCCATCCAAAGAAAAGTTATTTGTCTTTAAGAGAATTTAAGAAGCTAAGTTTGAGATATTGTGGACCCTATAAAGTTCTCAAGTGCTTAGGACCAAGCACTTAAAGGATACAACTCCCTAAGAATATAAAAATCCACAATGTATTTCATGTTAGCTTATTGAAAGCATACGTAGCTAACCTTAACCATATCCTTGATGATAAATAAGTTGTAATACCTAACCAAGGAGTCCTTGAGCTATAACCTAACAGAGTAATTGATGTAAGGGAGAGAAAATTGAGGAGTAGAACCCTTAGAGAAAACCTTGTCTAGTGGGAGGATTATCCTGAAGAAGATGTGACATAGATAGATGAGAATGTTCTTTATCAACAATACCCACAGTTTCTCTCGAGATGAGGGCATCTCGATTTCTCAAAGGGGAGGAGGATGTAATACTTCCACGCAATTAAAAGTTAATTGGTTAGTTCAAAAGTTAGTTAGTCAATGAGTAAGTTAGTAAGGTTACTAGCTAAAGTAAAAAAATTAACTAACATTAATAACTAAATATTTTTATTTATTATTAAAAAATTGAGAATCATAATCCAATGTTTTTTTTGAATTGACAAGGACCGTAGTCACCCATCACAGAAATTACCACGTGAATGAGAGTTATGAGCCATACAAGTCATTAATGTCAATGTATATAGTATGAATGGTCCAAAAATATTAGATTTTTGGACAAAACTAGCATATTTTAGATATTTTAGATATTGTTTATTATAAATATCCTAAAAATCTATGAAAATTTCTAGAACAAGATATCATGTAAAAAAAAGTGGTTTTTTTTCAACCAATTTTGGAGATTTAATGAAAAAAGGATTGGCGAAATTGCACACATCACGATCACAGTTTACAGGCAGCAAAAGCACTTCAAACAGGGAGAAGGAGTGATCTGAAATATTTCTAAACAAGTGTATTGTGGTTTTAACCCCCTCCCAGAGCCAACGGAACTATCAGATCTATGATTTGAGCATCAACTGCATCTTAGAAGTTTCAAATTGTTGATCTTTCTAAGATCCTCTCCACAAAGAGCTCTTCTTCTTAGCCACAACCCTTCTTCTCTTGTTAAGCTATAAATATGAGGCATGGGGAGCAGTTAGAGAAGCAAAAGGAGACCCTGAGAGGCTGCAAGAGAGAGGTAGAGAGAGGGAGGTAGAAGGATACCCCTCCAAGAGGCTACAAGAAGGAGCTTGAGAGAGAGAGAGAGAGAGAGAGAGAGAGAGAGAGAGAGAGAGAGAGAGGAGTTACCCTGAGAGGCTACGAGAGAGAGAGTTAGCTCAATTCCCCTTGTCTCGGCCTTGACTAAGCCATCTTCTCGTATGTCTCCCATCTCGAATTTATTCCACCTTCCCTATCTATCAAACACGCTCGTGAATGATGGCTCCAAAGTGACGAGGTGGAAGGACCATGGGAACCACTGCAACCAGTCAAGGAACAAGTATTGCCAGAGATATGGGAGTGCGTGAGGTTGCCAGAGTTGCCACTACTAATGGAACATCAGGTGTAGCGAATGCAAGCACGAGCAAAGACGAAATTCCCAATGTCCTTGTCCCAAACCAGGTTATTCATTACTAGGTTATTATTTTTCCACATAAAATAATTACATAAAATATTAGCTTTTATACTCACACGAATTGACAATTTCATCTAAAAAGCATACTAGTATACGCATAAACAATTAATCGCTATGATTTCTAGTTAGATTAATTGAGATTCTAAATCATGGAATCATGATGGAAACAGTTGCAAGAGGTTATTGCACATATGACTTTATGCGTACTCGAGATTAGTAAAATAACTTGACATAATTACTGTCAAACTTGAGAAGGTTAAGTGTTGACTAACACTTAAAAAGTGAAACTCTATTTAAAGGATCTGTAAGTCATTTTGTTAAGTTATTGGCACAATATATTTCTTTAAAGAATTTTTATTGTGTTGGGTAAGATAGCCCAAACGGGAAATTCATGCCTTGCTTAACAGGTCGTAAGAGATGTACTCAACACTTCTTTATGGGAAGGAGGAGGGAGGAGAATCCTCATTAGAATATAAGCTTGCCTTAGGATAAGGTCTACCTTGGCTATGGAAGCTGTGAATTGCATGATGGTGTGATTGTCATTGCATCATCATTTAATATACATTTGAAAGGATTGTTTGTGTTTGCTAGAATCTAGATCTTTGATTGAAAATATTAACAAATAGATAAAAGGAAGGATTGCGCCAGGCTACCCCCAAGCTAGCTGTGAGACCCTACTCCAAGAGGGTCGTGGTTATCGCTTTGTGAGGCTTAGACTGGCTCCGTTAGCGAAAGGTCTCTCCATAGGGATAGTCTCGGGCAGTAGAAAATGCGGGTGTTAGGGGGGCTCTGACTTTAAATCCTACATTGTTCCTAGAATTTGACAAGCCCCTTCGTAACCTAGGATGGGATCCTGGAACCCTAAATACTAGTTATGGAATCTTGGTGGGAAGAATACCCTCATGGAATTTTGTGTATCTTCTACAAGGTCAAAAAGATGGAAATTGTAATAAGCTTCCAATATAACAAAGAAGTTTGTTTTATTCAAGGATTGTTTGAATTGTATGTGTGTCAGTGAGATAAATAACGTGAAAAGTGGACTAATTAAGAAAGTTGGTTGTATATGTTCCAATAAATGTGCTGTAGGTAATTAAAAAACTAAAGACGATTCTATCATCAAAGGAAAGCGGGTGGGCATAACTCTCGACGGGTCCGTCCAACAGTAGTAGGGTGGTCCCGATTAGCTAGGAGTTTTTCTAAATCGAAAATAGAAATAAGAAGACGATAAATTGACTAACTAATCGTTAGGTAGAACTGACTTGCATTGTTTTAGGGGTTCAGAATGGGATTTTACCTTATGGGTAGGAGGATTGACGTACCACCACACTCCCCTCCATCTCTCATTCTCTTTGAACCAAGTGCAATGGCAAATCCACTTCAAATTGAGTAATCTTGTAGAAGTGGGAACTCGAAATTACTGATGCTAGCTAGCTACTAGGAGACCTATTTGATTTTAGGAACCTGAAAATTCAGATCCATCCTAGTGGGTTCGGTCACAACACTTTCGTTGCGATGTAGACTCAGTGGGATCTAAGTGACATACCGTGTGATGTTCCTAGGGAGCACCAGGTGGCGTCATTTGGAAAACCTACTGATGGACTAAAAAAGGTGCGCCTTGGAATGAGCTTGGTGGACACCTCACAAATAATGGCCCTAATCTCTATTTCGAACTCACATCAATATGAGACTCCAAGCCTAGTTACCATTCCAACTCTAGGAGCCTTAGGTAAAGGAGCAGAACATCATACCATCCTCATTATTGAAGCTCTAAGTGGCTCCATAGGGTGAGGAACAATCAAGATAGGAGCTAGAATTAGGATACTTAACCAAGAAGTGCTCCACGCATAGGGGAACCCTCCCATTGAGCAAGTCTAGTTCAACTTGACTGTCATTGATAGCCTGCTAGGAGTGCTCAAAAACTAGATGATCAAGGTTGTAGGAGTTAATTTCTAGATTAACTTTGTAGTAATGAAGGGAGTTGACCATGATCTATTGGTCAAATATCCCTGTATGTGAAATACACAACTTAAGATTGGGGCAACGATCTAGTCTTCCTTGATAACAAGATGGAGGCAATATGAATCAGAATGTAGACTTGGAGAACCACTCTAATCAACTTCAATGCCATCTCAAGGAGATCCCAACTATCCTCTTGCTTAAAAACCATTATCAGATATTTATCATGCCTCGAGGAAGAGCAAGATTGGATGCATATACTTGCAACCTTAGAATTTCCCTTTATGGAGAAAGGAGAATATCATGAAGCTTTTGAGTGCATGAGTCATAGAGGGGCACAAGAACCATCTACACATATCATTGATGAGCCCTAACTCAACAATGCCCTTCTCAATTCCTCTTCTAATGTGATGAGCCCTAACTCAATAATGCCCATCGCCACTAAGGGATATCCCACCCCCACAAACATGCTTGATCTATGCAACATATTAAGCCAATGGTGACCATGATTTCAAGATAGATCTAACTAATTGATCTTTGAGGAAATGCTCATAACTCCCAATCATTCCTATTTGACTACCATAACAACTAGCTTAATAAAAACAAGAAAGGTTTGCACATGTGCATAACATGGTGACCAAGTTGAGAGACACATAGGATAGTCTTACACTTGCATTTCATTATAGTGATTATCAAATGTAAGTATGTCTTTGCTCCAATTGTTTTCTTTGGTGTAGAGGCTAGAGACTATTGAACAATTGTTCTTATGCCATTGCATACAATCTTCAAAAATGTTGGGTCAAAGTTTTTGAATTAATTTAAGAAAATTCATAATAGAGTGTAAATGAATTTGATAAAATCATTCAATATCTCCAAATGACAATGATTTTTTGCTTTGGAATAGAAGGCCAATGCCACTATTATCTACATATACAACCATGATTTTGTACTTTTCCCATGTCTTTCACACAATCATCTTCTCAATGTCCTTTTTTTTTTGCCAAAAAGCATATACTTGGGAGCATGGCATGACCATTCCTATATGACAATGATTGGTTTCTTCATTATTGCATAATATATCATTATGACTCATCATGTATAATGGTTTGATACTAAAGGAAAGCCATAGTTGAATCAACATGTTGCTATGAATGATAACACTATGCATCAAGTTATTGACATTGGCATTGTTCTATAAGTGACTAGAGATGAGATTGAAAAAAAATTTGGAGATGTCTCATATGAAGCTACCACCACTAAGATCTTGCTTTAGTGCATCAAATGGTAGACCAAGGATTGAAGGTAAGATTTAATAAGTATGGATGTTTCATTGCTACAAGTTGTAATAAAGACAAGTTGTTTGCTTGCGATGTGGGGACCTTGTGATACAATCAAGTTTTTAGGTAGAAAAATGCTAGAGCAAGATAAAGAGATTGAACTTTGGCACAATTAGATTGGACATGGTAAACTTAACAAGGTTGAAACAAATGTAGTCAAAGCATATTGTTGAAGGATTACTATAGTCATGCTTTGATGGATTAGGATAGTTTGGGTATATCATATTTGATTATTTTTGTGAGGTGTGTCAATAAGGCAAACAATGAGGCTTTGTTTCCAAGAGACTGAAATTATCCTTTGAAAACAAGACACTTAAATATTTAGCGAACATTTCAAAATGTTTCCTTGGGTGGTTGTGGAAAGCATTCTATCATTTTCATTGATAATTATACTAGGATGACATGGGGGAAATTTTCTTTCTGTATAAAAGTGAGGCACTTGAAAATGGTTTTAAGCTCACATCAAGAATGGAAAGAAAATTTGAGGCATACACAAAATGATTGAGATCTTATGGAGGAGGTTCATACCATCTCTAATGAGTTTGGTGATTAGTTGCAAGAAAATGGCATAAAAAGATAGGTCACATGTAGATATACACCTCAACAAAATGGAGTCAAGAGGAAGAATTTAATCATTGAATTGGTTGCTAAAGGTCTTTTGAATCAAATGTACATGCCACTTACTTATTGGGTAAGTAGTACATGTAATGATTAAAATTATAAGTAGAACAATGTATGACTTGCCTTCCCTTGTGCTATTATCATGTAAAGTATAAAGAATAAAGTGAAAGTGATGGGCAACTACTATTGGCCTGCCTATTTTAGTTATGTCAATTTGTCATCTCCTAGTTGTGAGCTCCTATCAAAGTCTAACAATGTCATTATCATCTACGATTTTTTCGGGGTCACCCCTATTTTTTTGGTATTTTATTCTTCAATGACCATCATTTATTGCTAGTTGATCGACATGTATGGCCTCTCTTGGTGCAAGTCAGCTAAATTTGAGCATTTATAGCTATTTATAGCCCTCCTCCCCACTTGACAAACACACATTTTTTCAATATTCAATCTTGCCTTTGCAAGTGTACACTCTAACACTTCGACTCTTTGTGTTTTGAGCTACCATTGTCATCAACCCGATTTGGTGCCCTTATTGATGCTTTGGCTGCATGTAGGGATTGATCAATCCATCATCATTGTATTAGCCTTCTTCTATAGTCAGTGCAGTATTCTTCCTTCATCTTTTGCTTCTTCTCTCTCTATATTTTTGCTTCTCTCTATGTTCATATTTCTCTTCTATTGCGCACTCTCACATGGTATCATCACCTAAGTGAGGACATATCTTGAGATTTCTTGCAAAAGAGCATGTTTTCATCGCAAAGGAGCAGCCCAATTCTTTGAAATGCAAATTTCCAGCTTGCATATACTCTACTTATAGCCCACATAGGTGGTCCATTCCCAATTCAACCTTCTTGATAGCCAAGCAACAACCTCCAAGACCCAAGCGACAAAATTTAGGCATCACATGGCATCTATTTATATGTTTTACAAAAAACACAATTTTGCATTTTGTAGGTGACCTCTTCCTCATGTAGACGACAACATCTTGCGATAGGTGACAGCTTCTTGGGCACATGCGATAGATTTCTATTTTGTAGTGGCAAGTGATAGCTTTCTATTTTGGTTCTATGATGAATGCAAATTTCTGGGTGATTGCAAGATCAAATATGTCTTGCTAGTTCATGAGCTTTGATGACTCACAAGAGGAGCTCCTTTTAAGAGCGCTCTTCCAAGCAAAGACGTGATTATCACAAGTATAGTCAACAAGAGGAGTCCCCCATTCACACCCATCCCCCTATCTATTCATCTATCACACAGAAGGATTTGTCCAAAAGTGAATATGTCATCCTTGATACCCTCGATATAGGTGCATGCCTTACCTTCATTACCCAAAGAAGACAAACTCAATGGTTCAAACTATTTGTTGTGATAGTGTAAGGTGGAGTGCATACTCAACAACTTTGACCTTTGGGCTCTTCGTTTAGATTTCATCACTCGTCCTATGCAGGATCCAGCAAATGGGACTTCTATGGACCATGCAACCTTGTGGGATTAGCTCAACTCTCAAGTGTGATTCTTTCTTTTTATGAGTTTGCAAGATGATGTCCTCATGCATGTTTGTAGGTTGAAGACCATGGCAAAAGTGTGGAAGAAGTTTGCATCTTTGTGTCAACACAAGACATTTTCCCACAAGATTTCCCTTGAATGAGAAGAAGTTGTGGATGCTTAGACTTGATGATTCCTCCTCTATATAGGAGCACATCATTACCTCTCTTGGTTAGATGATATCCTTTAAAGACATGGCTATAATCCCTTTGGCTCAGCTACCATCTCCTCGATTCGATGTCTTCTACACCAACCTTATCACATCAAGGACATGCAAGACATTCTTATGGGAGAAGCTTTCACTGCTTAGATTGGATCATGACGAGCAACTCAAAGAGGTTGAGGCCAACGGTTTTGGCTCCATTTACTATAGGTACAAGAGGGGGGAAGAAGAAGAAGGCACATGCAAAGGACAAAATGCAAGAGGACAAGAAGGATGAGAAGGAGAAGAAGCCCAAGTGCCCACACTATGGGAAATGCACTCATCTCGAGGAGAAGTGTTGGCAAAAGTACCCCCATTTGAAGCCAAAGAAGACGAATTGGAAGGATTCAAAGGCTACCCTAGTGATAGCAAAGTCTATCTTTGTACATGTCTTTGCCTAGGAGGATACAACTCTTGCTTCTTCCACTCAAGAGAATCCTTGGCTCGTTGTTGACAGTGGGGCCTCTTCTCACATGATCTACAGATAGGATTGGCTTTAGGATATGATTGCTAGAGGGGGCACAGTCACCATTGGTGAAAACTCCACCACTCCCATTTGAGGATTAGGGACTCTTCCTTTGTTGCTAGACATGCAATCGTCTTAAGCCAAAGTTCTCTATATATCAATTTTAGTCTTTAACTTATCATTTGTTCATGGTCTTACATGACTTTGTACTCACATGGCAAGTTGCCACTAGGAGGGCTTCTACCTCACTTGAGTTGATTCACACCAACCTTTGCAGACCTATGGGCACAAACTCCCTTGGGAAGGCCAACTATCTGATACTAATCGTAGACAACTTCAATCGTTATGTGTGGCCTTATTTTCTAGAGTACAAGAGTGAGGCATACTCCCATTTGTGTAAGTGGAAGGTGTTTATGGAGACACACACTTCTTCCCAAGTTCATGCATATGAGCAGATCATGGTGGAGAGTTTATTTATAGCCTCTTTTCTCAGTTTTGTAGGGATCACGACATTCGAGTGGAGCATACCCATTTGTACATGCCTTCAAAGAATGGTGTGGTGGAGTGTGCAAATTAGACAATGCTAGAGATGGCCCGATGTTGAAGCATCGAGGTCTTCCTCATTCCCTTTGGGGTGAGGTAGTGGCTACTATGGTTCACATCTACAACTGTTCCTAGACTTCTATGTTATAGGACATGACTCCCTATGAGGCCTTCTTTGGTTGAAACCACTCCATGTCTCACTTTTGCATCTTTGGATGTGATGTGCTTGTCCATGTCGACAAGAAGAAGAGGAAGACAAATCTTAAATCAAAGTCTAAGAAGCTCATCTTCACGGGCTATAGCACTACCATGAAGGGCTATCAACTCTACGACCTATATAGACATAGAAGCTTCATGTAAGTAGGGATGTGATCTTCGATGAGGCTTCGACCTCCAAGGATTCTATTCATGGTTCTATTCCAGGTGATTCTTCATCATCGACTAACCCTTCCCCACCCTAAGTTCCTCTCTTTCCTTCCAGGTTGCCTCTTAGCACCCCTTCCTCACCTCTTCCTCTACCGGCTATAGCACTACCATGAAGGGCTATCAACTCTACGACCTATATAGACATAGAAGCTTCATGTAAGTAGGGATATGATCTTTGATGAGGCTTCGACCTTCAAGGATCCTATTCATGGTTCTATTCCATGTGATTCTTCATCATCGACTAACCCTTCCCCACCCTTAGTTCCTCTCTTTCCTTCCAAGTTTCCTCTTAGCACCCCTTCCTCACCTTTTGCTCTTCCCCCTCCTCCTTCTCCACCCTCTACTCCAACTTCCTTACCACCTTTGAGAGATGTGACTACTACTTCTTCTTTGTCACATACTTCCACCCCTTCAGCCTCCCTTTTAGAGTCTTCTAGGGTTACTGATCAGTCATTAGAGGAGGAGCCTTCTTCCAATGTGGAGTATTTACCTTCCCTTGGTGAGAGGGAATCCCTATCCCAAACAGGTGCATTATAGGTGTACCGGAGGCTACTTAGTCTCCCTCACAGGAGGATGAGTCTATTCAGACTCCTCATTGGTACCGATAGCTCATGCAGGATTTTGGTGTTTCTCACATTCCTACTTCTCCTACAAGTACATGTAGATCATCTTACTTATAGGCCCAATAGAATAGTTCACTTTGTGTGAAGTATGATCTTATGTCATAGATCCTTCATACCAGAGTTGAGGAGACTCTTGCATAGGATATTTGGCATTAGGCCATGTAGGAGAAGTTCGATTTATCAAGCATAATCAGACTTGGGAATTGGTTCTATGTCCCCCAAAAGGCGATAGGTGTGAAGTGGGTCTATATTTTGCTCAGAGGCAAGTTTGGACTATTTTGATACCTTTTCACCTATAGCTATAATGTCTACTATTCAACTTATTTTGGCTCTTGCAACCCATCATCATTGGCTTGTTTATCAAATGGACGTAAAGTCTCCCTTTTTGAATGGTGTCCTTGAGGAGGAGATTTATATTTCACATTCTCTCAATTTTCTTGTGTAGGGGAAGGAGGGCCATATCTACAGGATTGTAGAAGGCCCTTTATGGCCTGAAGCAGGCTCCTCATGCTTAGTACCAAGGATTGATTGCTTCTTTCTATAGAGTGGATTCCATAGATTAGCTCATGATCCCAACCTATGCTTCAAAGTTGAGGGTGATAGGTGTGTTTTTCTCATCTTTTATGTGGATGATCTTATCATTATAAGGAGCTCTACTCAAGAGGTTGATTGTACTTGAGAGATTTTAACAGGATTTTGACATGATAGATCTCAGGATCCTACATTTCTTCCTTGGCTTGGATATCTAACAGATGGCACATAGCATTTTTATTTCATAGTACATATACATTTTTGAGCTTCTCTCAAAGTTTGGTATGATGGCTAAGATTGTTGGCCTAACCCTAAGTCCAAACTTTTGGCAATTGAAGCTCCCCCTCCATATGCCACCCATTCTAGTTGTCTTGTTGGCTCCCTCATCTGGCTTATTCACACTCGATTGAATGTTTCTTTTGTTGTGGCATTTTTTTCTTCTTTCATGAAGACTCCCACTTGGGAGCATTGGAGAGCGGTCTTGCACATTCTTCATTATTTACAAGGGACTCGATCCTACGAAATCATATGCATGGAGAGGGGGTTATCCTCTTTGGTTGGAATGGTTTTGACTAGGCAGGTGATATGGATTCATGATAGTCCACTATAGGTTATGCCTTCTCCCTTGGATTGGGTATATATATTGTGGAGCAACAAGAAGCAGCCTACTGTGGCCCTTTTTTCTACAAAGGAAAAGTGTCATGCATTATGTTCTACAACTATGGATGTAGTTTGTCTTTGCCACATGCTGGCAGAGATTGGCTCTCCTCAACCTTGACCTATGAATTTGTGTGTGGCCAACCAAATTGCTCTAGCTCTAGTAAAGAACCTTATGTTTCATGCTTGCACAAAGCACATCGAGGTTCAGTACCATTATGTTTAAGCGTAGGTCCTGGATTGCAAGTTAATGGTGGCCTACTATCCCATGAGAAGGACAATGTGATAGATCTCTTCATGAAGTATTTGCCCCAAGATTCTATGATTCATCACATGAGGCTATTGGATTTTCAAACACTCCCAAGATCTGAGAGCAGGTGTTAGCCTGCCTATGTTAGTTATGTCATTCTATCATCTCTTGGTTGTGAGATCCTGTCAAAGTTGAAGATGTAGGAGCTTTGACTAGTTTAGGTGCATTTTCTTTATTTTTCAACTTCATCTGTGTATTCCTAGGCTAGTTACTACTTGACATTGTCATTGTTATTTGGGATTTTTTCGAGGTCACCCCTATTTTTTTGGCATTTTATTCTTTAATAACCAACATTCATTGCTAGTTGGCCCTAGCCTTTATGGCCTTCGTTGGTGCAGGCCTGCCAGATTTGGGCATTTATGGCTATTTATAGCCAACCCCCCCACTTGGCAAACACACTCTTTACTCTTTAGTCTTCCCTCTGCAAGTGCACACTCTAACTCTTCATGCTTGGTGCTACCATCATCATCAGCTTGATCTAGTTCCCTCACTAACACTTTGGGATGTATGCAAGACTAGTCAATCCATCATCATTCTTCTTTAGTCATTGCAATATTCTTCCTTCATTTGTTGCTTAACCTCTTTCTCTCTTTCTGCTTCTCTCTGTGTTCCTATTTCTCTATTGTTGTTGCACACTCTCACATTTGCCACCTGTAATGTGGTAGTAAGTACATGTAAATGTAGACAACTAAGTACAAGTGGCCTTTAACTCCTAACAACCTCTCACTTAAAGATAAATATGCCTAAGTGTGAAAAAAACAAGAAATAGTGACAAAGTAAAATGTGTACATATAAGTACAATAGGATGAGAAATAGATATCATCTCATCATACATCCATCATCTTCCTAAGAAAGGCATAATTTTTTACTAGGAGACTTTTAGTAAGAAAATCTATAGGATCCTTATCAATCAAGATCTTGATAAGCTCTATCTGCTTGTCCTTAACCACCTCTCTAATGAAGTGATAATGGACCTCAATGTGCTAGGTCTACAAATGAAAGATACAATTAAATGCCAATTGGATGGCACTCATAGAGTTTGAATGCAATGTAGGAGTCATAGTCATACGTAAGGTCTACCACTAGACTAACTAACCATATGGCCTCCTTGCAAGCCTTAGTGGTTGCAATGTGCTTAGCCTCAATAGTAAACAAGGCCCTCTATTTTTGCATCTTGTATGTCCAAGAAACAATGCCTCCAACAATGATAATTGCATAGCCAGAGCTAGAATTCCTATTATCTACATATCCTATATAATTAGAGTTTGTATAACCTATTGTTGAGAAATGTGCAATCACATCCACTATAGCCTTTTGTAAGGAACAGCAAGGCAAAGAATCACATTGCAAATATAGCCTTAGACTAGGTCATGTATGCATGGTTTATTAAAACCACAGTTGGTGAATACCATGGTCCCTTTCCACCTTTTTCCACCTACCAATACCACCTACTATAAGCCTATAAAAGGCACTCATCCGCACACTCATTTGATCAATTATTCTCATTCAGTTGTACTTGCATTACGCTTGGCTAATATTAGTTGTTCTTCTTTGTCATTACTTATGCCTCATTATGATTGGCTTTTTGCTCATCAATGATCCACCTTAGCATGCATCCTCAATATTTTAACATGCTATCAAAGCAAGTTTTAAGCTAATGAGTCATTAGGCCTCTAATTAGGTCACTTCGGTTTGAATTTTTGGTTTCCTCCACTTTTCCATGAATCTCTCACTACATCCATGGCCATCCACCTTCATTAGAGGCTTGAATCTCTCTTTCCAGGTATTATTAGCTCATGCTTCCTTTTAAAGAACACTTCCCCTACTCTAGATGCTCCTTCCTATGACCTCAAAGCATGACATTGTGCACTTAATGCTTCATCATTTCGTTCGCAACAACTCCCTACCAGATTGCAGCATCTATGATCCGTACTATTCATCTTACCTACACATGCAATGATGATATCCATTACCATAGGGCGTTTGAATCTATACATCTAAGCTCTCTCCAACTCAGAGGGTTTCTCAAGTGGCTATCTCTATGAGTAGCAATAAGTAAAATACCAGTCACCTATCAAAACCCTAAAGAGGGTAGCCATAGCCATTAATCTCCAAGCTCAGATTTTACTTCATTTTCTTACTTCATTTGGCTCAGTAATATCATTGACTCTCTGATATGCTATAACACTCAGTTCTCAACAAAGCTACCACTTCAAATCAACAAGAAGAAGACTCAACATCAAGTACATAGTATCTATCTCTTGATACTAACTAGTGTTGGTCAACAATAATATTCTTGTGTCTCTTGACACACTCAAATTCAACTCTTTTGTTGGTCTATTCTCAGTTATTTGTTGCTGCTCCTACCAACAAAATGGGCAAAGATTCACCCTCATGCTAATTCAATGCTGTCAGATTCCACACATGGCGAACTAGGATCAAACTAATCCTGATGAAGAAAGGCTTGTGGTCAATCACGTGGTCAAGAGAAGAATCCAAGGGAAGTTGCACTCTCAGTCATATGGGATAAAATTGATGATAAGGCTCAAGCTATTATCAAGATCAAACTTGATGACAGCCACATTCATCATGTTGATGATTGTGAAACCTTTCAAGTAACATGGGATCGATTAGAAACCATGTTTGGAGCTCACTCAAAATCCTCCAAATATGGCTTAGTAATTGAAATTTTTTGGCTTGACATGAAAAGTAGCACCTCACTTGCAACTCATTTGAATTATATGGAAAGTTTGTTGACACAACTTGCAGGAATCAACTTGAAGATGGATGAAGACATTTGCATTGGAGTGCTTCTCAAGAGTCTTCCACCTAAGTTTGATCATGTGTCTACCACATTAATCAACATGCCAAAGCCGAAGCTTGTGGATATCAAAGCCTCTCTCCTAGAAGAGGAAAAGAATATCAAAAGCAAGGGAGAAACAAGCACCCCAAGAGGAGACCAACAACTTCTCTATGTGAAAGGGAAGAAGAGCATAGTTTGTGATTTTTGTAAGAAAACTGGGCATATTGAGAAGTTTTGCCATACTGGGAAAAGATCTCAAAGAGCATATCTTGCAACAGTCAAAGAAGATGAAGACAACAATGGAGAGGAAGAAGAAGAAGACACCCAAGAACAAAAGGATAGGACTCAACAATCCTTTTGTAGCTCATTTTCTGATAGACTTTTTTAGGGTTTAAATGTGTACTTGTCAAATGTTCTTACCGTGTCTTTCTTGATTGTGATTGAGGAGGGGTGTTGAGAAATGTGCAACCACATCCATTATAGCCTCTTTGTGTAATGAACAGCAAGGCAAAGAATCACATTGCAAATAAAGCCCTAGACTAGGTCATGTATGCATGGTTTATTAAAACCACAGTTCGTGAATACCATGGTCCCTTTTCACCTTTTTCCACCTACCAATACCACCTATTGTAAGCCTATCAAAGGCACTCATCCCCACACTCATTTGATCAGTTATTCTCATTTAGTTATACTTGCATTATGCTTGGATAATATCAATTGTTCTTCTTTGTCATTACTTATTCCTCATTATGATTGCCTATTGGCTCATCAATGATCCACCTTAGCATGCATCCTCAATATTTTAACACCTATAACTCTAGTAACTTGGCCACCATAACAAATGCACATGTCTACAACACCCTTAAGATATCTCATGATACTCTTCATCATATCCTAATGTCACCTACTAGTTATCACCACATAACAAGCCACAACTCCCATTACAAATGCTATGTCAAGTCTAGTGGCTATTATGGCATACATCAAGCCAGCCACTGCATATGCATATGAGATCTTGGCCATCTCAGCCTTCTTATCATTAGACTGGGGACACAATACTGGAACTTATTGCTATCCAACTTCTCTATGTTGAAGATAGCATTGTCATTGGAGAGCATTTGAAGAACCTATCATTATCTCTACCAAACAAAGAGAGTATGGGATATTGTAACAATATCAAAATCAACCTAATCTTGATGGCTTCTAATGATATTCTACTATAGCTCTCAAAGCTTTGATGCAATTGTGGTATGGTACATAGGGCCTTTATATATGAGATTTGTGTTTTTTGAAGTCTTTCTTTCATCTTTATATGCTTTTTTAAATTTGACTTGATGATATGGTAGTCAAGCAATGAATAGCATGTCTTGGGGATTCTTTTGACCTTTTTGTTAATGGCCACCTGTCCTATTTGCAATATGAAGGCTAGATCTTATCCTAGTCACTAGATCTTCCTATTTGGATATAGTAAATATTACAATTTGGTCTCAATGATTACAAATTTAGTTACTTTTACCCAATCAATGTGATTTTTCACCTTTAAGATACTTTTCGGATTCTTTGAAATACCTTCCAAATGGTAATGCAATGTTCACCTATCAAATGGGGGTGGAATGTGATCTATGTAGTGTTTGTAGAGTTGGGAGGTATATGGATGCATTGGAGGTGATGTACAAGCAATATGATGTACTTACCTTGATTGAATCTTGTATAATCAAGGTGATTCTATGGTGCTAATCACCTTAAATGATTCACAATGAGTAGTATTTCATGCAATCTAGTTAAGATTGTCACGACCTTGAGAGGGTAATGGGCTAATGTGATTAATCATTGGTTTCCACCTTTTAGATCACAAAAATTACCTTTCAAATGATTATCAATATGTAGTCAAGGTGATGATCATCTTGAGTGCAATTTCTATGTGTATTCACCATGATTAGGGTGCTTTGATCATGATGATGCACATTCATCATAATAGATGAACACCTTGAGAAGATGCATCCTAGTCTAGATGTTTGATGCAAGCGAAATGTGGACCACCTTGAGTGAAAATGTATTATCAAGGTGATGGTTGTAGTAGAGGTGATGCAGTCAAGGTAAAGAAAGATCTCTTTGATCAAGGTAATGGAGTGTATTAAGGGTGAAGCACCAGTCATGATGGATGAAATCAATAGTGATGCTAATCACCTTAATAGAGATGGTATTAGATTACCTGGAGTGGAATGGATACAACCAAGGTGATGTGGTTTAGTCAAGGTGATGTGATTGCATTGATCAAGGTAAAGGTCAATCAATGTGATGGTTAGTTGTGGACACTCCTTGAATTGAGATACATTCAATTTTGGTCTTGAATCAACTATTGTATGCACTACTTAGTTCCATAACATTGACAATGTCAATAATATCAGAGCAACAAAAAATACAAATGTTGACCATAAAAGATGAAATCAAGATTATCAAGCCAACCAATCAAGGTGGTGCCAAATAATCTTCAAACCTTGCCTTAGCAATGTCTAATACCTTTGATAATAAACCGAATGTTGGAATTTAGTTCAGATGATATGCACATGATTTACATCCTCAAAGTAAAATAAATGGATTTTCAAGCACAAATTCTAGCAATCAAGGTGATCCAAATATGTGATCAATGTGTTGAAATATGTGGGTTAAAACATGAAATTCTTAACCATAGATGATGTGATTAAAACAAGAAATTTTTAATCATAGATGATTCAGTTAAGGTGATCATGCCAGCCACTCAAGGTGATGCCAAATAAGCTCCAAATATTGCCTCAAGAGTGTCTAATATCTTTGCTAATCAAACCAAGGCTAGTACTTATTTTCTAAATGCTATGCACTTGATTTACATACTCAAATTAAACAAACTTGGATTTTCAAGAAAAATTGCAGCAATTGAGGTGATCCAAATGTGCAATCAAGGTGTTGATGTAGCCCTTCCAAACTTGATCAAGAAACTCTAAGATGCTTTCAAGGACAAGTAAAATCGATAAGAAAATACAATTAACTATATGCATGGAGGATGTGAAGCCATTTGTAATCAAGATGTTACTGTAGGCCTTCCAAACTTGATCGAGCAACTCTAAGATGCTTTTGGAAAAGTACATGAAATAAGAAAACACTTAACTACATGTATAGATTATGTGAAGCATTTTTCTACCAGTTTTGGACTCAAAAAAGGCATAAGAAATGATAGGAAAAATGCCCACAATCCATATGCTTCCATTTTTGCTCCATCAACATACTTAAAGTGCTTCGATCCACGTAATTCAACAAAGCCATGGATGTATGATTTCAACCTTCATAGAGGATTGAAAGTGGGATTTTTTATGATTTATATGAGGTTTCTATTTGATAAAGAGAAGAAAGAAATCTATGCTATTTGTACTTATCTCTATCAAGAGGATCCATTTGAACCATCTTTCTACTCTCGTCCATGTGTATTTTGGGAATATAATATGTTTAAAGGGCAAAGGTTCTATCATTTTGATAAGATCAATCTCCCAACCCACCACTGCAATTGTCCTAGGCTAGCTATCTATGTTTTGAATTAGTTAAACCATCTCTAATTAAAAAAAAGTAAAATGGTTCAACCCTTTTGAGTGTCATGGCCTCTTATTTTCCTAAACATAGTGAGAATTGAAAGGTGAGAAGGATCGAAGCTTGCTTGGAAGTGAGCTATGGCGGAGAGCAAGAGCAAGAAGAGAGAGAGACACAAATGGGAACTCTAACAGTCACAATTTGTGACTGGGCCTTCCTTTATTCAAACTATCACTAAAAGAATAAAGAATAAAGTGACAGCGACGGGCGCATGCCACACCTGCAGTGTGCAATGGCGGGTACTGTCAATGTAGTAATACACGGGCGGCTAGGTAGAGGCGCCTTTATCCCCAACAACCTCCCACTTAAAGGTGAATCTGCCCTAGTGAGCAGTGAAAAGAAAAAGAAAAGACAGTACAATGTACACATGTACAACACGATGAGGAAAAACGTCATCTCATCGAACGCCCATCAATCTCCTAAGGAAGGCAAAGTGCTCAGTAGTGAGGCTTTTCATGAGCAGATCTGTAGGATTTTTGTCAGTGGAGATCTTGACAAGGTCAACAGACTTGTCCTCCATGACCCCACGTATGAAGTGATACCTCACCTCAATGTATTTCGTCTTCCTATGGAAGACCGGATTCTTGGCTAGCTGAATAGCACTCATAAAATCTGAATGCAGCGTAGGTATAGTATCAATTCCAAGGTCATAAACCAAGCGGCCCAACCAAATAGCCTCATTGCAAGCCTTAGTGGCCGCAACATACTCGGCCTTAGTGATAGAGAGAGTCGTATACTTTTGAACCTTGGACATCCAAGAAACAGCACCTCCAGCACAGGTAAAGACATAGTGGAAGTAGACTTCCTACTATCTACATGTCCTGCATAATCGGAGTCTATGTAGCCCACAATTCCTATATCTTGGCTTCCATAGCAAATACACATATCTGCTGTGCCCTTCAAGTATCTCATGATACCCTTTATGGCATCCCAATGCTTTTTGCCAGGTGTAGCTATATAGCGTGCCCCACCACCAATTGCAAAGGCAATATCTGGACAAGTGGCTATCATGGCATACATCAAACTGCCCATGGCTAATGTATAAGGGATCTTGGCCATCTTGGCCCTCTGCTCATCTGCCTGCGAACAATCGGCCTATGAAACCTTCACATAAGAAGGTAATGGACAGCCAATAGGCTTTACATCTTGCATGCGAAAACACTCAAGGACTTTATGAATGTACTCCCTCTGGGAGAGGTAAAATAGTCTCTGATGCATGTCGCACTTAATGTGCATACCAAGAATGTGAGAGGCATGTCCCAAATCCTTCATCTCAGAGCTCTTCTTCAGCTGAGATTTAAGAGCATCCAACTCATCATGAGCTTTCCCTGCTATCAGCATATCATCCACATAAAGTACCAAAATAAGTAATGAGCCATCATGGGCTTTCTTCGTGTAAAGACACGGATCCATAGCACTCCTGATGTAGCCTTGTGACTGCATAAAGGCATCAAACTTATGATACCACTCCCTAGGTGCTTGCTTCAAGCCATAAAAACTTTTCTTCAACTTGCATACTAGGTGATCCCTGCCAGGTTCTGCAAAGCCCTTTAGCTACTCCATGTATATCTCATCATGCAAATCCCCATGCAAGAATGTAGTCTTGACATCCGTCTAGTACAAGTCCAAGTCAAGCTACACGACTAAGGCCAAAACCAAGCGTAGGGTGGTCAACTTGACCACATGAGAAAATACTTCATCAAAGTCAACTCCATACTCGTGTTTAAAACCCTTAGCAACAAGTCTTGCCTTATAAGCCAGCTTGGGGTTTCCAGGGGTACTTTTCAACTTGTACACCCATTTACATGGCAAAGCCTTCTTGCCCTAAGGCAGTGCAACCAAATCCCAAGTCATATTCTTGTGCAAGGAGTCTATCTCAGACTACATAGCCCTCTTCCAGGAGTGACTGTCACCCCTGCGCATAGCCTCATCATAGGTGAGAGGCTCTCCTACATCTCTAACTAAGACAATGCATCAAGGGCTCAAATCTATCAGGTGGATGCTGGTCCAACACCCTGGCCATGTGTACCAACTGCTGATGCAAGCTGTCCAACTAGCTGTGCAGGAGCATGTGGCTCCTCCTGGAACATAACCCTGCGTATCTCTACCACGTTCTCAGGCTGCCTATGTATCTTGTCTTCATGGAAGACTACATCATGGTTGCGGATGACTTTTCGCGCTTGCGGATCCCAAAGGTGGTAACCCATCTCGCCTGTATCCCCATAGCCAAGGAAAATGCATTTAACACTCTTATGATCCAACTTAGTACGCTTGTCTTTGGGCACATGGCAAAATGCCTCACATCCAAAGACACGTAGATGCACATAAGATGGAGGTTTCCTAGTCCATACTTCCTCTGCAACCTAGAAATCCAAACCACTAGAAGGTGATCTATTTATGACATGCACATCTGTACTAACTGCCTCAACCCAAAAGCTTTGTGGTAAGCTTGCATGGCTAAGCATACTACATACATGGTCCTGGATGGTTCTATTCATCTGCTTAGCCAAACCATTCTGGGGTAGGGTATAGGGGGCATTCAATTGACGCTTAATACCCCTCTCGTCACATAGTTGCTCAAAAGCACGTGACGCATATTCTCCCCCATTGTTAGTCCTAAGGCATTTCACCTATGCCTAGTCTGGTTTTCAACAAATGCAAGCCATCTCTGAAATACAGCCAAGTCATCGGACTTAATCTTAATAGGGTAAGCCCAAACTTTACATGAAAAATTGTCAATGAATGTCACAAAATACTTTGCACCACCCATAGAGTGACAGGGCATGGGCCCACAGACATCAGAATGTACCAATGCCAAGGGCTCACTCATGTGTGTCCTACCAGACTTCTTATGTGTATTCCTAGTCTGCCTGCCATAAAGATAATGCTCACATGAATCAAAACAAGCGTAGTCAAGGGGCAGTAAGTACTGCAAACCAGAAAGAATTTTCATTCCCTTCAAGGAAATATGGCCCAAACAGGCATGCCAAAGAGATACATGTGGGATGGAACCCACTGACAAAACATGGTCAACAGAGGACCCAACAACTACAAGAGGATAGAGGCTGCCAGCTTTGGCACCTCTAGCAAGCACAAGTCTGCCACGGGTGATCTTCCAAGCAGAATCCCCAAATGAAACATGAAACCTAGCATAATCAAGCTACCCTGTAGACATAAGACTGTGTGTAAGCAGAGGTACATGACGTGCATCCTGTAACAGAAAAGTATTGCCAATAGAGAACTGCAGTCGTACATCCCCAATGCTAACAATAGCAAGTGACCTGTCATCACCCAAGCAAACTGAACTAGAGACAGTGCGGTAGTAGTGGAACCACTCATGGCATGGTGTAACATGAAATGAAGCACCAGAATCCAAAAGCCAACATTGTGCATACATAGAGTGAACATCAGTCAACGATGTAGCATCACAAGAACTAGCTGCAAGTATGTGCTCCTCATCAGAGTCATCAGTCTGCATGACATTTATCTCCTCGATAGCTCTCAAATAGCATATCCGAGCATAAACCATGATGATCAAGCATCAATACATCCAATAGGACACCCGAATGTCAATAAAGAGCATTATGCATAAGCCGTCCCTGATAAAACCTTGATGTTGCCCAAACAATGTACAGTAATAAATCCCTGCATAAATCGAGCTATGGAAGCTCAAACCAAGTCCCAAAGCATCTCAAAACATTGGGCAAATATCCCCAAAGTATCTGGGTATCAAATACCAAGCCTCAAGAGCATCACATAAGCTAAGAGCATGACATTTTCTTACTGTAAATCAACTCAGATCTTTTGCAAAAAATACTTTGATTAGAATTTGGTAGATCTGACATCACCATCACATCCGGAGCATGCCAAAACCCCAATTTAGACTCTTACCTTGCCTAAATCAGGTTTCGAATGCCCGAGATATGAGAAAAAATGGGATTTTTGAGCCAGATTTTGAAACATGCACAAAAAAAAAAACGTGAGTTGACTATGGGGCCTGCTGGTTATGCTGAGGATAAGGGTGAAAATGAGGGCATACAAGGTGCCCAATGAAGCCAAGGAACACCTGCAAAGAGCCTGTGAGGGCCGGGGAGAGGCAGGAGATGAAATCTTACCTCGGGGGGAAGAAGCCATGGCTGGCATTGAAGCTCCAAGCTCTAGGTCTTCAATTCGGGCTGTTGAAGTAATGCCGGGCCAAGCTCCATGATCAAGCTCTAATCTAAAGCTCTGATACCAGTTGAAAAGTGAGAAGGATTGAAGCTTGCTTGGAAGTGAGCTATGGCGGAGAGCAAGAGCAAGAAGAGAGAGAGACACAAATGGGAACTCCAACAGTCACAATGTGTGACCATGCCTTCCTTTATTCAAACTATCACTAAAAGAATAAAGAATAAAGTGACGGTGACAAGCGCCTACCACTTGCAATGTGTAGTGGCAGGTACTATCAGTGTAATAATACACGGGCGGCTAGGCAGAGGTGCCTTTACCCCCAACAAGAGTTTGAGAAACTACTTAAGAGAATGGAATGAACAATGTTTGGCTTATGCACAACAAATGGGACTTTGGACAAACTCTCATTCTTTCAAGAGGTTCTCTTATTATGTGGTTCAAGGCTCTCTCTCACATAGTTGGCATGTACTCTTGCTTTGAATCTTCTATACCATCTCCTCTCAACCAACCTATGAAAGTAAGAAATAATTAGAGATCCAAGAGTTTATAGGGACTCACAAAAACTAACCTTTCTTATTGTAATCAACCATTGAAAGAAATCTTGATGGCTTCAAAATTTGTATGTGACTCCTCTTGTGCTTCAATTGCCAATCCACCACTTATCCACTCCTCTTTAATCCTTCAAGGAGTAAGACAAATATCAAAGGAGGAGAAGAGGCTTCTCCCTCTTGGTCACTCTCTCTCACACACTTTCTCTCACTCAAATGGTCCATGGAGGCACAAGTGTATCATGTGGTGTGCAAGAAGGAGATGTTGATGATGATGATGTGATCGGAATGAGAATGGAATCCAATAAGGGCTTTTCTTCTTCTTCTTCTTCTTCTTCTTCTTCTTCTTCTTCTTCTTCTTCTTCTTCTTCTTCTTCTTCTTCTTCTTCTTCTTCTTCTTCTTCTTCTTCTTCTTCTTCTTCTTCTTCTTCTTCTTCTTCTTCTTCTTCTTCTTCTCTCTCTCTCTCTCTCTCTCTCTCTCTCTCTCTCTCTCTCTCTCTCTCTCTCTCTCTCTCTCTCTCTCTCTCTCTCTCTCTCTCTCTCTCTCTCTCTCTCTCTCTCTCTCTCTCTCTCTCTCTCTCTCTCTCTCTCTCTCTCTCTCTCTCTCTCTCTCTCTCTCTCTCTCTCTCTCTCTCTCTCTCTCTCTCTCTCTCTCTCTCTCTCTCTCTCTCTCTCTCTCTCTCTCTCTCTAGCTATGGTGGAAATTAGAAGGTAGATATGGAGGCTTGATTGGACACATAAGAATGAGGCCTTTATTTGTTTTATATGTTATATACATAGGGTTTCACAAGCATGTTGCCTTAACCCTTGGCCTCTCTCCCTCCAATCCAATCATCTCTTTTATATGCCCTTGAAAGGATAGACTTTCCCATATATCAATATATTTATGTAGGTCTTACATGCATCTATGGCTATGAATTCAAAGTTTACAAAATGTCACTTCAAGAGATATTACAATTTGCATAGATCTCATGTTTTAATAAAATATATTGTGATGGTGAGATGAGATTAGATCTAGCTATTAAATTGTAAACTTCCAATACTTGTGTTGTTCTAATATTTTCATAAAATTTATGATATTCATTTTTGGCACCCTTTTATGTTGCAACTAGCTTTGGCTTTTTCTTCTAGTCCACCAACCGATATCCATTGCCTCCTTTCATTATACTTTGAGTAATTTGACAATCCCTTTGAGTTTGAATTTTTCACTTTAATTTTATTGTCCTTATAGATCCTTCTCTATTTGGTGTTAGCAAACACTTATATTAACACCATAACCAAATAAAAAGATTCATATTGAGAGCTTGCACTCAATAGAGTCCTAATGCACTATAAAAGTTGTCAAATGTATCCTTATGTAATGCATTAATCAAGATATATGCTACTTTTTCATTTGTTTTCCCTTCTATTTCCTTCTCCCTTATGAAGTAATAATGAGCTTCCATATGCTTTTAAACGTCTTGGCTATTTTTGCTCACAAGCTAATGCCACATTTGAGTATCTCTTACTACTCCAACTAACCAAGACTATACCCAATGTGCTTGCATAAGTACTTGTAGATATTCTATTCACAATACTGTTATCCCAGTCTATAGCTATGCGTCCAAACAATTAGGTGTGTTCTTTTTCCATATTAGAGAACAAACCCTAGAATGGCCTTCACATAACACATGGTTCTTCTACCTACATTCAAAAGCCTTTTGCATAAACTATCTTATCACCCAAATTGCATAACGCAAGTACAATCTTGTGATTGCCAAGAATATTTAGCTTCCAACCATCCTCAATGTAGTTCCAACATTAGGGAGCTTAACATTTTGATCCAAAGGTGAATTCACTAGCTTACATCCAACCATACCCTATTTCTCCAACATCTCCAATGCACACTATCTTTGTTGAAGCCATATACCATTATGAATGTTACCAGCTTCAATTTCTAAGAAATATCTAAGCTTTCGCAAATCTTTTACACTAAATTCCTCATGCAATCCATCCTTCATAGTTGCACTTTCTACATCTTCCTTCCCCTGATGATAACATCACTACATATAACTACATACCAACTTCTAAATTCTTATTATTCAAATAAAAATACCAATTATTTTTCAATTACATAACACCCATGCTCATGAAGAGCTTGATAATCCATATATCATGTCCTAGTGCTTGTTTTGATCCATATAGTGTCTTTCTTAGCTTGCAAACACAATGTGGATACCATCTTAATAGTATCCGTCTTACTAATTTGACTAAATGTCTCCTCATAGTCCACTCCATAGGTTTGTGCATGACCTTTTGCAGCCATCCTTTTTTTCTAAGATTCAAGTGTGACATACAGCTTATATTTTACTTTGTACATCCATTCACATTCCACATCTTTCTTTTTTTTTGAGATAGCTTTACAAAATCCCAAGTCTTGTTCTTCATTAATGCATCTGCTTTACCATCCAAAGCTTGTTTATATTTTTCTATCGACTACGTCTTGAAAAAAAGGTAGGCCCAATAAACTTAACATAGTAACTATAAATCATAATTCACAACCATGTTGTAGATCAACCTAGCAACAAGCTACCATATTCTATCTAGTCTCCTCAATTGTGATGCTTTCGCTTGTATGGATCTCCCTAAATTGAGGTGTCTTTACTTGTGGTATTCACAATGGTAAACCATTGACTCATCCTTTGAAATTTCAAAGGACTCTTCCCTCTTTAAAAGTTCAATTCTCTTTGCTTCACCTCTCAACCTATCTATCCATGGATCCACAGTACGACTACTAGGAGCTTGAACTTGTGGCCTAAACATACCCTAGCCATTTGATTGGCCTCCTACATTTACTTGTACTTAGCGTGCACACCTACACATTATAAGTGGTGGCCACCATCCACCATCACTTTATTCTTTATCCTTTACATGACAATAGAATAAGGTAAGGCAAGTCACACATTGTGCCTGTTGAAATTCCCACATATTGTCTTGATCTATCTTGCTTGAACCTCCATAGCCCTTGCTTTCGCTTATGCTTCCACTCTCACTCCACCTTTCAACTAGTATTAGAGTAGGCATTCGAGGAGTTTCTTTAGCATTGCATTTAGCCCAAGAAGAAGAGCTTGCTTGAAGCTTTCATGGCATCCACACATCAAGGTATGCATTAGCCTTATATTGAGGTTTCTTTCATCAAGGCTTGTTCCAACATTGTCTAGGACCTTCCAAGGAGTGGTTTAAGCTCCAACAAGCATCACTTGTGCTCAATAGTAGTAGTAGAAACCTCTAAGACATCCAGTATGATTTGTATCAACTATCCTATCTACCCCCATGATTTAGCTTTGGGTAGTCATATCTAGCTCTTGGCTTCCTCCGATGTTGGTTATTTGCCTAGGTGTACTCCCCGGCATGTTTCAAAATAGGTCTCCTATAATAGACTATGTGCAGCATGTATTCGAATGCCTATGGTTCATGCAATGCTTATGGGGAAAGTTTATAACTCTTTTGGTACTTGGGTAACCTTCTTGGATCAATTAAAGCTTGAATAGCTCAACATTTGAAGGGCTTATTGCTATAGCAAATTTGGATAGTAAGCATTCATAGTGAATGTCTATGTATTGAATGCCTACATGCTATTCAGATATGCTACATGGTTATGTTGATGCTTGGCATTGTTGTTTATGCCTGAATATGCTTATCTTAAGCTCTATATCCTAGATTTGAGCTTGATTGGTTGCATTTAGGTAATGGATATTTGCTTCATTGATTTCACTTGCAGGTTTGAAGACTTAATGAAGGATTATACTCTTGGATGTATACATGATGTACTTTGGGCACCTGGATTCCATGAGCTCTAAGCATTTCGTCAAGTGTGTGATGGTGACAAAACTTAAAGAAGAGCTTCCTTTGCTCCTTTGGAGATACTCTAGATTTTCTTCAATGGGAGTACTTTGTATTTTTTATTAGAGCTTGGTTCGTTTGAGTCAGTGGAGTCTCTCTTATGCTTTACTAGTTTATACTTATATTATCAATGCAAAGGTTTGTGAGACTATGGGCTAATTTTCTTTTGATTTGGGCACCTTGTACCAATCTTGAGTAGGGATCATTCGATCTTGCATGTTGCATCCATAGCTTGACTATCAGTGAAATTTTCCAACAAGCATCAAATACAATTTATAATGCTTAAAATGTGGATTCACAGCCTTCAAATCACCTCAACTACATCATAGGAGCCCAATCATCACCTCAATGCATTCACAAAAGCAACCACTAAATGTTGATTGAACTCATACATACCCACCATACATAGTCTAGACTATTGACAATCCATACAAGCTCTAGAGACCTTAAGTCTATTGTGTACAATAAGCTCCAAGCTCTAAGAGCACTAAATTTGACTTTTTCCATGACTTTTATTGAGTCAAGAAGTGATCATAAACCAATCTCAATAACCCATATATCACCTCTTGCATGCTCAATAGACTCATCTAAAATAGCTAAAATCCATCAAATAAGGATAAAGCCTTAAGTTTGCAAGACATCTCATGACCCTTTTTATGGAGCTATCTCTATATCCTACCCGAGTATTTGAATCAAGCACCACGTGATCTTGACAATCTACACTATACCTAGTTTTTTCTTTTGTATTTTGATCACTTAGATGGACCATGTTTACAACACATGTGATGGATTCTACATCACCTCGAGTGATTCTATTACCACTTTAGCGGTTATGAGATATAAATTGACCTATTCCACGATACTATCTCTAGTTTGCACATAGTTTCCAATTCAAGAGCCATTTGATCTTGAGCAAAATACAATGTAGAGCCCACCACATTCGACTCTAAAAGTAGAGCCTAGTTATAGGAGATAGTTTATTGACCACCTTGAATGGTCAGTGTGAACATTCAAGGAGAGGGAACATATTTTGATCTATCACATGTGTTAACCCTAGCTCGAGGTGAAAGAAGCCGGTTGGAGAATAAGCAAAGGCTCAAAGACGGCCTCTAAAATTAAGTTAAAGGAAACATTGCATTTTTAAGTTAAAGGCACCCCAAAATTTTTGTAAAAGAGTGCCAGGCTCGCTCTTGTGCAAATTGTAAAAGGGTAGACAGGCATAGGCTAAATAAATAGGCCAAGTAGAAGGGAATGGAAAAGAGGGCCATGCCACAATGGCTGGTGATGTAAAAAAGGGGATGACTGCCCAAGGGATTTTAGGGCATGTATATAAAGTTCAAAAAGTGAATGAAAGCTCGTTCTTTGGTGTGTGGCAACAAGAGACTCTTCTTCTTCTCTTCTTCTCTTCTCTTGTTTGCTTGTGTGTGCTTGAGAGAGGGAGTGTGAGAGTGTGAGGGAGTGAGTGTGTGAGGGTGAGGGATCAAGAAGGTGAAGCTCTCCACCATTTCCTCTCTTCTTCTTCTCTTCTCTTCTCTTATCTCGTGCACGGCTATGGAGGATGGAGCTTGGAGGTGGAGACTTGAGGATGCTTGAGCTTGCATTAAGAATTATGGAGCTACCAGTGTGCCTGAGGGAGGAGGCAACTCACTCGGGCATCGAGATAATCTCACTACACCTCAGTAGGATCGAAGGCGCATCAGCTAGGTGAGAGATAACCATAGGTGTTTGCTTGAAACGCTTGAACAATAAGTGGTCCGTGGGTCTTGGCGGTTGAGCATGAGCTCCCTACGTTTTGATTCCATTGTTGGGACCAACGAATTCAAGCTTGAGTGCTTGCATGCTTCAAATCGAGCAATGAAGTAAGGGTTTCGTCCCCAAATTAGAGCTTGAGATAGATAAGAAGTTTTGGGTTTTTTAACTTCACAACAAAGATTTTGGTTATTTTGATGGTTTGATGATTAGGAGAGTAGGAGAAATCGATCCAGTACTTTGTTTTTGATTCGTGTTGCATTTAGAGTAAGTTAAGATGAAGAAATCGGATCGGAAAAGCATAGGGTTTGCTACAGTAAAACAAGCCCGAACAGGGCACAAATCAAGAAAAACAGGGAAGAAACAGTGATCAAGGGGATTAAGGTCTACAAGTGAGGGATTAGGAGTGGCAATATCTTTGCTGGGAAGGGGGTTTAAGAGCCAAGAAGCCAATGGAGAGCTCATTTGAAACCCTGGTTGTGTGTGTGTGTGTGTGTGAGCTCCATTGTGTGGATTCACTTCGATCTTGTCACTGACAAGTTTGTTGCCCACTACAGGTATATCCACACCTTCTCCTTCATGCATGGATAGGATCTAGAAGTGCTTGACAAATATGAATCTCAAAATCACTCGACGCGATGAATTTACCTCATTTTGGCAAAAAAATGCACCGCATTCGGTCTGTCCAAGTGGCTCAATCCTAGGCCGAGTCCCAGAGTTGGCCCTTGCCACTCGTCTTCAGCCATTTGGCCTATCCGAGTCATCCTGGCACATTTAGACACATAGCCACTCAGCCCACCCAGACTCGGCCCATTCGAGTCATACACTTAGCCAGACTAGGTACTTGGCCCTTCCGATTCAACGGCCTCAGACTGCTGCTCGATTTGCCCCAGTCCAACTCGGCGGTCACTCGACCCTCGGACTCAAACACCACACCCATTTGGCCATCGGCCACTCGGACCATCTCAAATCGGCCAAGTTTGTAATAAATCCCCCCCCCCCCTTTTTACGTGTCCCATAGGACCCCCCCTCTCCCTAATATTCACTTTTATTTTATTTTTTTAACTTTACTTCCCCCTCCCTCTCGACGCCACCAACTAGCAGGAGGGAGGGGTATGTCACAGGGAGCTACTCTCCCAACTGGAGAAAGCTAAGGAGGAAAAAAGAATAGCGGTGGTTGAGTTGGAAGACAAGAGGGAGTCGGTGGCAGCCTTCTAGCTAGAAAAGACCAGACATAGGGCCATGCACCAAAACGAAATACACGAGCTGAGAGAAGCACTCAAAACAAAGGAAGGAGACAATGGACATTGGAAGGCAAGGCTGGCCAAACAAGAGCAAAGCTTCATGAAGATACAACAAAACACTGCGGATCTAGGAGAGTTGTATAAAAAACTACATGCAGAAATGGCAAATCTTAGGGATGCTACTACAACATTGGAAGCATATAGACAAGAAAAAACCCTCAGATTGCACAAAAAGATAGAAAATTTGAAACAAGAGGCAGTCTAGGAACAGGAGGAACAACAGAGACTCAAAAGAGAAATTGAAGACCAAGAACAAAGGCTCATGGTATCTCGGAGGCAAGGGGAGAGCTTTGGCAAAGAGAGCAAAAGAGTAGAGGCTGCCGAGGTGGGCTTCCAAATGTAGCAACGCACCTTCCTGGATACCTTGTTGGATGTCACACAAGCAAATGAGGGAGAATCCATAGAAGTTTTCCAAAAGCTAGGAATGGCACGCAGGGCCCTAAGGGAAGGCCTACAGATGCCATCACAACCTGTGGGAGTTGGCCTTAGCCTAGAAGAGTAGCATCACTATCTCCTGTTGGCAAGCCTAACTCCACAAGAAGTGGATGCGCTTGGATTCACTGAAGGAGAAAAGCAAGAGCCAATGCCGGAGGAGGAGGTGGACATGAGCTTTGAAATGGGGCCACACGAGGAAGAGCTTGTCCCACTGCCTCCTTTCCCACAATCTGACAAGCAATGACATGTAGATACACTTACAGAAAGAAAGGCGACGCTAAGAGAAAGAAGAAAACAAATGGTGGAGAAAACAAGAAGAAAATGGAATGCCAAAGAAGTAAGGGCACCCCAACACCTGTCCCACCATGTGAGGACGATTGCCCAGCAAGCTTCCATGCCGACCTTGTAATCTAGAAAAGGCAAGAAACGGCCAGGAACCCCTTCGAACTTTAATTTTCAATTCCCCACCACCCTGCATAGAGTTTTTCCCATCAAGGTGGTGGATGAGGTGATTAATATTGGAGGCAGGTTCGGGGAGGAGTGGCTAAAGGAGAGAGAGTAGAACCCCACACTATGAGGCATTGAAGATGCAAAATTTTGGCAAAACAAAATTTTTGAGGTGCCAAGGTCTGTGCCTGGTTAGGAATGCCAACCCACATGGAGAAGGAGGATTTGCAATGCCAACATGGACACTTGGATGGCCTTTTGCAACACTCAACCCTTCGAGCGGAATGACCTAACTTTCATGCCATACCCTCGAAGGGTAGGAGTGGATTTTGACTCTAGTGTCCACAGCCACTATGACTTCCCAATAATTTATAATCTGCATTGTACTACATATAAAGATGCCCTCATTTTCACATCAAAAAATTTGTACGATACCCTAATCCACTTCATCAACAAATTCTCTTCATGCCCTGACCCCGCCTTTATTATTACCACTTGTAATTACCTTGGATGCTTAGGATACTCCTTAGGCAAGACCCCACTCCCCAAGAGCGTAGCCTCCCAGTCCTCCATTTTGACCCTAATGCTATAGATATTTGCATAATGGCTCGACTAATGATGCGAGCTACTCTACTACCCTCGTTTTGCTTAGCTCTCCTAGAGGACATGAATGGTAGCTACTTCACCCACTGCAATCATCCATTCCTCTCCACCACCACCCTTTAGGTCTACCTAGACCTCAAGGGGTATCTTCGAAGACACCAATTCCTTAACAAAACTATTAAGCCTCCTTTGTCGCCTCACTCTGATGACGAAGACTAGCTTCTGTCATAACTATGTAACTCAATTTTTTTTAAAAAGGAAATGGGAAGAGATATCACATAAGACACCACAAGCTGCACGTCGATCATAGTCATTGTATCTAGGGGTTCTCAAGTTAGGCGTGTCCGGTGGCCTGAATTGGCCAGCTCTGTGTCTAATCCCCTAGCCCCTTTTTTGACCCCCCACTACCATGCTTAGGGCACCTCAAGGGTAGGACATACCTGGGGAGGTAACACTCACCTATGATTAGTAGACCTATCACCCTAAGCTACCCACACCACATCCCCTTATGCAGCCCCCAACCCCTCGCCCCCCCACGACATGGCACAATCCCCCCCATGACATGGCACAATCCCCCCCCATGACATGGCACAATCCCCCTCACGACATGGCACAACCCGCCCCACCTCACCCCCCCACCCACTGGGTCCTCAAGTTGGGGACAACACCTAGGCTTGCATGTGGTTCTCGACCCAACTCCTAGTTCCACTAGCACAAGCACAATGCATCACGCGGCAAAGCAGACACCCCCAAGTAGTGCACCTTCTTTTCATTTCATGTACAAACAAAGGCCCCAACCATCAACTTCGGAGACCCCATCATCCATGCAATATGCCCTTGGCCTCCATCACCTTAACTGGGTGATCCATTCTTCCCAAGCCCAATTCCCCTAAGACCCCATCAACATCGACTCACACATCCATGCTTTCTCATCGAACCTTTGCTAGCTCAAAAACACAAGTGTCCTAGAACCAGCACCTGCTTAAGAATGGGGCCATCTTATGCGACGATGTCACCATGCAAGCGAAACAAAACAGAGACAAATCGAGGCAGCCCCAGTCAAAAAGTGAATGAAGAAGCTCATTTGGAATAGTGCAAGAGAAGCCTATGCGGATGACCAAAATATGGATCCGTCTAAACCATCTTCAATTTCAAAAATGGATCCGCCCATCAGCCTCTCTCCACACAGGGATCCGTCCAACATGATATTCAATTTCAAAGGACAAATCCCCTCAACACCAACAGCAAAGAGAGACCCACCACAACTTCATCTCCAATTTCAAGGGCCGGCCAACCCTTGCACAATTCCCCTAAGACCCAATCAACACCAACTCACACGTCTGCGCTTTCTCATCGAACCTTCACCAGCTCAAAAAAGCAAGTGTCCTCGAACCAGCACCTACTTAAGAATGGAGCCATCTTATGTGATGATGTCACCATGCAAGCAAAATAGAACTGAGATAGACCGAGGCAACCCCAGTTAAAAAGTGAATGAAGAAGCTCATTTGGAACAGTGCAGGAGAAGCCTACACAGACAATGGATCCGTCTAAAACCATCTTCAATTTCAAAAATGGATCCGCCCATCAGCCTCTCTCCACGCAAGGATCCGTCCAACACAATATTCAATTTCAAAGGACAAATCCCCTCAACACCAGCAGCAAAGATGGACCCACCCCAACTTCATCTCCGATTTCAAGGGCCGGTCCTACCCTTGCAAGGGCTTGTATACCAACTCAAAAATTCACCCAGCTACACCCATCCCTCCTACCAACCACTCCACATCAGTGCCATGGGACCGGCACTAAACTAGGAGGGGAGTAATGTTAACTGTAGCTCGAGATGAAAGAAGTAGGTCAGAGAACAAGCAAAGGTGCAATGAGGGCCTCTAAAATTAGGCAAAAGTGCATTTTCAAGTGAAAGGTGCCCAATTTCTGTAAAAGAGTGCCAGGTTCTCTCCTATGAAAATTGTAAAAGGGTAGACAGTAAAGAAATAGGCTAAGTAGAAGGGAATGGAAAAGAAGGTCATGCCACAATGACCAGTTATATAAAAAAGGAGATGACCACCCATTGGATTTTAGGGCATGTATATAAAGTTCAAAAAGTGAATGAAAGCTCACTCTTTGGTGTGTGGCAACAAGAGACTCTTCTTCTTCTCTTCTTCTCTTCTCTTGTTTGCTTGTTTGTGCTTGAGAGAGGGAGTGTGAGAGTGTGAGGGAGTGATTGTGTGAGGGTAAGGGATCAAGGAGGTGAAGCTCTCCACCGTCTCCTCTCTTCTTCTTCTTCTTCTTCTTCTTCTTCTTCTTCTTCTTCTTCTTCTTCTTCTTCTTCTTCTTCTTCTTCTTCTTCTTCTTCTTCTTCTTCTTCTCTCACATGCGACTATGGAGGATGGAGGTTGGAGGTGGAGGCTTGAGGATGCTTGAGCTTGCATCAAGAATTGTAGAGCTACCGGTGTGCTTGAGGGAACTCACTCACTACACCTTGGTAGGATCAAAGGTACGTCAGAGCTAGGTGAGAGATAGCCATAGGTGCTCGCTTGAAACACTTGAACAATAAGCGGTCCGTGGGTCTTGGTGGTTGAGCATGAGCTCCCTACAATATGAAATAATCTCTAGAAACCACATTGATTATTTGAATTGAGTGTTATCTAAACTCAAGCAGGCCCCTAACTATGCCTAGCACTACCATGAATTGTGAGACCCCAAGATGTGACCAACACTAAATCAAGGAGGCTACCACCTAATCACCTTGATTGGTCTCCTGATCATCTTGACCAAAAGATTCCATCATCTCAATTTCAAACATAATTTGAAGTGATTTTCTAATTTGAAAGACTACACGCCATTTTTTAGTTTCTCCTTTTTTCGCTTTCCTTGTACCTGTTGTAAATTTCCAAATTTTTTCTTCTACCTTCTCTTGCATATTTCTTGGTTGTGCCTTTGTAAATGGTTACACCTTCATAGATGGACTTAACAATTATCTTTTGTTTCCCTAAGAGAGAGTAAGATGTTACCCTATATGGTTTAATGGTAACATTAGGAGGCAAAAGTTCTAGTCGACCACCAATATCTATCCATGCATTATAGATTTCAATGAGGGCCTTTGTTGATAAAAGTATTTGTAATGTGCTCTCTTTTTGCTATCAACTTGACTCTAAGATACATGAACGATATCCTTCCTTGTCGTTTGGGCCAAATATCTAGTTTTGATCTTCCTCACAAAGATATTAGGCTCTATAGATCCAATAAAACAACTAAAGGATAACTTGTATTTAGAGGAATCCAAAACAAGTGTGTAATTCAGCAATTAGAGCACCTTGGTTCCATTCTCATTTTGCTCCTATTTTTGTGGCCATCAAGATGATACGTGCTCAAATTAACCACAATGCCAATAAGAGATGTCTTCTCTCTAATTCATTATTCCATAGCCTCTTTCTTGCCCAAGGACCATTCTAGAATTTGTATATATTTCTAAGGATTATATTATCATCTTTGTCATAAGCGACATAAAGTATTGTGTGTGTCTCATCTTCTTGTTGTTCCTTCACATAATTGGCTAGAACATTGCTAGGCAGTTGTTGGGCTGGGTGGTCTATGGATCTCCATGGGATTTGTCTCCCCTAGTCACCATAGGTCTCTACTCGCATCATTAGGTGTAGGTAGAACTAATGGTGCTCCTTTATCATAAGGTGGATCTCTATTAGCTTGATAAGGATTGTATGTGATTAGGAGAGAAATCTTTTAGAATCATGGCACACTTCTACATCATTTCCATTTCTCCCACAATTAGAGCAAAGTCTTCCCCTAGTCTCTTAGCATTCTAATGAAAAATGGTTACCATCATAATAGATTCAATAAAGATTGCTCCTCGTGAGCTTTCCTTTGAGACTTTCAATTATTCTCATTAATTCTTGTCTTAATTTTGTTACTTCTTGTGCTAGGCTAGGCTTGGTTTCCTTTACTTGTTGTTTCTCAAGGTTATAATGCCTATTATTTGTGTTTTTCCCTTGTTCTTCTCAAGTTTCTCTCCTTCAATAGGTCATCTATCTTGATAGTTTGTTTGAATGATTAGTTATTTTCCCGATGTGTGAACAAACCTTAGGTGTGTGCATGTGTGTATTAAAAGTGTGAACACCTTCTACACCACTATTTAGTATTAGATAAGGGTCAAAGGTTTGGGGGAAAGTCCATGCCTGTATAATGAGCCCCTAGTCCTTGCACTTTTACCATCAAAGTATCACATCAACCTATTTGGATTGGTATATGTGCAAGAGTTATCTCTATCTCTCTCTCTCCCCTCCAACCCTGGAGGTTCACCCCCCTTAGCTCCTCCTCTCACATGAATGTCCAATGATGTCAAAGCCACTCATTATGACCACTGCCACATTGAATGAAAGAACTTCCAATGTGTCACTTGCCACTCATGCCACCCCTTTGTCTACCAATCTAACTTACTTAACCACTCTACTTGAAGGCACCACCTTTTGTGGAAACCAACACCATCGAGAAGCCAACATTCAAGCTGTAAACTATACTAGTAGTCCTATGCATAGTTGTCACCTACAATCTTGAGCACCACAAGTAACGCTGCCTCTACTACGTCCTGCACTACTCCTTGTCCATTACTCGCATTCTATTTGTGTCATGTGATTCCTATCTTGACTTTGTATTTGTCAGTTGTGTAGCATGCAACTTAACAACTACCTTCAACCCATAACCTACTCCACGTGGCCCACCTTCAAAACTTAGATCATGTTGATTCATGTCAAGTCTTGCTCAACCTATTAGCTCCTACCTATTAGCTTCTACCTACCAGCTTCTACCTATCAACTCCTACCTATGCTTTCTATCTATCTTAATAGCTCATCCCCTATAGTTAATGATGCTAGGCTTTGACCCACTACCCCACATCATTACCACTCCCTCCTAGCTCATCCTCACTGCAACTCCTACTTGTACCATCATTATGGATGTCTCACAACCTCAAAAGGTTGTGTTTGTGTTAATTCACTTGAATTCTAGCTAGGGATACATCTATTTCAACCTATTGTGATCATTGGCATCGACATGCTATTGCAACTTTGACATCAACTATCACCGTAGTTTAAAATGGAAGTGTTGACATTACACAATGGTGTCTACTATTGGCATGTCAAGGTATGACATCACCATTGAGAAGTTATCTTGTATCAAATTCTGAATATGGAGGACAAAGTTCTAACTCATCCTGATGTGGAAAGGTGCATGAAAAGTCATTTCTACAAAAGAACTAGAGCATGTTTGAGGGAAATCACAAGTTCATCTTCAAGACTAGCTTTAAAAAATGAGAGCACCCTAGTCATCATCATGCTCCACCTCTTTAACAATATTTTCCATCACCTCAACTTAACCAAAATAGAAAAATAGATATGTGAAAATCTTGATAAAACATTTGGGTGACATTAATAACCCAAAATTACTCGTGAAAATGAAATTATGAAGTATCTCTTATAATCCATGTGAATCTTTTAAACAGCACCTTGATCACCTACCTTCTCTTTCAATAATTAATGGCACTCAATAGTCATCTAAATGACAATGATAAGAAAGTTGTCCTCCTCAACAATTTATTAAAAGGAGATAAATTTGATGAGGTTGTTATAGGCCTTAAAGTGGCAAGGGAAATGAAGTATGAAAAGATGGTCATCGTCCTCTTGGAAAAAAAACAACATACCAAATATGCATACATAGTGCTTGGAGCCTTCTACACCAAGAGAAATCATATGGTTTCTCACTCCATATCAAACATAGTGACAGTGACCTAGAAGAGTCACCCACCATATTCAATGAGGCTTCTACACCAAGATGGTTGCTATCCTCTTGGATAACAAACAACACACCAAAGATGTAGACATAGTTCTTGGAGCCTTCTACACTAACAGAAATCATGTCACTACTTAGTTCATATCAGACAGGTCACCCACTATATTCGACAAGGCTCTTACTTTTTCTATTCAATCATTGTCTTTAGGCAATGATAACCAAAAACCTTTTAAACATGCTTTAATAATAAATTACTTTAAAAATACTGAAAGTGGGTTTTGAATTAGACATTGACTATGCTCTTGCATGCATTAAGACCCTTTCCAACACATATATTACACTCTCCCTAGATTTTTACGTTAAATTTTTCCTTTTCTTTTCTATATGATTATATTAGGAGTTGTGTTTCAAGGGGTTGTAATCACTTTCTACATGATCTCTAAGTTGAGCCCAAAACCTTTAACTAAGTATTCAACCTTGAATCATGTGTAGTATGCCTCTCAATCATATTGATTGCCTTTGAGCCATTACACATGCACCTTAGAATCATGCCCATATGCCCAATGCCTTTGAGCTATCCTAGCTTTTGATCAACCTCTAAACCATGCACATGCCTCTCTGTGCCATATTCTACTTCAAATTATTGATCTTGTCAATAGATCCTTTCATGATCTAGTTAATATTGCATCTCTTTCACTCATGTATCTCCTTTATAAAATCTATTGTATGGGATTAGACACTATGTCTATTAAGGTAAGACCTTCTTATCATCCTTGTGTGTGTGCAAGATTTTTCTATTGATGGTCCGTAATGGCCTATGAAGCAATAGCTTCTCCAACTAGTCCATGTTTAAGTATAGCCTTTTATAACTAGCCTAGTCTTATACCTACTAATAGAACCATTTTCATTATGCTTGATTTTGTAGACCCACTTACAGTCAATAGCTTTCTTGCCATTAGGCAATGGTACTAGATCCCAAGTCTTATTGGCTTCTAATGCAACCATCTCCTCATCCATTGTAGATCTCAATGAGCATGACTAACAGCATCCTCAAAATAGGTGGCCTCAAGATCCTCAACCACCTTTACTATATAAGCATAATGGTGAGCTACATAACCTTTAAAACCAAATTTTTTAACAATGTATATGAACCTGCTAGATATATGTACCACTGGATCAGTTAGTAGAGCCTTTACATTACCATGTGCTCTCTATACGCCTAGTGTCCTACATGAAGAAATACGAAGCTTATCATCTAAACTCTCTAAACCACTACAATCTCTATCAAACTCCAAATGACTAGTAGATGCATGAATACCATCTAACACTTTCTTATTTCCTTTGTCTTTACCTACAATACTAGTAGATACATTTGAAGATATGGGAGTACTCCTTAATCTCCTAGACCAAGTGCTAGTTTTAGATGTAGTACTAGATTATGTTTTTGGTCCACTAAGGCTTTGTGATTCTTGCTTTTCTTTCTACATATAATTATCACGACCATCATCATCATCCAATGCATGGCCACTAGATGCATACCAACTACTCATCTCATCAAAAATAGCATCCCTACTCACTCTGAACTCACCTATGAGAGGGTTATAACAATGATACCCTTTCTACTCTAAAGAATATCCATAAAAATACATTTTTAACCTTTGGATCAAGCTTCTTTCATAGCTCATCTAGCACATGAACATATGCAATACAATCAAACACTTTCAAGTGTGACACATCAGGCTTCTAACCTATAAAGTATTCTTCATGAAGTTTTGTTCATAATATAGATAGCAATATGAAAAGCTTCAAACCAAAAATGTTTTAGCAAATTCTTTTCAGCCATCAATGTGCAACTTCTATAATATGTCTATTTTTTCTTTCTACAATCCCATTTTGTTGTGGGGTATACTTACAAGTAAACTCTCTCTTCATCCCATGAGACCTCAAGAAGTCACTAAACTCATTATACTCTCCCCCTCCATTTGACATCAAGTGAAGCACCTAGAAGTACTTGACTAAGAGCAAGGAGCAAATGGGATATCAATCCTCGCATTTGATTCCCACGTCAGAAGTACTAATAGTTGATAAAGAAGTTGACACATCCTTTGATTCCAAACCCACAAAAGGTCTTGACTTGATGCGAGTGATGATTCTAACCCCAAAATTCCACCACTCACAAAATCTTGCAAAGCTAAGACAACTCCCAATCCATATTAGGAGAAAGCACCCCAAGAATATATCACTAGATGACAAATTCTAAATCAAGAGCCAAAAAAAAAACTGCAAGATCTTCCAAAGCAATTCACAACATACAATGGAGGAGATCGAGTCATTATCCCACTTAGCACTCACAAAATATCATAAAGATAAGAACAAAGTCCCAATCCATATTAGGAAAAAGTGTCCCATTGATATATCACTGGACAACAAATTGGAAATCAAGATCCAAAAAAAAATACAAGATCTTCTTAAGTGATTTGCAAAATACAAAGGAGGATATCAAGTCGTTATCCTACTTAGAACCAAGAGAGAAGGGCAATCCAATGAATTTATTGAAGGCATGACAAAGGTGAAGGAGGCAAACCTTGTTGAGCTAGGGAAACCCGCCAAACTAGTCTACATCACTAAGAATCTTACCTATTGAGGAAGAAAAATATCTCATTGATTTACTAAAGGAATATTGCGATGTGTTTGCCTAGAACTACTCAGATCTCAAGGGCATACCATCCAAGTGCTAACACATATAATATTGCTTAAACCTGATGCCAAGCTAGTGAAGCAAAGACCCTACCCTATGAATCCTCATTATGCGCATGACATCCATGAAGAGCTAAAAAATTGTAGATAGTAAGATCAACTTATAAGATTGAGCATATGGATTGGGTATTACCCATCGTTTGGTATTTGAGAAAAATGGAAAGATATGAGTATCCACCAATTATAAAAAGCTCAATAGCGCAAGTAAGAAAGACCATTATCCAAACACTATCTTACACTGATTACATGAACATATGAGTGGTAGATAAAAAATCTTACAACTTTCTAGATGGGTTTTCTATGGTTACAATCAAATGTAAGTTCACTTAGATGATAAACCACCTTAACCATTAAATGGGGAGTGTTTGCCTATATTTTCATGCTATTTGGTTTGGCCAACACCTTATGTACACACTCTTCAAGGACATATTGAGATGATGGCTCAAGGTGTTTGTGGGATGACCTTTGTATCCATTCCAACTGGGAGGGGCACCTTGAGAAATGACCTCTTTGTTTTCTTAATACACGAGCAAGGTATAGATGATGAAGAGGAGAGCGAATTAGAAGAAGGTGAATCAACAAAGTATGAGAGTGAAGATGAATTAGATGATGACTCCACTGACTACAATATCCATGGTGGCACAGAAATAGACCAGATCTTGGACACAAAGCCCTCCCAAGTGAAAATTCAACTCATAGATGCATGCATTGTCAGAATAAAATCAAAGTTCAAATGGTTGAAGCATCTAGAAGTACTTGATTACAAACAAATGGGATATTAATCCTCAAAGTTGATTCCAATTTCAAAGTGTTGATGGTAGACCAAGAGAAATACGTAACCTTTAACACTCCACCCATGCAAAAAGGATCTGATTCAAAGATGGATAGATCTAACCCCAAAATTTCACAATCAACAAAGTCTCAAAAAGCAAAAAAAAAAAGCTTCTAGTCCATCTAATCTCAACAATCTCTAAGCGTACCACAAGTCTAAGCCCAAGTGTTAGAAGAAACTCCAAGATCTATTTGATTCTTTGATATGCACATTTGAGAGGAATTTTATAATTTGCAAAGGGAAGGGTTCGTTTAGAAGCTCAAGTTTATGGACTAGGAATCACCTAACATCATGGTATTAAAAAGGAATAGAAAAGTATGAGTATACATTAACTACAAAAAGCTAAATGCTACAACAAAGAGGGACCACTATTTGTTGCATTACACCAATCACATGGTTGAAAGAGTGACATCGATGACCTCGATGTCCACTCCAAGTGGAAGGAATACCTTGTGAAACTTTGCTTGGTCTTTGAGGGGTCTAGGCAATATCAACTCTCTTTAAATCCCTTCAAATGCCAATATTGGATTAAGCATGACATATTTTTGTCCCACATGATATCAAGAATGACATTGCTATTAAGACTGCCAAGATTAGAGTGATAATGGATCTCTTGCCATTCACAAACCAAAAAGGCCTTCAATGATTCTTAAGAGGTAGTAGATATTATTTGCGCTTTGTGCTAAATTACACTACCATAGTGAGGACACTTTACAAGCCCCTATTTATTTGGGAATGGACTAATGAATGCCAAGCTTTATATGCATCTTTGAAAAAGACTCTTATGATTGGACCCATTCTTTGAGCCTCGGACTAGATAGTCATGTTCTGTGTGCACATCGATGCATCTAAGATCGCAATTAGAGCAGTATTGTGCTGACTTGTGAGTATAATGTGGATTTTTCTATAAGTTTTACCAGTACACAACTCATTGATGTGGAAATGAATTATTCAAGAATGGAAAGGGAAGGGTTGGAAATGGTGTATATTATTAAAAAGTTTTGACAGGATTTACTGGGAATACTATTCATCTTCTTTGTAGACCATCAAATGCTTTTGTATCTAATGAATAAATATTACATCACAAGAAAGATAGTTCGATGGCTTCTATTCTTGCTAGAATTCAATCTTTTTGTCATTGTGTGAAAGGAAAAGAGACACTTTATGGTCGATCACATGTCATGCATGACAAGTGACGAGAACATCACTTGTAATGTGCCCAACTAAGGAGTCCTCAGTAGAACAATTTAATGGTCCATCGAGAGAGTTTTCCTAAACAATGCTAGTTGGTATTCTTTAGAATAACACTAGGTTTGTTGCTTAGGCTCTCTCGAGTCCGCTTATCGTAACCCATAAGCATTGACCCGAATTCGAGTTCCTAAGGTTACCTATCAGCATGTTTAGTATCGATCTTGGAGTGTCTACTTGTGCTAGATCACTCGAACCGAAGTCAATTTGTGTTGCACTTGGTTCAAGGAGATTGAGAAACTATGGGGAGTATATGTATGTCAGCCCCTCTATCCCCATATAGGGCATAGTCTCACTCCAATCCCCTAAAATAACACGGAGTCAGGGTTCTAGCTTATCTCTACTTAGTCAACATTTATTTCTAATTAGCATATTGAATTTTAAAGAATATCTTAGCTCATCAAGATCACCCTTCCTTAGGATGGGTCTATTGGGGATCTTGCCCTCTCCCTTCCCTCAATTGGTCAGCTTTAGTTAACTAATTACTTACACGCTATTGCTTGAACATATAAAGCCAACTTCTTTAATTAACCTTTTAGGATATAGGGTATGTTCACGTAATCTAAAGTCATGATACACAACAAGAGAAAACAATCCTTTAGAAAAATAGCTTTTATTTATCTTAAGAAGTTTTATACAAGTTTATCTTCTGTCCATAGGAAAGAATAACTTGAAGATTTTATTCCCACCAACATTTTCTCTCTTAACTCTGGTAGCATGGCTCTCAGGAATTCCATCCTGAGTCTTACGAGGATTGGGTGGTTCCTAGTAGCCTAAGGGATTTACTAGCTAGAGCCCCCCTAGTACTCTCACCTCCTCCTACCCAATAGTTTCCTAGGGAGTAACCTCTCTCCATCCAAGCTCTCCGAGGAGGTGGGAAAAAACCAACCCCCTTGGTGTAGGGTTCTATAGCTAGCCTTGGGGGAGGTCTAGCACAACTCTTTTTTTTTATCATGTTGTAATTCATATTCAATTAGGATCCTAAAATTATACAATACAGGCATATCTTTCCAAGTGCATTAAGCAATCTTTTGTATGTACTATCGAAACCACAAACATGTTTACAATCATAAGCTGGATTTAACCTAGTAGGCAATCTTTTAACACTAACATCTCCATTTGTAGCTCCAATGCTACCCACTTTAGAGGTTCCCTTCTTCGGGGCCATTGCAGGTGAAGAACTTCTTTCATACAAAGCTCCCAACTTTGTCAGAATTGAATAGTACAACTACTAGTCTGCGGCTAGGTAGGGTCTTTATGAGACAAGCCTTTGCAAGGATGGGTTATCATTATAAGTGTTAGAGGCTTGACAAGGTGGAAAAGATACTTGAGATGTGGATAAAGCCTCTGTCATATGAGAAAAAGGTGGGTCTCCACTCATGTATGCGACCTCCTTACACTTTTGATGGCAATTCGTTGGAGTTGAGAGTGGCTCTCTTTCTCTCTTATTATCCTTCTCTCTCCCCACTTTCCTTTATCTCTTCTTGTCCTCTCCCCTCTTCTTATCTTCTTCTTCTACTTTCTCTTTCTTCTTTTCCTCTCTCTCCTCTCTCTCTCTCTCTCCAAAAAAAAATGCAAGGTAATTGGTAGCTTTGTTAAGCCTTAACTAAGGCTTATATAACCTTAGCAAAGGCTATTATTAGTCTCTTGTTCTTCACACTATGATAGCAATCTCTCCTTCATGACAATCGACTCAAGGTAGAATTAAGTGGTAATAATGGAACTTTGATGTGACTGTAGTGATGATTCTGATGCATGATGATCATGAGGAGGGATAGGCAATGAGCTTACAATTGGTGTTGATCCGTGAGATGGTGACGGTAGTTGACGATGACATCAACTTTTTTTCTTTTTGTTTTTGAACATCTAAAAGTTTTTAAGCCCTTTAACCCCCCCTCCCAAGCACTAGTTCACACGAGGGGAGGAACTTTGAATCCTCTTCCCCTTAGAGGAATTGAGATGTCCTCATCTTGAAAGAAACTAGGGATGTTGATTACAAAGGGCTTCCTCATCAATCCAAGTGGCATCCTCTTCAAGGTAATCTTTCCACTAAATGAGATATTCCCTAAGGGTTCTTCCTTTGACGGTGCATTCTTTTATATCAAGTATCCTATCAAGTTGAAGCTCAAGGACTCCTTGGCTTGGCATTACAGCTTGTTGATCATCAAGAACATGATCACGATTGGCTATGTAACCTTTCAATAGGCTAACATGAAATAGATTATGAACTTTCAAGTACTCATTAGGAAGTTATAGCTTGTAAGCATTGAGTCCCAAATACTTGAGGATCTTGTATGGTCCACTATATCTTCGGCTTAGTTTCTTGAATTGTCCCAAGGATAAGAAACTCTTCTTAAGGTGGATGCAAACATAAACCATGTCTCCTTCTTTGAAGATTCACTCTTGCCTTCCTAAATCGTCATATGCTTTTTACCGATACTTGGAAGCTTAGATATCTTGTCAAATAGCTTTAACCTACTCGTCCATTTCTTCCAATATCTTTTTGGAAGCTTCTACCTTTAGGATAAGATTTCAGGTTGGTGCAATTGTAAGGGAGACAATCAGCATCAATGTAACAATATCATCTAAACCCAACATCTGTCATGATACAATGGAGAGGAATCATATAGCTAGTCTAGAACATGCATAACTATCACTCTACCAAGATTCAAGGTATCTGGGTAGAGAAAATCAAACTTAAGAAAAATATATCCTTGCTATAATTCATAGGTCCTAGGTAATATGAAAGCATATCAAGTAGAGTATTTTTATCAAACTAGGAATATTATTTACAACAGTTCTAACCATGGAATTTTGATACATCAATGATCTTTTAGTTTGAATGCTCAACAAATATATTTAAGATTTTACATTTTAGAGGAAGATCCAAAAAGATATCCTTATAATAATTATTATGACGTGAGCACCCTAAAATGGCAATACACTTAGCTTGGAGAATGCGCAGCACTTGGTCGTAAAGATAGCAACCTTGACAAATCCACTCTCCACCTATGTTGAGAATAGGTTTTAGGCATATTCTTCAAAGATGAATAGATTGACCACTTTAAGGTCTTCCATCCACTTCATCCTTTTGAGATTAATTTGTAATAAATAAGCAAGTTGATTGACATTTATGAAATAGTAGACTTTGCTTTGTATACATCACCACTCCCAATGCAGTGGGGAGTGTTATACATAGGCTCCAAGATTCTCATGAAGCAATCATGCCAATCAAAATCAGGAGATGCATTACAGAGATAAACATTGCTCAAAGTACCATGAATTTTTGCCAATCTTTATTATTCTAAAAACAAATCCCACCATTTGTTAGATGATGAGTCATTTTTTAATTCCCTTTTTCCTTAAACAAGATTGCAAACAAATCTTCATATGCATTAATTCGATTTTGCTCTAATACCATGTGTAATGTGCCCGAGTGAGAAGTCCTCAGCAACATGATTTAATAGTTGTAAAAAAGTTAATTCCCACAGCAAGTTAAAATGCCAAGAAAGCCATAGCCAAGGTTGCTAGGATACCGTGAATCATGTTAACACCACTTGAATACAAAGGCTACCATGAATCATGAGAGGCTACAGCATGAAATCCTTCTCATGCTATGGAGGGGCATGGAATCCACCCCAATGCTATGGTGTCCAAAGAGTATGCACCCTCAATGGATGGTGGAAGGTGGAAAACTCAAACAGGAAATGTTTACAATTGGCAAAAAGATCTCTGGCAAGTTACAACTTAGCCTTTTATATCTAACCCTAGACCTAAGGCTAAATATTGGCTAAGGTAGCAAACCCTTCCACTTAATGATATACTCCACAAGATTTTGGTTCCTTAGAATCTTCTTCCACTTACCAACAATCATTTCAGGTTCATAAATGTTGAGATACATGGAAGACATTGTGGTTATGAGTTGTTGAAGGCAAATAAAGTTGATATGCAAGATCCCTAACTTTCTTGATTATTTTGTGTAGACCATAATGGGCAAGTTTATTATGCCCTCCCTTAAGAGAAGCATAATGAGATTTTTGAACCTTCAAGAAAACTCATTCACCTTTGTCAAATTCCACATACCTTTTTTTTCATCCACATAGGATTTCATTGTCTCTTGAGCTTTTCTAATATTGTCCTTAGATTACTTCATAAGAGCCTCCACCTTCTCTAACTCTTCACAAGTATGAGGATTCACATCATCTTGAAACAATTGAAAGACACTTGAACTTTGTAGCCATACAATGCTTTGAAAGGAGACATCCCAATACTCATGTGATGAGTATTATTATAGCAAAACTCTGCAAGGTGAAGCCAATGATCCCATGCATTTTGTGTATCTTGCCAAAGGTGTCGTAAATAGGCCTTTAGCTATTTCTTGACCCTTTCGATTTAGCCATCTATTTATGGATGATAAGCAATGCTAGGAGTCAAAATATTTCCCATAGGAAAGAGAACAAAATCTTCCAAAGGTTGCCGATAAATTTAGTGTCACAGTTGAATACAATCTTCATTAGCATCCCATGAAGTTTGAAGACACTTTCCACCATAAACCGATCAGTCACTTGCTTTGCTGTAAATTGAACCTTCATTGGGATGAAATGGGCTAATTTAGTCAACCAGTCTACAACCACATAAATACTATTCCACCCATACTTCATTGTAGGCAATCTCGTAATAAAAAAAATCCATGCTACTGTCAATCCACTTCCCATGAGGAATAGGTAGTGGATGAAGCCATCCACTGGTAGAAGTGTGGAATCCTTGTTTTGTTGACACAAAAGACATCTCATGACATAATCTTTAACATCCCTCCAAATTCCTTTCTAATAAAAGCTCTCGCGGATATTATCAAATTTCTTGAACAAACCATAATGGCCTATTAAGAGTGCATCTTTGCAAAATACTGTCTTTGAAAGATGAATGAGGAATCGAATAGATATGTCCATGATACCAAAGAAGACTGTTATGCCACTTATAATTTGAATACTCTTCTCCTTTGCCTTGCTAAAATTTCTTCATCATTTTGGATGCTTGCTCATCAAGCAATTAGTCTTCTTGAATGTCATGGATCCAATCTTTATCCACGATGGACATAGTGAAAATGGAATGTTGAGTGTTGAAATGACTTGTCTTTTGGCTGATTTTTGTTGTTTTTGAGAGCTGAATGGTTGATTTTATGAGATGATTGATTGGTTTAGAAGTGGTTTGAGAGTGTTTTGGATGATATTGATTGTGTTTTGGAAGTTCATGATGTTTATTAGTGGTTCTGTGATGTTCTGATAGGTTCTGATTGGTTTTGTATACCTTCTGTTTTGTTCTGTTTTGGTCTGTTTTGGTCTGTTTTGTTCTGATTGTCTTCTGTAAGGAGGGCTGGAGTATTGATTGATGAAGATTGAGATATTGTGAAAGCTTATTGAATGGTTTGTGAAAGTTTGGAATGGTTTGAGTATGAGTTATGTGGTTTTGATGACCTTCTGTAACCTTCTGTAGGTCTTCTGTAGAGCTTCTGTTTCTGTTCTGTTCTGTTCTGTACTGTAGCTATTCTGGTACTGTTCTGGTACTGTTTTGTATGCTTCTGTATGTGTTCTGATGGATGAGAGTGTAGCTTGGGAAAGTTTTCTAGCCTTGGAAAAAGGTGAATACAAGTGCAAAAGAGCTGAAAGAAGTGGAAGAAGTAGCTGCTGAAGACTCAAGTGAAGACTAGAGTGAAGTGACAGTAGTGAGCTATGAAAAGACACTGTAGTGGCTTTGGTGACTTTTCATATCAGACATACCTCTTGGGAGGGGTATCCACGACCTAAGAGGGATTATTGAGATTGATTTTTGAGAGATTGTAGTGAGGATATGATGTATTATTGATGGAGAGAGAGAGAGAGTCAGAGATAGCCAATTCTACTCAAACAGAGTGATTGTATATGAGAGATTGAGAGAGAAAACTACGGAGATATTGAAGATGAATACTATGTGATGTATTTCCATTCAAAGATTGTGTATTCCTTTGCTTTCTTTGTTCTATTGATGGATTTTGTGAAGATGTTGAAGAATATGGTTGATTCTATCAAATCCGTGGGAGGTCTACATGATGCTGCATGAAGATTTGTTGTGCCTCGTGTTCTTTTCTTCATTGTGATCATACGAAACATGATAAACAAGCTTGTTGATGTTACAAGATAGATTTTCTTTGAAGAGAATTCCATTTTCCTTGGTGTTCCTCTTGGGGCTCCATGTTTTTGGTGCGCAGCCGGGGAAACTTGCCATCAACAAGCACCAGAAGAGGCTGAAAATGAAGGAAATGGCATTGCCAAGAAGAGAAGAATTCAATGGATGTTTGTAAAGTTCCTTCTTCCACTGAAGATTTGGAATTTCTCATAATCAGAGCCACTTTCCACAAAAAGTTCATCCCACAATGGCGGAAACACATCACCATCATGATGCATGCTCTATGTGGTGGACAGTTTCCTCTTCCTGTTGAAGCAGCAGAAACTTGCATCTTGGTGGCAAACTGTTTGGGAATAAACTGAAGAGAAGAAACAGAGAGAATGACCATCCATGGAAGATTTGGCATTCATTGAGAAGTTTCCAGACAACATCAAGTGGGAGATTGTGAAGAAGCTTCAGGAATCTTGGTCCGTAGAGGTTCACAAAGATAAGAAGGAAAAGAGTTGGAATTTGTTCGTGGATGCTCAACAGCAAGATACATGGGATGCTTGGTGTACTGATAATCTTCTGTTTGTTCAATTAGCAACCCACTGGAAGTTGGTAGACAGAGTGTTTTTCACAACCTACACTGTTGAAACCATCAGAAGTTGGCATTACTATGATGATGGCACCACCACAATGCTTAAACGGATGCATTTTGACACCTTCAGAACCAAATACCTTCCTCTGTGCAGTGGTATGAAAGCAGAATTCGGGGACGTTGAAAAGAAAGAAGTAGAAGAAATGTTGGCAAGAGAGTCCTCCAGAGACTGAAGCCTTCTGTTAACCCTCTGTGGAGCACTAACAACATAGTGGAGCCACACCCCTGATGAATGACGCAATAAAAAGGCAAGCGTTAGAACGAGTCCAGAGGTACGTGAGAAGAGAGAAAGCAAAAATCAAGGCTGAGAACGAGCTCTCAGCAAAAGCCGCCTTTGATGCCCTTGCGGAACTCTTTACAGAAGTCCCAATGGCACATCAAGCCCTTCCTCCTCCTGTTGGAGGTCCACTTCCAAGCTAGATCCGTCCTGTAAATATTGATGACAGGCCAGCGAATGTAGTCCCATTGCCAGTTTTTAAGGGAGAGTACAATGAAGTCCCCGATCTTCATGTAGCAGAATTTATGGTAGCATGTATGGCTAACAATGCCAGAACCCCTGAGCATTGGTTAGCAATATTCCCCGCCACTTTCAAGGGCGCGGCGTTTCAGTGGTATGAGAGACAAGCAGCAGGAACTTTTGGCACATGGGACGACCTGAAGTTGGCCTTCCTCACTAAATTCAGGCGTTAAGGTTTTGAAGAGCAGATGCGAGAGGAATTTATGAACCTAAGTCAGTCTTCTGGAGAAAGAGTGGAAGCTTATGTCTCACGAATGGAATCCATCCTGAAAATATGGACTAACCATAATCTAGATGATGGTATTCAGAAGGGGGTGTTTCTCAGAGGATTACAACCAGAAGTCCGTAAGTTTGTGGAGCTGCAAAGACCAGCCACCCTGCAAGCTGCAACAGAAGGTGCAAGACTGTACGATGAAGTGGAAGCTAGATTAGCGATGAATACAGGAAGAGGAGTCCTACCTCCTCTGATGCCAGGAATGATGTACCCACCCAATGCAGTCCCTGGGACTGTCCCCTACCCTTACCAATAGATGCCCCCAGTATCACAGTACAGTACACCAAATCCACAGTGGCCACAATCCATGCCTCAAATGGTGGTTCAACCACAACAACATTGGCCCCAACCAATTTCCTCAATGCCAAATCAGCAGCAACAGTGGAATCCTACCAACTGGAGCCAACTTCCAACAGTTCAAACAGGAGCTCTGAATCAGAACCAAAACAGAGACCCCTCTGTACCAGCCCAACCCGTTTATGCAGTGATTACAGAGACTCCTCAAAACCCTACTGCCAGTACGTCCGGAGGAGAAAGCTTGAAGGATTACTTATCTAACTCAGTTGCAAACATCAAAAAGGAGTTGATGGATGTGATTACAGAGCAGCTACAGACGCTGAAAGTGAATACCGCGAGCATATCCAACGTTGCAGGAGCAGGAAGAGATGTGATGCGGTCAAATACTTGGTGTGGTAAGTGTCATCAAGTAGGCCATTTAGCCACTGAATGTACACGAAAACCAACTATTCATGGGGCCTTCTGTTCCTACTGTTTGCGGAAGAACCATACAGAGGACATTTGCTCTCTGAAGGAGATGCATGATAGGAGAAGGAAGGAAGAAGACGCAAGATTCAACTTGCTGGAATCCAAAATGACAACACAGGATATTGGACCCAAGCCTAGAGAGTTTGGTCCTAATTTCGGGCTCAGAAGATTTCCTTCCCAAAGTTACAGAGGAAGATAGTCTGGCGGTGGTCAGAGATCAGAAGTGGAGTGTTACAGATGCGGAGAAAAGGAACACATTTCACCAAATTGTTCAAATCCCAGAAGGTCAGTGGATTACAAGTCCTTATGCAGTCGATGCAAAGGAGAAGGCCACACTGCAAAAGACTGTCCAAGCCCAGCCCCAGTGAAAAAGAGTGCTACTGATAGTCCGGCCAAGGCTCAAGAGCCTACCTCCAATTTAGTGGAATTGGAAGTTGCTGCCATCACTCGTGCAAAACAGAAGGAACCACCTATCCAAAAAGAAAATAACCCTCCAGCCAGAACAGTGAAGTTCAATCTTCCACCAGAAGAATAGAACAGAACAGAGCCTAACAGTGCCATACAGAGCACTACAGTGCCACAGAGAGTTACAGGGATAGTTACAGAGACAGGACCAGAGGTCCAGGATACAGAAGAGGAGGAAGTGCCACAAGTGGCAGAAGAAGTTCCTGTAATTCCTCTGTTGGAAGAAAGAGGGAAAATGAAAATGGGTATTGCCCTATTCCCTAATCGGTTAGAGAAGCCAATGGATCCTATTAAGGAATACGATCTACTAGTCAGAGATCTAGATACCTTTAGACCAAATCTCACATTCCGACAATTATTGATGTTGTCTCCCAGTTGCCGGAAAAGATTCAAAAGTATACTGACAAAAAGACGTGGTTTAAGGATTGCTCCCTCAACAGTGACAAAGTCCAACAAAGTTCCAAAGCCTATCAAAGAAGTGGATGTGGCTAATGTTTTCCTAGATCCGGGTACTCCAGAGACTGGCGTGTGGATAGAAGGCTGCTTCATTGCAAACGCACTGATTGATGGAGGCTCATCAGTGAACATTATGACGGATGTGACAATGAAGGATCTAGGCCTACAAGGTGTGCAACCAACCCAATGGCTCATCAGACTGGCGGATCAGAGCAGAATCAAGCCTTTGGGCATTCTTCCATATGTGAAGACTACAGTGGCTGGAAAAGATTATTGGCTAACCTATCTGGTGGTGAAGCCAAACTCTTATGGTACATCCTATCCTCTGTTACTGGGCAGACATGGCTTTTTGAAGCCCGAGCAAGGACGGATTGGTTCAAAGGAACCTTGACCTTGGGTAGAGGACCCAACAAAGTGGTGCTGAAACTGTATGGTTCTCAAAAAGGACATGGATCCACCTCCTTGGAATTATCTTCTGACTCCCCTAATGAGGCTACAGATGGAACATCAGCAGACGAAGATGCTGTCAAACAGATCCTTCCCAAGAAAACAGTGGCATGTTCCTTAACAGTGGATACTGTAAGCCGACTCCTAAAAGATGCAAAGCCATTATCAATGGGTGAATACTTCCTGCCTGAACTGGGAATGACTTCTGAAATCACTTCTGATAGTGAGATAGAAGCATGGATGTATTGCTCTCCCTGTTACATGACCATAGTAGAAGCCAAGACAAAGGCAGAAGATGAAATAGAAAACCTGTTCTTCTCTTACAGAGCTCCTACAGAAGCAGAAGCAGAAGCAGAAGCAGAGACAGAAGCAGAGACAGAGACAGAGACAGAAGCAGAGACAGAAGAAGAGACAGAGACAGAAGAGGATGAATATGATATTGACAAAGAAGGTTATGAAAGTGAGCCAGAAGAATCTATCCCATCCGAAGAGGATATATATGAAGAAGAAGTTCCAGAAGCTTCAGAAGCAGACGAGCTCATGCTATGGGACAGAATGGCAATGGTACCGTTTGGTCTGGTAAATGGATCTTCTCATATGCAAAATCTTTATAAGAAATGGATTAAGAAGAACAAGCCATCTTTCAGCAGCGGCTCATGCCGTCCTCACCCATCCTTGCCAAAGAAAGATGATGATGATGATGCACCGTGCCAACAAGCACCAGTCCCACAAACCCAACAGAAATCAGAGGGTCCCTGTTATGTGACGTTCCTGGATGTGTCATCTTCAGAAGATGAGTCTTCAAGCCAAGAGGTAATTAATTTGGAAACCAAACCCGAAACAGCTCTAATCCCATTTCAACATCTCAAGGAGCAACCTAAGTCTCCACCAAAAGAAGAAGTTGGTTCTAGTGGGACATCAAAAGAGGACACCACTCCCTTGAAGGAGTCGGATCTGTATCCAGAAGCAGTCCGTGGGACCTTCATTCGTGAAGTAGAAGGTGAAAGGCAGTTAACCTTTGTGGATTCAGAAGGCACTGAATGCCACTTGAAGGTGGGTAGCAGCCTCCCAGAAGAGGAGTTGTCAACCTTGTACAACTTGTTGAAAGAGAATTTGGACGTGTTTGCATGGTCTTACAAAGACCTAAAGGGGATTGATCCCACAATATGTCAACATCATATTGACTTGGAGCCTGATGCCAAGCCAGTACGGCAACGATAGAGGCGAATGAACCCGAATTATTCCACATTGGTGAAAGCGGAACTGCTGAAGCTTCTGGAAGCCGAGTTCATCTATCTAGTGGCAAATAGTGAATGGGTTTCACCCATCGTGGTTGTACCCAAGAAGAATGGCAAATTGCGAATATGTGTGGACTTCCGAAAGCTTAATTCCAAGACAAAGAAGGATCACTTTCCTATCCCTTTCACATACCAACTGTTGGACACAGTGGCAGGACATGAGCTTTATTCCCTTCTGGATGGATTCAGCGGATACAACCAAGTCCAAATCGCAGAAGAAGACCAGTCCAAAACAACCTTCACCACAGAATGGGGAACCTACGCTTACCGAGTGATGCCATTTGGGCTCTGCAATGCCCCTGCTACTTTCTAGCGAGTCATGATGGCCGCATTTCAAAATCATCTGCACGACTTTATTGAGGTATATTTGGATGACTTCTGTGTCTATAGTTTGATCCGTGAACACTGGGAACACTTGGAACAATGCTTTGACCGATGCTGGGAGTATGGGATTTCCCTCAACCCCGACAAATGCATCTTTGGGGTCTCTTCTGGAGTTCTGTTGGGCCACATTGTCTCTGCACAAGGGATATCAATAGACCCTTCAAAGATCGAAAAGATTGCAGCTCTGACAGCACCCACCAACCTCAAACAGTTGAGGGGATTCCTAGGCCATGTGGGTTACTACAGAAGGTTCATAGCCCATTTTGCGACAAAGGCAACCTCCTTGCACAAGCTTCTGAGGAAAGATGCGGAGTTTACTTGGACGGAAGAATGTGACAAAGCCTTCAACACTCTGAAGCAGTGTCTGATTGAGGCACCCATTCTGCAACCTCCTGATTGGACGAAAGAGTTCCATGTACACACTGATGCATCAATTGAAGGCTTAGGTGATGTCCTCTGCCAAAAGGGCTCCTCGAAGCTGGATCAACCGATCTACTACGCAAGCCGAAAAGTCACTGATAGGGAACGGAACTATACAGTGACAGAGTTGGAGTGCTTGGCAATGGTGTTTGCCCTAGAGAAGTTTCGCCATTACCTCCTATCCACCCACTTTAAATTTTATGTGGATCATGAGGCCCTGTCCTTCTTGATGAACAAAGCAGATGTGAAAGGACGAATGATGAGATGGCTCCTTCTATTTCAGGAGTTCGACTTTGAGGTGATTACTAAGCCCGGTCGTTCCCATGTTCTGGCTGATCATCTGTCGCGTATCCCACAAACGGCAGACGAGGAGCAGGAGGATCCAGACCTCCCTGATGCTTCCCTATTCTTGGTAGAAACTGTCACTCCCTAGTATGCAGACATTGCCAATCTGCTAGCAACCCAACAGTACCCTCCTGGCATTTCTAGTCGGGAAAGGAAGAAGCTCATGCTAGAATCAGCCCCCTACACCCTGTTAGGCGATGCACTGTACAAGAAAGGCAAAGATGAAGTGCTTAGAAGATGTGTTGCAGGAAATGAGATTGGAATTGTTCTGAAGGCTTGCCATGACGAGCCATGTGGAGGCCACTTTGCAGGAGAAGCTACAGCCAGGAAGGCTCTGCTAGCAGGATATTGGTGGCCTACCATTCATAAGGATGCCTATGATTACTGTAAAAGATGTGATGCTTGTCAAAGAATGGGGAAACCCACGAAGACAAGTGCTATGCCACTGCAACCTATCCTTCCTTTAAAGCCGTTTGAGAAGTGGGGCATCGACTTCGTAGGCCCAATCGATCCTCCTACCAAAAGGAAGCAGAGCAGATACATCCTCGTATGTACGGATTATGTTACAAAGTGGTGTGAAGCTAAAGCCCTTAAGCGGGACGATGGTAACAGCGTGGCCCTGTTCATGTATGAGAATATCATCACCTGTTTTGGAAGTCCCCTAGAGCTGGTAAGTGACAGAGGCACTCATTTCCTTAATAAAGTCATGGAAGAATTGACAGAGTTGTATAAGATCCGCCATCGCAAGTCCACTCCTTATTACCCCAGAGCCAACGGCCAAGTCGAAGTCACCAATCGCATCCTCTGCTCGATGCTGACAAGAACAATTGCCGCACATCGTCGTGATTGGGATGATCGACTTACAGAGGCCCTCTGGGCGTACAGAACCTCCCATAAAGCAGCAACACGACAGACACCATTCCAGCTGGTGTATGGTACCGAAGCTGTTTTTCCTGTTGAACTGGAATTACCTTCTTTGAGAGTGGCTATCAAAGAGCGTTTGGGACGTGATGATTCACTGCAACGCCATCTCCTGCACCTGGAATGTTTGGACGAAATTCGTAGGATGGCTCTACAGTGTATGGAAGCCACGCAAGCTCGATGCAAGGCTTACCATGACAGCTTTATCAAGCACAAGGAGTTCAAAGAAGGTGATTTGGTCCTCGCCTATGATTCACGATTTGGCAAGTTTCCTAGCAAGCTCCAACAGCGGTGGATGGGCCCATATAAGGTACTTGCCGTCAACCCTAATGGCTCTGTCCAAGTGCAGACCGTTGATGCCTCTGATGATCCCTTTCTGATCAATGGATATCGCCTGAAGAAGTACTTCCCTCCTTGGGGATCTTGACAATCATGGTCACTTGATCTTTTCCCTCATTGGCGCGCCACTGTACTTCTTATGCTACTACTTCTGATAGCCGTTTTTCAGCTATTCCTGATAAAGTGGACACAACCCTCTGTCCCCTCAAACCCCCCTTCCAGCCTTGATCTCTTATCCTCTATTTTCCACCAGCAACAGTGGCGAGGTTGGTTCTGACAAATGGTCTTTCTACCATTCCCTTGCTTAATTCGAAAAAAAAAAACAAAGAAAAAAAAAAGAAGAAAAAATATACATATCGGTCATGGGAAAAAAGGACTTAGGTCCCTGTCATGCCGACCTATTCTTCGAGAAAAGGTGGAAACACCCTCGGGAATAGGGGAAAACAAAAGAAAATAAAAAGAAAAAAAATAAGAAAAACAAAACTGTTATGAGAGAAAAGGGAGAACTTCCCTGTCATAGCAGGCCTCGTTCCGAGAAAAGGTGGTAAACATCCTTGGGCGAGAAGCTGGCTGTGGAAAAGGTGGTAACACCCAGCAGTCCAGAAAGCGGATTCATCAATTGATATCCTCAGGATCCAGTTTCGAAGCTACCTCCCTTGGTACGCCGTGTCCTGGGTCTTTCTGCAGAGTGTCTACCTGTCCTCTAGCAGACGACATGTTCCTGTCCAACACAACGTTCGATTTGATGGCTACCTCCCTGGGTACGCCTCTTCAGCAACTGATGACGCAATCTTCATCGACAAACAATTGAGTGACGGGAGCTTTCATCCCAATCGGATGGGGAAATAAGTATGGTTGCCCTCTATAATTATCAATAGAGCGTGAGACAGAGGGTGGGGCGAGTGACCAGTCTTTTCCCTTCAAATCAAATGAGAGGTGAGAAGTGTGAATGCAATGTTGCACGCATGGGATGGGCCTCTCAATGCACAAAGCACAATTTGTTCTGTGCACTGCACTATAAGGCTCCCTGGCCTTCCTTCTCGCACCGTATACCGACACAGGGAGGGATGCACAGTTGCACCATCAAATGCGCACAAGGCATACAACCTTTGCACAAGTGACCGTGAGGTTTACATCAACGGGTTTTAGGAAAAGGCTGCCCTTCTGTATTTATCAATAGAGCATGAGACAGAGGGTGGGATGAGTGTGACTGGAGTTTCTTCAATCAATTACCGAGAGGTGTGATTGAGGGACATTACGACATTTGGAGTCAAGTATGTTCCCGTTTCCCTATGCACCCACGGGATGGGTCTTTGCCGTCATCACAAGCCACGTCACCCTGTTCTGTACACTGCACTGTAAGGCTCCCTTGCCTTCCTCCTTGCACTTATGCCAGACGGGTTGGACGCACTAATGCACCATCAACTGTGCACCCTGGCATACTCCTTCTGCACCATTCCCCCCTTGTCGATTCCTCAATCGGGTACGAGATATGGGTTTCCATCCTTATTCCTTGAGTGATATTAGTCGTGGGGCAAGTGACTGTTCTTTCATTCCATTTGCGTGACTGTGAATTGAGTGTAGTATCCCTCATCATCGATAAATTTCCTGCGATTCCTTCCATCAGCTACCTTCCTGGATACTGCCGCGTGGTCCCTGCCATGACAGACGTGTGCCAAGAAGATGCCTTGGTACCTCCAGACGCCGACAACAACACTGGCCATGCCATCGACACTCAACCTTGCTTCTTGACGAAATGGGCCAAGTTTTTCTAACCCTCCCACTTTGGTTTCTTCGTGACGGTCATGTTTTAAGTGTGGGGACGTTAGTGGATGGTCTGTGGCATGGTCCTAGGTCCTTGTTGCTTGGTTAACCCTATCCGTTAAGGTCTTAAGTGTGGGGACGCGACCCTGCGCGTCTACATTGCATACCCTTCTGCATATGCCTCAACCTGCTAATGCCTCTATGCCATGCCTTGCTTTTACCTTGATGGGGTCCCTTCCCACCCAAGCGTTCATTTTCCACCCACCCTTGGGGCTGTTCCCTTGCAGTTTTCCTTCCTTCCCTGCTTTTGAGGTCCTGCCATGTGAATGCACCCTACGTTCACCAAAGTCCAAATCCAACCTTATAGCCCTGTTCCTCTCTTTGACTTGACCATTTTTCCTTTTTACCTACCCTTGTTTCGGTGCACGGTTTTTGCGTTATTAATTTTTGAAGCATTTTGCGCAAATTAGCTCGTTTTCCATGTGAACGCGCTTTTCTTGCTTCGGAACTATGATCTGATGTCATAGCCCTACCAACCACTTTTCCCCTGACATTTTCCCTTTTTACTCCGCGTCATTCCGCTGCACGGTTTGTCCAATATTAATTTTCCGGTTTTTTGATGACTTTTTAATGCGTCTTTTTGACATTTTTCCATGCGAACCTGCCCTGTTTGCATCGGAATTCCAATTTGATTTGATAGCCATGTCCCTTGTGCCTTCCCCCACCTTTTTCCTTTTTCCTCCCCCCTCTTTCGCCTTCTGGATTTTTTATTATTAATTTTTAAGTGAGTTTTCGGGTGTATTTTTGGAGTTTTTCGCATGTGAACCCCTCCTACTTCCACCAGAACTGCAGTTTAACGTGGCCATCCTGTGCAACCCCTTCCTACAGACATTTTTCCTTCTTACTACATGACATTCCGGCAAACGGTCCGTCCGATATTAACTTCCGATCCCATTTTTGAGTTTGTTTTTTGGGTTTTTTCCATGTGAACGCGTCTTATCTCCGTCGGAACTATGTTTTGATGTGATAGGATTGTCAGGCACGTCTTTTTGCATAGTTTTCCTTTTTCTTGCACCTCGTTCCGATGCACGGATCTTTCGATATTACTTTTTAATTGCGTTTTTTGGTTCATTTTTTGTGTTTTTTGCACGTGACCGCCCTTTCCCCCCCCGGAACCTCCGTCATATATTTTCCTTGTTTTTCCCCTGTCGTCTTGCCCACTTTTTGTTTTTACGCTATTTCCTTTTGAAGTCCGGATTGGGAGATATTAATTTTTCTTTAATTTTACGTGTTTTCGTGCGACTCGTCTTGCGCGTGAACGCGTCCTTTTTCGATTTTACGCATCTTAATGCACCTCGGTCGCCTCCACGTACCCCGTCGCGACGTTCCGGCGCTCTTTCAATCCCGTCACGGCAAATTTTTTTACCCCGCTCCGCGCACGCGCGCGGAACGGGGGTATGTCTCTTTCTTGGGCCCCTACCCCACCCATTTCTATTTCCCCCACCCCTACCCTTCCCTGGGTACCCCTTACCCTACCCTGCCCATAACCCTACCCCTACCCTGCCCATTGCCCTTCCTACCCCTACCTTTCCCTATCCCCCCTCCCCTCTCACGACCGTTCCCCACCCCAACTACCTCCCTTCCTCTCTCCCTCTCCCGCTCCTGCATGTCCTCTTCCATCCCCTCTCCATCTCCACCTCCTCTCCTTCCCCTTCTGCTCCTTCCCTCTCCTTCCCTTCTTCTCCTCTCTCATCCTCCCCTCCTTCTCTCCTCCCTCACGACGCCCTCCTTCTCCTCCCTCTTCCCCTCCCCGTCCTCTGCAGTCCAGCACGCCGACGTCGCTCCTGCCCTCGCCATCGCAGCGTCCGCCCCTGCTCCAACTCCGCCCGTGCCGCCCACGGCCACGTCGTGACGACGCCGCCTGCTGTGCTGACGGTCCTGCGCCGCTTGCCACCTCGACGCCCGCGCCCTCCCTCCCACGACGTCATCGCTGTTGGCCGCCGACGCCCTGCTCCACTGCTGACGTGGGCCTCCTACGCCTCTGCCCGCCCTCAGCCGCCTCGCCTGCCCCGTCGAGCCCTGTCCGCCCTGTGACGACGCCGACACCCGCTGCCCCTCCTCGCCGTCGCCCTTTGACGCCCGCCTTCGCCACGTGGCGCCCCCGTGTGCCTGCTGACGAGCCGCCGCCTCAGCCACGCCCGTTGACCTCCTGCCTCCTCCACGTGTCCTCCACTAACCCCCCTTCCCACCCATTCCACTCCACCCCCCCACTAACCCCCCTTCCCACCACCCACATACCCTCCCCAGTCACACCCCGATTCCCACCCTCACACCTTCCCACCTCCAAACCCCCATTCACACCCTTCTATTCCCCCCCTTATTCACACACCCCTACCCAAATCCCCATTCCCACCACCCTTCCTACGCACTCCCTCCCTACCCTAACTCCGGCTCACCCGTCCCCGCAGCAATCCCACGTGTCAACTCACCCATATCAACACCCCAAATACCTATGGTTCTCACAACGCAATCCGTGCGGTGGGTTTTATCGTGTCTCCTCGCGGTTGTTCGCGTGCGTGAATGCGGGCGTATCTTTTAGGTGCTGTTCACGCGCGGGACGCGCGTTTGGATTTGCTGATTGAGGTGGTGCGTGCTAGTTCATGCATGCGCAGCTGTCACGAGTGTCCGGGTATTCCTTTTGGCATCTCGAATATCATTTTTTTAAACATCCACACCTCCATTAAACACACTTAAAATTAAAAAAATCATCATAAACGAATTTGACAAACATTTTGTAATTTTATTAAAAATTCTTGACACCTTTTTCCACCATTATATATTTATTTATTTATTTATTTATTTATAGCCTGAAATTTCTTATTCCACAATTCCAAACAATTTCATATTTTCCAAATTTATTCAACATTACCTGAAAAAACAGAGAACACAAAAAAAACCAAACAAACAACAAACAAAAACTCATTTTAAATTAGTCAAAAATACCCCAAACAATTCTAAAAAAATTCTCCAAAATTCCTCTCACCCCCCCTTGACCTTTTTTCCATTCCTTTTTCACTTTACAATATTTTTACACATGGAACCCATATTTACAACCAATTAATTAATTTACAAAAAAAAAACACACAAAACACAAAATACAAAAACATTGAAAAATACAAAACAAATCATTAAAAACTCCTTTCAATTCTGAAACAAAAAATATCCAGAAAAATCTAGAAAACTTTCCTTTTATTTTTGCAACCCCTAGCCATATTTTCTAAACCTGTCACTTTCGGAAAAAATATTTTTGCCTATTTTTGAACTTCCAAAATCTTTCAAAATACCCAACAATATGATAAAAATTCATTATAAATGCTACAAAATTCCAAATTAATTTTTGAAAATTTTCTAACACTTCTCTTCACATTTTTATTTATTTTTGGCATATTTTTCTCAGATGTCACACTATTTAATTTCACACCTAAATTCCTTAGAAATAAAACACAAACCTAAATTCCTTAGAAATAAAAACACAAATCAATAAAATAACAAACAACCTTTTTCATTCAACACACCAACTAACCATCTAGAAAAAAATCCAGATATTTTTGGATTGAGGAGAGTGCATTCTTTGCATTTTCATACACCCACTACCAGGTATTTCCCTTTTCTTCGTTTTTTTTTTAAATAAAACATACACACAAGCTCCCCCAAAACCCACTATTAATGTAAAACTAAAAAAAAACAACCACGGCAAACAACAAAAAACACACAAACAATACCACCATGGCACGTGCATTCGCGCTATATACACACATACTTTTTAATTAAAATAAGCCGTTCACTTAGCACGCGCTACGTGCGCTACAGAGACACTTTAATTTTTAATTAAAATGAACCAGCCGTCACATGAGCACGCGCTGGCAAAAAAGCGCTCCACATCACCTTAATTTGTAATCAATGAACTTGCATTTAGAGACCCCGTCTGGGTATCGCAGTCCGGGATTCGAATTAACGCACCGGTTTAACCTAATAATTGGTAATTAAATTTATAATAAGGAACCGCCGTTTTCTTGCTAAGGTTTATCACCTAATAAAACTTCACCCATTCTTAATAATTTCTTAAAATCAACCCTTCATTCAATTAATCCCCCCTCACTGCACTTACTTCCCCTTTTTAACGAACCGTTTCGTGGGATGGGTATGCGCAGTCCTTGGAGTTATTTCCATAGTCAACCACTGGTTTATCAACGAGGTAGTCTTGATATGTGTCGGATGTGGTATTGTTTTGGCTTACTGTCTTTGTTCCGGTTCCGGGTACGGTGTGCAATTTTTTCTTTTATTGCCTGATACGGGGTTCTGGGTGTTTGTCTGATGCATAGCATGAAGCTTTCGGTCGCATTTGTCTCGAGGTCATGTCGAATTTTTTCTAAGCTGTGGTTTGCTTGGGGTTAGTTAGTCGAGTCACGTTTCATTGTTTTGGTTGTTCTCTTATCCTTGGTTTTTTGTCTGTTGCTTTGCAGGCATTCTCCTTGATTGTCTGTGTTTGTGGTGTGTGTGTAACCATCTGAATGGTGCCTTCTCATGCTCCTCCCACTATTTCGTGTGTGAGCTACATTTTGGAGAATTGTGGTGAGTTGGGGTCGTGGATGGAGAGTTGAAGCTGATGCAGATGAAGAAGAAGCAAACTCTTATATCCTTTACAAATTTGTTGTGATTTTTAGTTTGATCAGAAGTGTTAATGTATAAAGGGTTTTCCTTTCTTTGTATTTTTTATATCAGACACAGGTTATGAGTTGGGGTCGTGGTGGATGGATTCTTTTTGAAGCGATATTGACGATCAAAGTTGAGCTTTTCCCTGAACTTGTATTCCCTTTTTCCTGGGTCGCGAGGACGCTTCCTTATTAAGTGTGGGGATATGTTGAGTGTTGAAATGACTTGTTTTTTGGCTGATTTTTGTTGTTTTTGAGAGCTGAATGGTTGATTTTATGAGATGATTGATTGGTTTAGAAGTGGTTTGAGAGTGTTTTGGATGATATTGATTGTGTTTTGGAAGTTCATGATGTTTATTAGTGGTTCTGTGATGTTCTGATAGGTTCTGATTGGTTTTGTATACCTTCTGTTTTGTTCTGTTTTGGTCTGTTTTGTTCTGATTGTCTTCTGTAAGGAGGGCTGGAGTATTGATTGATGAAGATTGAGATATTGTGAAAGCTTATTGAATGGTTTGTGAAAGTTTGGAATGGTTTGAGTATGAGTTATGTGGTTTTGATGACCTTCTGTAACCTTCTGTAGGTCTTCTGTAGAGCTTCTGTTTCTGTTCTGTTCTGTTCTGTACTGTAGCTATTCTGGTACTGTTCTGGTACTGTTTTGTATGCTTCTGTATGTGTTCTGATGGATGAGAGTGTAGCTTGGGAAAGTTTTCTAGCCTTGGAAAAAGGTGAATACAAGTGCAAAAGAGCTGAAAGAAGTGGAAGAAGTAGCTGCTGAAGACTCAAGTGAAGACTAGAGTGAAGTGACAGTAGTGAGCTATGAAAAGACATTGTAGTGGCTCTGGTGACTCTTCATATCAGACATACCTCTTGGGAGGTGTATCCACGACCTAAGAGGGATTATTGAGAGTGATTTTTGAGAGATTGTAGTGAGGATATGATGTATTATTGATGGAGAGAGAGAGAGAGTCAGAGATAGCCAATTCTACTCAAACAGAGTGATTGTATATGAGAGATTGAGAGAGAAAAGTACAGAGATATTGAAGATGAATACTATGTGATGTATTTCCATTCAAAGATGGTGTATTCCTTTGCTTTCTTTGTTCTATTGATGGATTTTGTGAAGATGTTGAAGAATATGGTTGATTCTATCAAATCCGTGGGAGGTCTACATGATGCTGCATGAAGATTTGTTGTGCCTGGTGTTCTTTTCTTCATTGTGATCATATGAAACATGATAAACAAGCTTGTTGATGTTACAAGATAGATTTTCTTGCAAGAGAATTCCCTTTTCCTTGGTGTTCCTCTTGGGGCTCCATGGAACATACCCACATTCTTGACAAAGCATTCGCTACCATATTATCTTTTGCATTCATATATGATATCTCAAAGTCATATCCTTGAAGAGTGGCTAACCATCTTCGTTGCTTGGGAGACAAATTTGGTTGCAAAATAAAGTATTTTAGCACACAGTGATCGCTTTCGACTTTGAAATGCCTACCATAGATATAGTGATTGCACTTTTTAATAACATGCAATATTGCTAATATCTCCTACTCATAAGCATGTATTTGGCGCTCCTTGTCATCAAGATTTTGGCTCTCATAAGCTATTGATATAAAATAGCCCCTACTCCTCTTCCATAAGCATCTGCACATATAATATTGGCTATGGAGTCCCAATAGAAAGCTTCTTTTTTAAGCCTATCTATCAATGGAGCCACCACATGAGCATAATTCTTGATGAACCTCCTATAAAAAGAAAATAATCCAAGGACTCTCAAAGATGTTGACTTAGTAGGGGTAGACCATTCTTTGACACATTTCACTTTGCTTCAATCCACTCTAATTCCTTGCTCTTCTACAATATGACCTAAGTATTCCACTTCATCATCTTGGCAAAGAGTGCATGTCTTCTTAGTATATCAAAGACCTCCCATACATACTTCAAATGCACATCTTTGGACTTACCATAGATAAGGATATCATCAAAGAATACAATGATTATTTTGAATAAGAACGGCTATAATATTTTGTTCATAAGGGTTTGAAACTAGCGGGTGCATTGGAAAGCCCAAAATGCATAACCAAAAAGTGAAATAATCCCCTTTCGATCTGAATGGCTATTTTGAACTCATCCCCTTGCTTCAATCAAATTTGATGATAACCCAAACAAAGATCTATTTTGATGAAGACTTTTGCATCCTTAAGCTCATCCAAAACATTGTCAATGCACGAAATAGGATGCCTATTCTTAACCATTGACTTGTTCAAATCCCTATAATTAATGCACATGCAAAATGATCCATCCTTCTTCTTGACCATGAGTACGGGAGAGGCAAATGCCAATTAACTTGGCTGAATTAAGTCCATTTCCAACAACTCTTTGACTTAGTGCTCCACCATTTCCCTCTCAAACTTAGATAAGCTATAGGGAGGTCTATTGATGGGCTTTGTATTGGGCAATAAGTCAATAGAATGGTCAACCTCTCCTTCAAGAGGCAAGGATGATAGTGGTTGAAACAAATCCTTATATTTCTCCAATAGCTCTTCCAATATGGGTCCTTTTTCTTTGAAGAAGAAGATGGTCAATTTGATGGTTAATCTTCATCTACTTTTGCAAGCAAAAGTGTGAAAATGCATGACTTGGCATTCATTTCCTTCCATAATTTCTTCATGGAGTGAGCTCTATGTATTTGTGGTCAATGCCCTTGAATTCTATATGTTGCCCTCGCCAATTAAGTTCTATTTTCTTTTATTCTAAATCCAAAGCAAAATTTCCAAGAGTTTTCAATCAATTACAACCAATAACAATATCAATTGGACCCATATCCAAAGTGATCAAATCTACTTTTATGGTACAGTTAAAAGACAATTCAATAGGAGTACATGGACACACTTCTTTACTAGACTCATAGACATCATTTGCAACTTGTATCTACAAAGATGATTCCATATCAATGGGTAGCAACTTTAGCCTACTCAAGGAGTTGGTATTAACAAAGCTATGAGTGCTAGAATTAGAATCACTGGTGCCACCCGAATCAAATGAAAACCCATCCCTATGATCATAAAATTCCTCATTGGTGACATCTTCTTCTTCATGTATTTCTTCCACCATTGGATAAGCTCAATATGCAGTAAATTACCCTCTTGTTCTTCTTCTTCTTCTTCAACTTCCAATCTTGAGTAGTCACCATGTTGATCTTGGAATTTTTGGTTTTGCACTTGAGTTTGTGATCTTCTTGGGACCACTTCTCTCCACATTTAAAGCACAATCCTTTGGAGTGCATTTTCCTAATCTTGTCATGAGGAAGGAAGTTACTGTTGAAACTATTTTGAGTAAATTTTAGAGCACTTTCAACCTTGAAATTTTTCATTTTTCCTAAGCCATATTTTTAAAAATTTTATTCCTATTTTGGAGCATAATCCCCACCTTGTTTAGAAGCATAAACAGTAGGAAAAGTTAGCACTTTGCTATAATTACTATTATGACTACTAAAACCCTTGTTTTCTTGCTTGAAACCCTCTCTTGGTTGGCTAAAAACTTATCCATATCTTGCAGGTTGATTGGAGGAATTACTCCCCAAACTTCTTTGCTGAAAATTCCCTACATCTCTCTTGTATTTCTTAGAATATCTTTCAACCAATTGAATTTCTTCATGTAAAGTTTTGGGTTGTTGAGCTCCCACTTCCGATGACAAGACTAAGTCAAGACCAATGATATACTTGTTCAACTTTGGAAAATATGAAATGCCCTTTAATATACATAAAGAGATTCAAATAGGTGTTTGAATAATCTTTAATGGAGATTCCTCTTTGAGCCCATGCATACCATCTTCTTTGAAGTCTTTCCTTCTCTAAAGGGGAAACAAAAACATCAAGCATGGCTTGCTTGAACTCTTCCCGTGTAAAAAAGTATTGGCCAACCTTGCAGATACATCGCCACCAAGTATGAGTGTAGCCTTCAAGGTAAAGAGCCACAAAATAAAATTTTGCTTTATCACTTCAAGGATAGAGAGTGAAATCCATCTCAAGTTTTTTTATCCACTCCTCCCATGCCGAAAGTGAAGAGTTGTTTCCCTTAAAGTTGGGATATTGATCTTTTCTTTGTACTCCTCATTGTAAGATGGTTGCAAATTATTATTTGGATATCAATAAGAGTGTTGTCTCCATGAATCCTTATTCCAAGAATGTTGCCTAGGATAGGATTGTGTGTCCAAAACCAAGTGACAAGGGTTAACCATTTGAGATGTGCTCTTTACTTGAATGATCTCAAGATTATCTATTTCTGTCATTTTTTCCATTAACATGAGCTTGGTTATTGATTGCATTCCCGTTAGGCACATTAATGAGCTAGTGATAAAAGTACTTATAAAAAGGGCTCACATCCATGATAATCTTCATCCGCCCTAATATCATCTTATTCATCTACATGTCTATGATCATCTTTAGGGCTATTGAACTAAGGTCTTGAAGTATAATTGCCATGAGCTTGTGTGATGAAAAGAAGTTACCCTTCACTTTTAATGGTTCACCTCTTTTAAAAGTAGGCATAATAGGCTAAGCACTTTCCTTATTAGGATGGGCTGGATTGGAATCACAAGAGCTCTATGAAGGTCACCAATAGGTTGGGATTCTCTTTGTGATTTGTTGTCCATAATCCTTATGGTTGAAATAAGCTCTTCAAATAGGGATTTGTTGCTTTGCTATAGTTCAATAATCCCCTTATTCATCTGTGCCACTCATGGAATCAATCCATCATTAATTTTTGTCAAATCTTCATTCAATTTCTTCAAGCCATTAGAAATCCCTTCATTCATGTGGTGCAACTCTTTGGATAATAACAAATAGTCATTGGCTATATGTGGCTCATGAGTAGCTTCAATCCTTTTATGCATTATGTAGACAACTCCTACAGTAATGTCTTCATCCATTTGCTCATGATTTTGAGCCTCATTAGTATAGTTTTAACCCTCATGAAACTCTCTAACATCATCATTCATTGCTTCTAAAACAAGATCCTTCTTCTTGTTCCTGGCCATTGAAAAAAGAGTGCTATAATAGTAGACTATCTATCAGTAAATCCTTTGTATCTCTCCAATTATAGTTCCAATCAAGTGCTCTATAGCTCAATTTGAAGTTTATAAGATGGAGATATAGGAGATTTAAAGAGGTTTCAAATTGTTATAAAGGTGTAGGTGAAATAATGTCAAATAGTGTTACCATGTTATGTTGTCTAGGTGTTGTCCCACTATACCTCCTGTCAATAAAACTGAAATATCTTGAGCTCTCGATATCAAATCAATGAGATTTTTGATTCAAAATGGAGCTGAATATATATCCCCTCTATGTATGGAGCTATCAAGCTCTAATCATGGATTAATATAGAAATTTTTGTAATAAGATATTCATTGTTGTACTAAAGTTTCATGCACCCTATCTACTACATATAAGAAATATGAAATAGTCACAATATGTTCTATGTTAGGCTCTCTATACTCTTCAATATCAAGCTCAATGATTGATTACTCTTAATCTCCCCTTTCCAATAATAGGATCAGCTCAACAATGGGATAATAAAAGAGATTAAGAGCATTTGGTAGTAGGAATACCTCTTGTTGCTAATAAAGAGTATTGAATGGGCAACAACCAATCAATCCTCCACATAATCCATCCCCAAACTAATCAAGATTGAGTGTTGTAGGTTCATCTTCAACCAAAATTTGGTCCCGTAATGCTTGCCCAAATATGTCTTCAGCTTGTATTAATGAAGATTACTCCAATGGATTATAAGAAATCCATGCTTGGGTAGATGACTTCAATCAACATAGGAGAAGAGCCTTTGAGTAATGAAAAAGCACTAATTCTTGATGAAGATCAAGAACTAAAGAAGATACCATACATTCAAGTGTCCAAGAGAGTGAAAATGCATTCAATCTTCATGATATGCTTCAATGTTCGCCAAATCTTAGTGGTATGGATTTAGTCTTGCCTTCCTTGAGTTGAATAAACCATAAACCCCATGGTTGGAGCCTCATTCAAGCAAAAATTTAAAGAAATTTGTGGCTGCCATGTTTTTCCCCGAATTGGAATGAAGAAATTGCTTAAAATCTTGTCAAGAAGCTCCGATATCAACTCAATTATGAATGTATATACTTGACTTCAACTTCCTAAGGCCAAGGAGCACAAAAGCCCTCTCTCCTGAATCTACCATAGCTAGGGTTTCCATAAAGCTTCTACAACTCAAGAGAAGAGAGGGAGCTTAAATATAACTAGCAAGAGCTCTGTATTGGAGAGTATAGAGCCCTGGTTGTAGCTCAAATGAAGCTAGAGGTGACATGTCTTGCTAAAGATGAAGAATTTGATGGTTGAAATTCAACACAAATTGCGTTGATGCATCATGATGTACACATGGGGTCTTTTGCTCAGCTTTCCTAGCATGTATGGTGCTCAATGGGTAGGAAATAATATCAAGAAGAAGCCTATGCCATCTTAAAGCAGAAAAGGAAGAAAGAAGAAATATTGACACAAGAATCTCTATGAAAGCTTGTGAGAAAGCTTGAGAGAGAGAAAGGTAACTCTTGATTAGTGAAAAGTAGACCTATTTAAGTCTTTTTCTAGTCTTCACTCATCTCAATTATACCAAGGGTATACCAAATACCTCTAAAATGGGCCTCTTCTTGACTATGAACTGTCGAAATGTCCAAAATGCCATTTCCACTTCAAATCTTCTCCAGGAGCTCTAAAATTGGTCAAGACTAACTGCAAAAAACCCCAACTAGTCACAATTTGAACTATACCAAGTCTTGTAACCAAAACTTGAACCCCAATTACTCAGAATGGTGTTAGTAAACCGGATCTAGACTTGAAAATAACATTGCCAAGAATCAAATTCAAGGCTTTGATACCATTGTAAAGAAGCTAATTCCCACAACAAGTTAAAAATACTAAAAATAAAAAAATACTCTAAAATGCCAAGAAAGCCATAGCCAAGGTAGCTAGACTACCATGAATCATGTTACCACTTGAATACAAAGGCTGAGAATCATTCATGAGAGGCTGCAACATGAAATCTTCCTCATGCTATGAGAAGGGGTATGGAATCCACCCCAATGCCATGGTGGCCAAGGAGTATACATCCTCAATGGATGATGGGAGGTGGAAACCTCAAACGAAACATGTTTACGATTGGCAAAAAGATCCTTGGCAAGTTACAACTTAGCCTTTCATATCTAACCCTAGACCTAAGGCTAGATATTGGCTAAGGTATTAATTTTGATTTATTGCAATAGCCCATCGAGAGACTTTTCCTAAGCAGCATCACCAAGTACTCCTTAGAATAATACGGAGTTTGTTACCTAGGCTTTATCAAGCCCACTTTGCAACAAAAGGTTCTAATCATAACCCCTAAAAGAATCGGTCCGAATTCAAGTTTCTAAATTAAGCTAAGATCACCTTTCTCTTTTATCAGTCTTTGAGTATTTGCTTGCGCTAGATCACTTGAACCAAAGTTGACTCATGTCGCACTTGGTTCAAGGAGAGTGAGAAATGAGGGGAAGTATAGGTACATCAACCCCTCTATCCATAGAGCATAGTCTCACTCTGATTCCTTAAAACAACACGTAGTCAAGGTTCTAGCTAATCTCTACCTAGTCAACGTTTACTTCTAATTAACATATTTAATTTTGGAGAAGCTCTCGGATCATCGAGACCATCACACCTTAGGATGGATCTGTCGGGGACCTCACTTAGCTCTAGTTAACTAAGTATCTATCATGCTTATGTTTGAAGATATAAAACCAACTTCTTTAATTTAGGAAACATAGTTCATTCACATAATTTAAAGTCATTATCCACAACAAGAGAAAACAATCCTTTGAAAAAAATAGCTTTTATTTATCTTAAGGAGTCTTATACAATTCCACCTTTTGCCCATATGGAAGAACAATCTGAAGGTTTTATTCCCACCAAGATTTATACCCTTAACTATATATAGTAATAGGGCTCTCAAAAATTCCATCCTAAGTCTCGCAAGGGTTGTGCTATTCCTAGGAGGCTAAGGGATTTACTAGTCAAAGCCCACCTAGCACCCTCACCTCCTCCTACCCAACAGTTTCCTACAGAGCGATCTCTCGCTATCCGAGCTCCTTGAGGTGGTAAAAAACCAATCCCCTTGGTATAGGATTTTGCAGGCTTGCCTTGGGGGACATGTAGCATGACTATTTCTTTTATCCTATTGTGATTTAGATTTAATTAGGATCCTAAAATTATATAATACAAATATATTTTTTCAAGTGCATCAAGCAATCTCTTGTATGCACTATCGAAACCACAAATATGTTTGTAATCACAAGTTGGATTTAACCTAGTAGGCAATCTTTTAACCTTCCAACTTGGTTTCTCTTTCCCTTGAAAGTCTCTAAGATTTCCAAAGCTTTGAGCTAGTAACTCCTATCAAGTTTTCCCTAGCTATAGTCCACTTACCTAATTTGTTTAGGGTCTTTGATCAGCAATTTCTTTCGGTTTAAGTCCCTTATTGAAGGTTGGACAATCAATCTATTGTAAACTTTGATTAATAGATTAATTTAGATATCTTTTTCAATGTGTTAATGTAATGGGGCTAAGGCTTGGATTAGTTTAGGGAAGCTAAATCAAGACTTTCAAGTCTTTCTAGTGAAAACTCACTTAGGGATTATCGCTAAGTAATTCATTGAAGGTGTACCTTGATTTTGAAAGGGGTTTAAGTTTCTAATATTTCAGAGAAATGATCAATAGACCCTTGTATTTGCCCCCTTGGGTAAGGATCATACATCCATAAACTAGGTAGGTTTAGCTAAATTACCTTTTTTAAGGTCTTCTAATGGATTAAAGCAAAAATATCAAATTTTCAGTAAAGAATTTCAATTTTTCCTTGATAACTAGCACAATTTATCTCAACAAAACAAAAGAAAATTTCTAAGTATTTAACTTAAAATAACAAATGAATTCTTGATTTTAAGTTAACTTTCCCTTTCCCATCTCTAAATGATCTAAGATACCCTTAATATTTTATGCATTTATTTTGTCAAGAGGAGATTTTATACAAAATTTCTAATTGATTTTTTTTCCCAAGGCTATTGTTTAATCTCATTCTTGATGTAATTGGCTTAATTTAAAACTACCTTTCAATTTTTCTACTTTCTCATTATTTTCTACTATCTCGTTTTCTTTTATTATCTAGAAACAAACTTTAGTATTTAAAATGTTATGCATTTTTCTCTTTCAAAATTAATTTTCTAATATCGTTAATTCCTATAATATCCCTTAATGTGAAATGTATCCCCTTGATTTATGAAACTCATGTTATAATTTAATGAAACAATGTTATATTGTCTTAATTCAAATTGGAAAAACCTGGGATTGATTCACAAGGGATAGCGTGTTGTCCATGCTTACGGCTCCATTCATAGCTCCAGTGCTTCCTGCTTTAGAGCTTCGCTTATTGGGGGCCATGAGTGAAGAAATTCTCATGTACAAAGCTCCCAACTTTGTTGGACTTGAATAGTGTCGCTACTAGAGGCTAGGTAGGGTCTTTATAAGACGAGCCTTTACAAGGATGGGTTGTCATGATAAGTGTTAGAGGCTTGAAGGATGTGGATAGAGCTTCCAAAAGGTAGGAGAGAAACTAGAGATACTAACAAAGCCTTTGCAAGATGAGAAAGATGTGGGTCCTTGCATGGTGTTTGCGACCTCCTTGCGCTTGTGACAACAATTCATGGGAGTTGATAGTGGCACTCTTTCTTGCTTATCCTCTTCCTCCTATCCTTATCTCTCTCTACTTTTCTTATCTCTTATTCTCCTCTCCCCTCTTCTTATCTTCTTCTTCTTCCTCCTCTCTCCTCCTCCTCCTCTCTCTCTCTCTCTCTCTCTCTCTCTCTCTCTCTCTCTCTCTCTCTCTCTCTCTCTCTCTCTCTCTCTCTCTCTCTCTCTCTCTCTCTCTCTCTCTCTCTCTCTCTCTCTCTCTCTCTCTCTCTCTCTCTCTCTCTCTCTCTCTCTCTCTGTATGGGGAAAAAAAAATTGCAAGGTAAAAGCTAGCTTTGTTAAGCCCTAACTAAGGCTTATATACCCTTAGCAAAGGCTATTATTAGTGTCTCATTCTTCACACTATGATAGTCATCTGTTCAATCCCTCCATGATGATAGACTAAGGCAAAATCATGTGGTGATAATGGAACTTCAATGCCATCGCGATGATGATCACGAGGAGGAGTTGGTGAGGACGAGCTTTTAGTTGACATTGATTCGTGAGATGGCGACACCATTAACGATGACATCAACTTTTTTTGGTGTTTAAAGGATTTAAAAACTTTTATATTTTCAAAAATGAAAATACTAGCTCATTCTCTCCAATAAAACTTGCTCTCAATGACTAAAAAGTAATGAATAAATGTGGAGGAGATAGCCAAGAATAAATAGGTAATAAATAATGCCTAAAATGCATCAAGGTTGCCAACATCATAATGGCCTATAAGTAAAGTTGACCATCCAAAAAGTGCATCTGGTCGGCCAACATCATAATGGCCTATAAGTAAAGTTGACCGGCCAACAAATGCCAAAAACCTCAAAAATAAGAACTAAAAAAATGTATAAAAATGTCTCATGTGCCCAGCCCACAAATGTACATGCACAACTCACTCATGAGCTAACTAATCTATCCCTAATGATGTGTCTATCTTTCTTGATGATGTGAGGTGCTTGTACTAAAAATTTGGGAGATGGGTCAAGTTCTAAGGAACATTATCCCATACTTGTTAAGTTCTGAGGATTAAGTTTGTGAAAGGTTAGTGTGGTGTGCCACCCTCTTAGGGTGATAGGTCTGCGAGGAAAGCTCGGGATGTCCTAAGCCATGGCGGGAAGGAATGTTACACCACTAGAGTTGATGACAACCTTCCTGATGCTACCTATTCAGAATATAGTAGGAGGCTAAACTATTTAAGGTAGATTTGACACCTTATTGTGGAGATGACATAGTCTACATCCAAAAGAATAGATTACAAGAATGACCTATTGAGAAAGCATTGCTTGTATGTCAAGACATGACCCTATCAAATGATTGTCTGACAATTATATAAATTTGAGCAGGACAATCTTCTTCACCAATGCGTATGTGAGTAGAAGATTGAGTAATTTCTCCAAGAAGCACACATGGAAATTGTTGAAGGTCACTTTGATGCAAGTGCTATGGTAAGGAAGATCTTACACTCTTGGCTCTAGTTGCCAACACTATTCAAAAACATAGTATGCTTTGTCAAGCATTGTGATGAGTGCAAAATGCAAATTTCAAAGGATAAGATGGAACTCTCTTGTGATTGCTCATTAAGCCTTTGAAAAGTCGAAGGGTAGATTTTGTGAGACCCATTAGCCTTGTTGCTCACTACTCCTACTTAGGCTTGCTACATCATTGTGGCCACAAATTACATGACAAATGGATAGAGGCTAGGGCCACTCGCAAAGAATGACACTCAAACTATGGAAAAGTTACTATGCAAGCAAGTCATTTCTCAATTTGACTGCCCCATTGAGATTGTCAATGACCTGGAACTCATTTCATAAATGCAATCATTAAACACCTCCTATCCATGCTCTTAATCCTAATATAAGAATTCTAACCCATACTATGCTCAAACCAATGGCCATGCAAAATCAAAAATAAAGTCGTCATCATTAATGTACTAACCAAAATGATTACAACCTCAAGATCAAACTGGGATCATAAGCTCATAGTAGCACCTTTATGGACCTATCAAACTATCTTTTAAAACAACTACAAAACAAACCTCCTTCATGCTCACATACAAAATTAACATAATCATGCATGTCAAGCTCATGCTTCCTATTCTTTATATCAAAATTTAAGAATTGTACTTAGTGAAATTGGAATACTTAACAAAAACCCTCCTCTTAACTACACATGTCTTACTAGTTGAGAAGGCCAGACAAAAGGTCTGGTTTGACAAGCACATAAAATAGAGAACCTTTGACAAACTTGGTCAGTGCTCTTATACTCAATCAAGGGCCATAAAGAAAAGCTCAAGCTCCAAGACCTCAGACATTACCATGTTTACATCATCAATAGAACAAGCAACCTAGAATTAGAAACTTGGATGGTTGGACACTTTAACAATAGTCTCATTAAAAACTATTGCCCACTAGGGCATTACTTACATGAGTTTCCCATGATGGAACCATACATTTCTATCAAGTCTATCACGGTATGGACAATTGGAACAACAAACACAACTCAGTTGGCAATCACAACCAGACCCTTCTTCCATGCCCACATATTGCAATGTTAGAGAAATCACCATAATCAGCTTAGGCTCTCAAGATGAACCCATCATACAATCTATGTACCTTTGCATTCAATTGATTGCAGCACCATGTGCAAAAAGGAAGGGTATGACTGATGTAGAGGTTTATCATGATTGTTGGAATAAGTATTGGATGGAGAATAAGGCAGAGACCCAAAGGTATGGGAACATGTTGATTCAATTGTTTGGGCATGGAAATCAAATGGACAAGTTTAGCATAAAAAAGTGAAGATACCAAAGGCAGCATGTGAGAAGGCACAATCAAGCCTATGGAACATGCAAATTTAGTTCACAAGCATATGAAGGGTAAGTAACAATGCCTTCAATATCACATTTCCTTAAATTATATTTTGTTAACTATTGAGTTTTGACTACAATGATGATAATGACGTTCAAATTTCATTAAATATACTTTAGTTTTCATTTGAATTTATGAAGGTTTTTTTTTGCAGGTTTTATTTGATCTTTTGTCTTGTGAAGACTTTGTACTATGACATGGTCTAGTAATGTAACCCTAAACCAGTACTTGCGATGACTAATCGGAAGGAGTTCCAATGGTGTTTTAAAACACCACCCACTTTTTCTTGAGAGTTATTTACTAAAAGATAGAGTTGCCAAGTCTTGCCAGTCCAACATACTTCTCATCATATACTATCATCAATGATCTTGCTAATATTGATACTCACCATAAAATAACAATATTACCTAGTAACAGTCAAGCTAGTCATAGCTAGCTGAACTCAACTCCTACGAGTGCAGACCATACTCTTTGTTAGGGAATTGTAAACTAATGTCAGCAATGTAAATAGAAAGCCTTCCTCTCATCTTCTATGTTTTGCCAAATAGAGAAGAGGTGAGAATCAAGACACTCTTAGGGTGAACTTTCAAATATCTAGAGACTTTTAATGTCAATTATGATGACAAACAAATCTAGTTGTAGTTCTCATATGCAAAAGTCATCTCTGCTTTCATTTTAGGGGGTTAGCCATGGGGCACATGCCAGCTAGTACTACCCCTACCCCACCACCTCAATATCCCCTCAATTCTAGTGAAGACCTAAAAACAAATCCCAATGTGGACCATGATGCCCTCTTGCCACCACACATCATCGAAGATGGCCCAAATGGTAGAAGCAAAATCGTTGGTAAATTTTCACAATGCTTTGATGGGTATATAAGGCCCTTCCAAAGGCACGAGAGCACTATCAAGGTTGATGTCAACTCTAGCTCCCAAAAAGAGTCCACTCCCAATCAACCAACCCTTCATGAACCATAGCCATGTTCAATCCAAAAGCCCAAAGACAACCAAAGATGGGAACCAAACAAAAAAGGATGAAAAACAACTAGTTAGACGAGTCTGCACATCTACACTAGGTATGCTGGCGGTCATCATATTCCTCACATGGCCATTGACTCACCATTTATTAGATTTAGTTAATTATGTATACTTACAACAAGCATAGTTATAGCCGCAATTGATTATTATAGTCATTTATGCATTGTTTGATTTTGTAATTTAATATTGGATATAAAAAGACTAGGGATGAGAAAATCGACTTGCAAGACTACATTGGTTTCAATTGGCCTAAATTGGATTGACCAACTTGTAAGCTCTTTAATAAGCCCATAGTGTTGCCATAAGCTTATGATCCCAATCCGATCTTGAGGCTAAGTCAGTCTTGGTTAGGATGCTAGCAAATATCTCATTAGTGGATTCTGCTTGGCCGTTTGCTTGAGGATAGTAAGTGCTAGACTTTTGTTCAAGACCAAGAATGTGGACAACAGATATTCGATGAATTTGTTCAAAAATGGGCTCCTTAGTGATCATTAGAGCCTTTTTAAGCACTTCATACAAAGCTTGGCATTCATTGCTCCATTCCCACATAACTAAGGCCTTATAAAGCAGTTTTGATATTGTAGCATAATTAAGCACAAAGCTTCAATAATAGCCAACAACAACGATTAAGATATAGGTAGCAAACATGATTCTTACAACAATATCAACAACCACCTCCCTCACAATTGTCCCTATCCTTGCATCCCAAGATCTAGCCCCACCCTCTACCTCTTCACCATACAAGAACAAAGCCCTCCATAGCCATGAATTCTCTCCCCCCCACCAAGTTTCCAATTCAATCCCTTCTTTGATGATAATTAACAAGTTGATACAAAAATGGAAAAACTTACAATTATGCCCAAGATTGCCACAACTATGACAATTGCCTCTTTAGTAGAAGAGAACCCAACAACACAACCATGAAAATAAACTCTTCCCATTCTTAAAAAATACCCTATATTTTACATAGAAATTTACCCATAGACATTCACAGTCCCAAGTATTCTCCCCTATAAGATCTATGTCCTCCAACATTACATTAATAATACATGGCTATGCTCACTAGGACAAAATTCCAATGGCACATCTCCCTCTACATAACACACCCTTGACTTGGAACCAAATTCAAACCATTTTTACGTATGCAATGAGCTTACTCAAGCATCACACTAATAGAAGAAATTTATCGAGCAACAAAAGGGAATGTTGAAAGAAAATAGACCAAGGACTCCCACTCATTTATGGGCCAAAAATCACCATGGTATGATCCTTTCCTCCACAACTTTCTACATTGGGCTACTTATCTCAAAGTGGTTCTATGCCTTAGCTAATCAACTAGTGATAGCATTTAACAATTCATTTAGTCCTACTGCAACATTTAACAAGGCTGCTCTTTGAACAATGTAGTATTTATTAGTTATTCAAAATCTCCTCCAATACCCTACCCATCTTGAGTATCTCAAATTTGCTCATGGCTTTGTGTACTATCAAATAAGTTTTACATGTTATCTGCAACCATAACTAATAGACTTAGATGAGTTTACATGTGCAACTAGTACATGACTAATAGCATGAGTGTGATATGAACCTTGTAAATGCCACATAAATAAGATCAATTAACAAAATTTAAATACCTCAAATAACACGCTAGCAAATGGTGATGAGTTGCACGCATGTATGATGGGCTCTCATCATAGCCAAATTCCTTTACTATGTGGAAGCACAAGGAGACAAAGGGGGGGTGGGAGATACACACATAAACTTGCCTTCATTTTTATGTCTCCACCTATGTGTGTACATTCATGTGTGTGTGTGTGTGTGTGTGTGTGTGTGTGTGTGTGTGTGTGTGCGTGCGTGCGTGCGTGCGTGCGTGCGTGCGTGCGTGCGTGCGTGCGTGCGTGCGTGCGTGCGTGTGTGTGTGTGTGTGTGTGTGTGTGTGTGTGTGTGTGTGTGTGTGTGTGTGCGTGCGCGCGCATGCACATGTGTGCACGTGCGTGCATGCGCATGTGTGCATAAGGAGTGGAGAATGGAGCACATGCCACACACCGAACTGAGCACATTTTACAAATGAGGTATGTTAGTCTTGGGGGCTTGGTAATTGTATATGCATGTCTATGTAAGAGATGGGATGTATGACAAACCTAATCATCAACCTTAAGCTCTAGCTTTATTCCTTATTGTGTTTGTGCCATTTAGATCTCATTTAACTTGGATACCTCCATTAGTTAATCATATTAGAGAGTAAAATCAAACAGTGAAATAGTAGCACAAATGGTATTTAAATTGGTTAAGTTTTCTTACTAAAAATAACCTTTAAGGTGATATGTATTGGATTCTCATAACAACCCATGTAGTGAATATCTTAATTGAAAAGGTGTATTAAAAATCACCAAATCTGCTATTTTTCAAGTGCAAGCCATCATATTCATATGCTCTTATTTATAAAAACAATTCAATACAAAGAAGAGTTGCCCTTTAGTGACTGGAGTGAGAACCTTGCATACCTTTTAGCAAACAAAGATTTTTGTGACCCCCTAACTTTACAAGTGTCTTTTGCATGAGAGTAAACAACTTATATGGATGTGACTCATCAAATACATATTTGTAAAGAGGATACATTAATAGCTAGATTTACTCAATTGCATACGTAACAAGAAATAAGTCTCAACAATCAATCACATATGATAAGCCTCTTCATAAACATTGTCCAAACATTTCATTTTAATAGCATGATTTTAATTTGTGATAATTATATCAATCTTTAAAGCCATCACAAGAATAACCATCTCCCTTATGAGTGCAACAAAAGAATAAGATCTGTGTAAATCCCTTATTATAACCAAAATAAGAGATAAATTTTCTTTATAAGTCGACCTACTGGCACCTTGGTGAAAATCATGATTATAAGTTCGTGATGGTCATGGAGAATAGCATTAAAGTGTGATTATTCCACTTATTCTTGTTTATGACCATTCACCTAGACTTAAACATGAAGATGTAGCATAAATAAAGAGTTCATTTAACATGCTTATGAGTCCCATTCATTTAACATACTTGTGAATCCCTTCAAAAACCTACAATCTAATTTAAAAGACTAATTGTTACAACTATGACTAAACTTTCTCTCTTGTGTCCAATATTGTGCTCATATAAACATCCTATTTATATCCAACATTTGACTTTAACTTGTCTTTATGTTTCCCAAGTGTTATTATCCCCATCATGGTTACTTTAACCTAGACTATATTGTAGCATTGTGCATGTTTCTTGGAAAAGAATCAAGGAGATGCGTTCCCAGTTTGATGCCTTCCTTTGTAATTCACATTACACTATTCTAATGTGGAAAGTACAAAATAAAATGCACAAAATATTATTGGATGCTCTTGGTGAGCTTGACTACCATACTATGCAAGCATGTGAGTTAAAGGCACCATATGCTTGTCAATTGTAGATTCTGTAACTATGCTTCACAAAAGTTAATGGTAAAGGAGTTATGTAATGCTATCATTCTTTTATGGGTGTATACACAATCCTACAAATGTGCGTGATGAATTGCAAGTGGTACATGTCATTTAAGGTAGTGGTTCACACATCTTGCCTTACAATAGTGAGAACATTTTATGCCATAAATGAAGAGGGGAGGTCATGTGATTTTGATTAAAAAGCAATGGACAATATATCTGAACTTCAAGCCTTACACAAACACCCAAAGCATTCCTTTTTTTAGAAAGTACAATCTCTGTGAGAAGCAAGGAGATGAGTTCAAATCATCCTTGTCTCTACATGGGGTTCTAAAGAAATTAATCGCTTCTAGAGGTTAACACTGGGTCGTGGCATGTTCATGTTAAGTACTTTATGTGTGCTATATTGCTTAACTTAAATGGGCACTTTCCAAGTGTTTATAGAAAGGCTCAAGTATCCAAGAACAAATAAAAATTTTAGTAAAGCTTTTGTGGAGGTCGTGTTTCAATAACATAGTTAGAAATTTGTGGTTTCACGCAAAAGAATCCTTTTTCAAATTGGCTTACAGCTGTGGCTTAGTGTGAATGAAGAAGCTTTCAAGGATTTTGCATGTTCTTGGATGACGAGTGACATTGTTGAAATGAGTGAGCTTTCGAATATCTAGGACTGTTTTGAGATTGGAAAAATGATGACTTCCAATAATTGAATTACACTTCTCACATAGAAAGGTGGAACGAGAGAGAGAGAGAGAGAGAGAGAGAGAGAGAGAGAGAGAGAGAGAGAGAGAGAGAGAGAGAGAGAGTGTGTGTGTGTGTGTGTGTGTGTGTGTGTGTGTGCGTGTGCGTGCGTGCGTGTGCGTGTGTGTGTGTGTGTGTGTGATAGCTTAAGGTGTCGAAAAGTTGGCAAACTCATGGACAATAGTCCCCAATTACAATGCCATACATATAACTTCAAGCATGTATAGATGATTGCACATTTGTATGCATGCATGCATCTTGCATGGGTGAAGTTTATCTTGTGTGTGTACAGTGTTTATTTTTTAGTCTTGAGAAAAATCACTAGAGAGGCAACAAGATTATTCCCATTAAGAAGTTTTTGTGTGTGTTTGTGAGGTAGGATAGTGTAGTGCTAGTTGAGTGGTAACGGCACTATCAAAGGCAATGCTAACAATGGCGGTCTCAAGCCTCCAATCTTTGATGTGAAAGACTAATATATTAAGTATTTACAACGTTTCTAAAGAGACGAAGTCTACTTTGAAAACTTGATAATTGATCATGCATGTCTTTAAAGTGGTAGGAAGCATGTAATTAGAAGACTATTAATGAATACATTCAAACATATATACATTATCTTTCGACAATATCAGAGAATTTTCTTAGTTAAAGGACCTCGAATGTTCTACCATTTTCATAAGCTCTCAAGAGGATTTCACATAACATCAAGCATATTAGTTTTATGGTGTTTTTTAATACAACTAGTAGGAAGCAAACCATGATTTTTTACATTTCCAAGAATGTAGCCTTGAAATTTAAAGTCTTGATTGTAATTCAACTGCCTACAAATCTTAAAAATGCTAGCAAAAACATTGCAAGATAATTAACTCAAATGTTAGGTAATGTTTTTCAAATCAAGAAAAGTGAGTGACTCACCTATGTGATAGCAAAATAGTGTAGAAAGGTCTATAATTAGGTAATGCAAAAAACATGAAATTTTTAGAAGAGTTAATCCTTGGATAAATGGCACAAATGTAGGTCTAGAGAGAGAGAGAGAGAGAGAGAGAGAGAGAGAGAGAGAGAGAGAGAGAGAGAGAGAGAGAGAGAGAGAGAGAGAGAGAGAGAGAGAGAGAGAGAGAGAGAGAGAGAGAGAGAGAGAGAGAGAGAGAGAGAGAGAGAGAGAGAGAGAGAGAGAGAGAGAGAGCTTTGACCCCTTTAAAGAGCTAGCATGAAATCTAAGAAGTGTGTCTACCACAATTATTGGCACAACTTGCACATGCTTGACACTATCTTGTAACTTTGTGTGTTTGTGTACAAGTCCAAGCAACCTTTTGAACTCATGGATATTTAAACTTGTAATATCTCAAAAGAGTGTAAGAGTGAAGTTTAGCATCTCATGTCTTACAAGTAAGTTCTAAATGCCAACTTACACTATTTTTTTGAAAACCTTAGTGCTTAGAGCCCTTGACAGTACCTTTGAAGTAGAAATGCATTATGTTAGATAGAATACCTACAAGAGTAGGTGTGCACTAGTGTTTGAGTGGCCAAGCCACCAAAAACTTATGAATGTAAGGACAAAATAAAGATCTTTTTCTTTTTGAGCATATTGTGCAACCCTTCCATTATTCCTTATGGCACATTACTAAAAGGCACATGCCTCTATCCAATTACTAGTTGCCTAAAACTCTAAGGTAGTTACATGCAACAAGCTAGCTTTTGAAAGTTAGAACTAACTTTTGGATGCTATGATAGAATGTAAATATGATTACCATACTAATGTAAATATGCCAATGTAAGTATACCACCATACTAAATGTATGCATGCTTTATTGTATATTGAGATATAGCACATGAGCCAACCAAACTTAATACCCAAAGTTGTTGAGCATGGGAGGATTCTACTTTCAAGTCTAACTTTGCCACTGTGTGACGTGTAGAAACAACTAACACTCTATGTGGGAAAGAAAACCTATTGGTTGTTCTAGTTAGAGGCTTTCCTTTTATGATGAGAATGGTTGGACGAGGATCCCAAGCGTGTGTAATCTAATGGTGTCACTTGGAGCTCAAGGCAAGACACTACTATTATTTTGCTTACACCCTCGAAAAAAAGGAAAAGAAAATCAAATGGAGGATTGATTCAAACATGAATGCCATAAGAGAGTAGAAATGCGGTCCTCTCCTTGACAAGGTCTATCGAGAAATAGTCAAGCTTTTCCTTAATGCCAAGGTAGTGTACTTTCTTACAAGGTCTTTGAGATGGTCGAGAGTGAATCAATGTTTTTCTTTGGTCTTCGCTTTTACAGGTCGGTCAAGAGGGTTGATAGTTGGTCAAGATTTTTCGCAAGATAAGTGTAGACTTCTTTTGTTACAAGGTCGGTCAAGATGGGTGATGGTCAATCGAGTTTTCCCTTAGAATGAGTGAAGTCTTAAAAAGGTTTTACAAATGTTGAGAGCTAGCTAAGATTTTTCATGGGACAATTGCAATGGTCCCAAAAGAAAGACTTGGCCTTTGGAAGGAGGGGCAATTCAAATTCAATGTAAGTCTAGTGGAGTCAAAGGGAGAGTAGCATCATCAAGTGTAGAGACAGATTGGGAATGCCACGTGGAATGTGAGGCCTAAAAGGGGTGCAAAGACTTGTTGTTTGTGGGAAGGAATAATAAGAAGTCAACTATGCTTGCTCTTGCATAAGGTTAAAGGGATGTTGTAGGCTCTTGGTCTTAGACCTTTTAGGCCTAGCTAGCTCTAGGTGATATTAGCTTTGTATTATGAGGACTAAGGTAGGTAGCAGCCACGTAGCTTATATTATAAGGACTAGGTAGGTGAGGAGATGTTTTTGCTTAGAAAGGGAGAGGTGATGGATGGATGGATGGATGCATGCATGCATGCATGTAAACATGTGGAAAAAAGCATGTCGGTGCTGTACATAGACATATGTATGTATGTATGTACGTATGTGTATGTGTATGTGTGTGTGAGAGAGAGACGGAACGTCACGTAACGGGCAGGCCCAGAATGCCCGTCGTGTGGCCGTCACTGCCGTTACACGGCTACCGTTAAAAGGCCGGCTGATGTGGCGCCGGATTTGAAAAAAAGGTTATAGGGCCGGTGACGTGGCGCCGGATTTGAAAAATGTTTTACTTTTCGCATCGTCAGCCGCGTACCACGCACATCCCCGCTGACGTGTCAGCCCCGACTAGCTCGGAATGACGAGGTGGCGGCCTCGGCGCCCGCCACGTAGCGATGGACTATGTTAGAGCTGCGTCCCACGGACGTGCTCTTATATATAAATATATAAATATATATATATATATAGGCTCGTCATCGTAAGGGACCTTATGATTGGGAAGCTCCTGAGTCGCATTATGTATGTGTACTAACCTCTTAAGGATGGGTCACCCATACAAAGTTCTTGTACACAACAGAGATGCCCAACCCAGGAGAAAATGAAAGTTCTAGCTTCCCAGGTCTTGGGTTCTTTATTCCAATCTTACATGCCATGTCCATCTAACATCCCATACATCAATACTTCCCAATCACATACCTTCCTCACGTAGACGTTCCCTCTACTGATTAAATTTGCTTGCACAAGTAATCGTAGTCGAGTCTTCCTATGCGTGGACCACTGAAGTTGGCCTCCACTCTATCCTTGCTGGGGAAAAGTTGTGTCAATAGAGTAACCCCTTCAAATGGAGGTAGGCCAAACCACCCCATTCGAGAAAACGTTGTGAAATCATGAAGGTCCATTATTGACAAGACCTATAAAAGCCTCCATTCCCTCTCTCCTAACGTGGTGGGAGTCTACGTAATTAGCACTTCTATGTGGGCAAAGTCCATCATGTAGGTTAATAAACTTACACAAGGAATGGCTCTAAGGGAACATGCCTCAAGCTCCAAGTCAAAATGTCAATACCATGCACTATTTAGAGGTGAAATACCCCTCTACACACAAACCACACCTGTTGCAAGTGCTAGCTTTTGAACCAATGGCCTACAGCCAAAATATTCAAAAGTAATCATTAAAAAATCACGATTTATGCTTATCGCCAACAAGCTACATATTTTTTTGTTGTCTCTTTGCTTGTTCAAGTGAAATTTTAAGAACATTGTCATCATTTGGATGATTTTCCCATCCCTAGTTTGCACTTCTCTTCCCCTAGTACCAAAAAACCATCTTGTTTAAGATGGTTTGTTAGAGACATCGCACTAGAAGCAAAGAATTTATGTTTGATTTATGCTAGTTTTGAATGCATCCAAAAAGATTGCATGAAGTTTCTTATAATGTGCATTGAAAGGTGTCTAATTTTCCAATTGTAGGAACAACTAAGAGACTTGTTATAAGCCGATTAGCACCATCACATAATTTCTAATGGTAGAGATAGGTTGTGTCTCTACCCACTTGCTCTCTAAGCATCATTGGAAAATCAATCCACCTAAATTATTGGAAAGAGAAGGATACTCTAACTATCATGATCATAACAATTAGTGTAATATGGCAATTTACACACAATAGTACACACACACACACACACACACACACACACTCTCTCTCTCTCTCTCTCTCTCTCTCTCTCTCTCTCTCTCTCTCTCTCTCTCTCTCTCTCTCTCTCTCTCTCTCTCTCTCTCTCTCTCTCTCTCTCTCTCTCTCTCTCTCTCTCTCTCTCTCTCTCTCCCCCTCCCCCTCCCCCTCCCCCTCCCCCTCCCCCTCCCCCTCTGCCTCTCCCTCTGCCTCTCTCTCTCTCTCTCTCTCTCTCTCTCTCTCTCTCTCTCTCTCTCTCTCTCTCTCTCTCTCTCTCTCTCTCTCTCTCTCTCTCTCTCTCTCTCTCCATTATTTCTATTTGTCTTAATTGACAACTAGTGAATGCACATATACGATCTTAGTTGGGATTAGCTAAATCTTCTACATGATTTGCGAAAGTGTGTGGTCCAACTATGAAAGTGGAAGTTAGGATGAAAATTCTACTAGTAGCTAACATATCAATTAAGAAAATACATGTTCCCATTGCATATGGAACACAGTTTAAATGTAGATTGTTGATAGTAAAGATATGTACTTAGAAGGTTTGCATTGAACCTCAAACAATAGATAATCCTAAATTGAGATGTTCTCACACAAGTCATGCATTTCAATGAATGGTAGTCATCTAAACTTGGTCACATTAATGAAGGTTGGTTGATTCTAAAGTGCTCCGTTAGGTTTTGATGCTTATAGGTTTTCAAGGCATCTCCACATAACTCTAGAAGCAATAAGAAGTCGATATGTCCTTTGCAAATGAGAACTCTATGAGAGTATGTCACAAAGAGTTAGCCATCTAGAAAAGTGGCATTAGAGTTTCAAGAGGTAGCAAAAGTTTTCTAGATATTATTCTCACATTGCCATCAAAATGGTCATAGAAAGCTTGGTGGTTAACATGGATTAAAAGGGAGCCAAGCTACACGTGTATGTGAATAAGCCCTCGTAACACAACCAACATCAGTACCACTTTCAATATCGATAATTCTACAATTGGCAAAAGAATGAGACAACCAACATGCAACTTAGCCCCTAGTTATGATTCTTCAAAATAGGTTAGAGACTAAGTTGGTTCCTAATACTTCCCCTCCCACTTTAATCACTACCATGCTGACCTCTTTCATCATATAAGTCAAACTACTCAAGAAGGTATCACTCTTCTCTCCTTCTAGTTTGGATAAAGATTAGATGCAATACTCTAATGGCAAATGTAACAACTAGTTTTCATGAATACGTGCCCTAACAAGAACACCCTAATATCCTAAAGGGATAACTTTTCTCATTGAATAACTAGGTCTTTAAATATGCTAATATAAGATTGACAGTGATATTGAGAATGCCTACAAGCTTGTTATAATCAAGAAATCAATTAAATTTTATGAATGCATTAGAGATCTCATCACAAACGTCACTAGATAATAAGTATGGATATGGCAATGATACAATATCAACTAAAATAGAAAACAAGTGACATGTTAAAACATAATATAATAGTATGATTTGAAAATAACCCAACTACTATGGTTGCTTCAAGTAAGGATCTAAGAAGAGGGGTGTTTATTTGATAGGTATTTTATCCTTAACCTTCAAATGTGTTTATGGAATAGTTACAAGCTCATTAAAGGTGTGGACGAACCTTCTTATGTGTGTATTAGTACTTGTGGGCATCTTAGGTAAGGGGATGTTTATAGGCTAGCGTTGCTTTTAAGTGAAGCAAAGTATATGTTTATGCTAGATATTTTGTTCAAGGCAACGTCTAGTTTGACTATTTACACTCTTGTCACTAGAGTGTTTTGGGAACATAGCTCTAAGTTTTTGGAATTGAAAGTGAGAAGACATAAACAAACTAGGTAACGTATGATAAGTGTCACTTGCCAACCCTCCCTAGATGGCCATTTGTTGGTGGTGCTTGTTAGTATGTCATTGTCAAGTTGTCCACATCACACTCCACATATATTTTCTAGACCATTTGTTAAAGCTAACATTTGGAATTCGAGCATATCAAATTTCTATGATATTGATATTTTATGTTAAAGGTGTCAAGGATTTGAATACTTCTATATTCTCCATTAAATGGAGTTATAGAAAAATGAGTAACTATGTCTCAGTAGCAAATTTTGTTTTATTCATATGAGAAGTGTCTCTATTGGAAGAAAAGTCTATACTCGTTTATGTAGTGAAAATTTGTCTCAATAACTCGTTTATAAGATGAAAGAAGAAGCTTCATCGAATGTGAAAGATGGAACTCCATACCTTTGCTTGGTCTAGCACAATGATATCAATGAAAATAATGTTTGGCATTCGGTGTGACTTTCATCCTCAGAAAGAAGCTACTGGGCTTAATCAATGAGCATTTTTGAATGCTTGAAAGAGCAAGCGTCGATGGGGACAAAAGCTATGCTTATATGACGCCCTTAATCGAGTTACTGAACTTAGTGAACCACAAATAAATGGGGGTCCCCGACTTTAATAATTATGGTATTTAAGAAAAGCCCATGGCTTTGTGTAAGTTATAACTTGTAATAGAAATAGTTGTGTAAACATAGCTCTAAGATTTCTCATATTATGCCCAGAAACAAGCACTTTGAATAACTTGATGACATCATGGGTGAAAAAGACTTTAGGAAACCATCATCCCAGTTTATTGTTTTGCAATAGTACACGTCCGTGGAAAATGTACACTTCTTTGGAGTGCTTTGATTTAGTTCCTCTTTGTTACACATTGTTTAGGTGAGGGATAAATGCTCATAGGAATGTTGACAAGGGAAGTACATGATGTCTCATGCAAGCTACTTGAAAAGACCATAAAATATGTATGTACCCTGAGGTTTCATGATTATCTGATCTAAGAAGTACAAACACTTAATCCATTAACCTCTGTTAATTGTTTTATGGGTGGATTACACCAAGTATAAGTTTAACCCTAGCAGTAAAACTCCAAATTTCATGTGCTATAATTATCTTTAGAGGCTTAGAAGGTGCATGTGGAATATAGATATGATATGAACTATGGACTTGATGTGATAATTGTGGGAACATGCTCCACCCACAAAAGCAATTGGAGTTTACCACATGTACTTGAAGTAAACATTGTTACTAATACATGTTTGGTCCTTTCAATTGTGTAGGTTTCATTTGGATACACACATTGTCATTTTTATAAGATTGTGAGCAGTTACTACAATCTACATTTGAGATGTCTACTCCTTCATGCCAAGTCAATTTCACAAAGAATGATAGCTGCTATGCAAGGATATGCATTGCCCATGATCATTAAGGCAAGCTTGAAGCTTAGTTGTTGCAAATCACTAGGCAAAATACATTGTTAGATGGGGAGTTTGGCTAATAAAGAGTAGTCTTTCTACAAGGATTGCAAACACAAGCATGAAACTTAGTTGTTGCAAAGCAGCAAGCAATGTACATTGTCTATGTACAATAGGAGTTCCCACTTAGGTATAAGTTATGGTCAATGGAAGCAAGTCCTTCCACTTAAGTATAAGTTATGGTCAAAGAAAGCCCTTGGGAGCAAGGACAAGACCTTCCACTCAAGTCATGGCTTATGTGAACCGGTTCTCCTTTCAATTAAGAGTTTTTAGGTTGCAAAATGGATGCTCAAGAAGCATATAATGTAACTTTACTATTGCATTCAAATTTATTGGTTATGCCCAATGAGAGCCTCACGCTCGCCTCAAGGAAGAGAGCACAAAAACTTTCGCTTAACTATTTGGAAAAGATATTCGGAGTAAGGTCTTTTGACAACCTTACAATTGAGACTCATGTTGATTCCATAAGAGCTCTTTTTGGATGTTATGAAGGATTTGCTAAAGGAAAGTTGGTGTCTCTCAATGACTCTCTTAACTAGCTCCCCTCGCTAACTTCAAGTTATTTGGATTAGGCCAAGCCTTCATACACTTGGTATTGAGAGATTGGGCCTTGAATCCTTGTGGGGCAAAAACCACACACTTTATCTCTATTGGCTTGGGTTCACTCCTAATGATATTGTGATGGCTTCATTGGCTAGACAATAACTTTGGTCAAGGGGAAGGTGAAGATCAGAGTTTTCGAGCTTGCCCAAGCACTAATTAGTGGCTTGAATTGATTATCTCCAACCTTCAATGGAAATGAATAAGGGGGAGGAAAGGTGACCCTTCATTGTCATTGTTAATATGGATTTGCGAATGCAACACAAGGGTGGTACCACTCTTATTGCCCAATTTGCAACTATTGACCATGGTTGCTAGGAAGATTTTGTAAATGGCAAGACATTTAGGAATAGACAACCTTGGCCTTCAAGGCAATCAATGCCATAAAAGGATAAATCGAGTTGTCTAAATCGAGAGAAAACTGGTTGCACTCTATCATGTTTAAATCCCATTTTTATATACGATAATCCATGCAAGTACTAGGTCACATGCTAGGGCAAGGAGCTCCTTGAGGCAAATAAGTGCCAAGACTTCTTAGAACCAAATGGAAGTTGGATACTTAAGGTGAGCACAAACTGGTCGACACCTTCCTAATGACACAACATGTGTTTAGAAAAGGAGGGTGCACACGGCTTGGAAGTGAACATTGTCCTACATTATGCTATGGAGAGTGGTAGCTCATAAGCTGCCCACAAAAGATAGACTTACTAAGTCTATGACATCTCACCCGAGTGCCTTTTTTGCAGAAGAGGTTTGGAGAATATTTTGCACTTATTCTTGGAGTGTCTAGAGGTGAGGCCCCTTTGGAAAGGACAATGGAGCAAGTGGGATTCCACTCATAGATTAACATGAAGCAAATGCTCTTTGGTGCATAGGGGAGACATGAATGAAGCATCTTCGAAAGTTTGGGAAATCATTAAAGCTATGATGCTCAAGGACACAAGAACATTTGACTCCCTAAGGATCTAGTGCATCTAAGGCACCAATCTTCATGATGAATAGAAGTTGAGCCTTATGCCTTGTCTTATGCCCAAGTGATGATATCATCGAGCATGTGAGAAACCCAAATTTCATCCTAAGGACATCTTGTTCAAGTTTGTGTACGCACACAAGAGGGATTTGCCATATGAAGTCTACTAAAGTAAACTGTGCAATACACATAAGTCTTTTCCTATGAAAGGTGTAAATATTACCGTGATGGTAATTACTTAACACACTTTACTCTTTTTAGCGTTAAAAAAGGGATTAGGCGTATGGTCAATGGAAGCTTTTGGGGAGAGGGGTACACCTAGAGAAAAGAGGAAGGAGGAAGAAAGATGGAAGGGTAAGAAGGCCACATCGACCACCGAATACGAAATGGCTGGACTGTGGATTGAGAGAGAGAGAGAGAGAGAGAGAGAGAGAGAGAGAGGCACAGTGTTGGTAGCCTCGTTTCACCTACGACTTTTAGAACGGAAGGGTCCAATTTTCCGGTTGGGATTTCGACCTCTCTCTCTCTCTCTCTCTCTCTCTCTCTTTTCATCTTCTCTCCCCTATCGTCCCTTCTTCTTCCTCCCCTCCCTTCATAACCTGTCATTCCCAAAGCAGCAGCAGTAGAAGAAGAGAAAGAGTAGCATAAGTGTAGGCACATTATTGTTAGAAAGGATTATACCTAGTAGATCATCTGTCTTTCTCCCCCTGTCCTCCTTTGCTCATTATACTGCCTACATCCTCCTCTTCTTGTCCTCTTCTCTCTCTCTCTGTGCCCATGCTGCCCCTTCCCCCTCTCCTCTCCCACCCTCCGCGGGGCCTTCCCTTTCCACCATACCCACCTCCACATTGCCACTACCCTGCATAACCCATCTCCTCTTTTTACCCCCTAGTAGCCATTCCTTCATCGCTTCTCTTCCCCTGATGCATTCGGCCTCAGCGGAGGAGCAGATGCAGCAGCGTTGAGGGAGAGGGGAAAAAAAACGCGCAATTTCGCAGGGGTTCCTTCAGCGAAAACCTCCGGATCGAAGTACACTTGAGCAGAGCCGCTTCATCCGAGCCCCCCAGCGTTGATTTATCAGTCTATTCTTTCATTGCCCTGCTCCTCTCCCCATCTCCCTGCGCGGCTTCAACCCTAACCCTAACACCAGTTCCGTTTTGGTGGTGGTGCATCCCTCTCAATATTGGGCGCTCTCACACAGAGCCTCCCCATGCCGCCCAGCTTCGATTTCGGCGAATGGTGGAACAAGGAGAGCCACAGAGGAACACCGGTCGTCGTCAAGATGGAGAACCCTAACAATTGGTCAATGCTCGAGCTCCGCAGCCCAGAGGATGACTTCAATTCTGCTGACAAAGGGAGGGGCAAGAATGCCAAGCAACTGACTTGGGTCATACTTCTTCGAGCACATCAAGCAGTTGGATGCGTGACCTGGGTCGCCCAGGGTCTCTGGACGCTGCTTTCAGCTATCAAGACCAGGCTCATTCTCAGGCAAGGTGTGGCGATCAGCTCAGATAAGCCTCATAAGGGGAAGCTGTACAATGCCATCAGGGCTTTTCTAGCTTTTGCTATCTTTATGCTCATGTTTGAGGTTGTGGCGCACATGAAGGGGTGGCATTTCACCCGTCCACATTTGCATATTCCTGGCTCCTCCGATGTACAGGGCCTCCTACATTCCACCTACATTGCTTGGGTGTATGTGAGGGCAAATTATCTGGCTCCGCCACTGCAATCGCTGGCAAATGTCTGTATTGTGTTGTTCCTCATTCAGTCGGTAGATAGATTGACACAATGTCTGGGTTGTGTGTGGATCAAGCTGAAGAAGATCAAGCCTGTTCCAAAAGTACAGTCATTTGAGTCTGATGACCTTGAGCAACCCAATGCTGGCTATCCGAAGGTGCTCATTCAGATGCCTATGTGCAACGAAAGGGAGGTATGAGCATATTGTTACTGCCAATATAGTATTTGGACGCTTGCTGTATGAGAATCTGTCAAATGGCTGCTTGCATTGGGTGCATATAGATGCTGTTGGTCATCACAGTAGCTGATTCTGCTCGGCGGTTACTTTATCTTGTGTATCATATCAGTCCAGTAAATTTTAATGCGAGTTTACAGTCTTAGATCTGATTCCTGTTCCCAGTTTCCTTGTAACCTGGTGGGCAGTGATTCCAACTAGATGTCTGCTTACCTTTGCATCTGAATATTGGTATTTGCTTGTATGAGCAGGCTGTCATTATCTTTTTCCTGCAATCTTTGCAGGTCTATCAACAATCGATTGGAGCTGTCGCACAGTTAGACTGGCCTAGAGATAGATTACTTGTCCAAGTACTGGATGATTCTGATGACAAAGATACTCAGCTGCTGATCAAAGCTGAGGTGCAGAAGTGGCACCAGAAAGGTCTGAATATCGTGTACAGACATCGCTTAATCCGGTCTGGATACAAGGCAGGCAATCTCAAGTCCGCAATGAGCTGCGATTATGTGAAAGATTATGAGTTTGTTACCATTTTTGATGCCGATTTTCAACCACAGCCGGATTTCTTAAAGCGAACAGTCATACATTTCAAGGTGTTTGAGAGTTTTGCTCTTTAACATTGAAATTTTTATCTTTTCGAACATGCAGTCTTTACAATCAATCTGCTATTTTATGCAGGGAAATGATGATTTGGGCCTGGTTCAGGCCAGATGGTCTTTTGTTAATAAGGATGAAAATCTTCTGACAAGGCTGCAGTACATCAATTTGTCATATCACTTTGAAGTTGAGCAGCAGGTTAATGGAGTCTTTTTGAACTTTTTTGGGTTTAATGGAACTGCTGGTGTGTGGAGAATCAAGGCTTTAGAAGAGTCTGGAGGTTGGCTGGAGCGAACAACTGTTGAGGACATGGACATTGCAGTGAGGGCTCATTTGAACGGATGGAAGTTCATCTTTGTCAATGATGTCAAGGTAAGCCAAGTTCAGCTATGGAGAAGTGATTTGAGCTGCATGTGCTCTGAACTTAAGCTTTGTACAGTTGTATTTACTTTGTGGCCTGCTGGTGGTTTTGTGCAGTGCATGTGTGAAGTGCCCGAGTCCTATGAGGCTTACAGGAAGCAACAACATCGTTGGCATTCGGGTCCTATGCAGCTTTTCCGGCTTTGTCTTCCAGACATAATTACCTCAAAGGTAAACCTGGGTACATGATCGAATTTGAAATTTGTTTTGATTTTAGTTCTCTATCTTACAGTTGATGTGAATTAGATGGGGTCTTTGAATCAAGTAGTATACATGGCAGTATTCAAACCTTTTCACGTGGATTGAGTAAAATGAAGCTGGGCATGATGTTTCTCTGCTTTTTATGCAGATATCTATGTGGAAGAAGGCAAACCTGATTTTTCTCTTCTTTCTGCTGAGGAAACTGATTCTTCCTTTCTACTCTTTCACTTTATTTTGTATCATTCTTCCAATGACCATGTTTATACCAGAAGCCCATTTACCTGCCTGGGTGGTCTGCTATGTTCCTGCTCTCATGTCTTTCCTGAACATTGTTCCTGCCCCAAAATCATTTCCCTTTATTGTGCCTTACTTACTTTTTGAGAACACAATGTCGGTTACAAAGTTTAATGCCATGGTATCTGGCCTGTTCCAACTCGGGAGTTCATACGAATGGGTTGTCACAAAGAAGGTTGGTAGAGCTTCAGAGACAGATCTGGTTGCATTTGCTGAGAAGGAAGCTCAAGCAGAGCAAGTTCCGCCATTGCATCACCGGGGAGCTTCTGAAACTGGACTTGATGTTCTATCTAAGCTGAACGAGCAGGCTCCCAAGCCCCGCAAAAAGAAAAGCAATCGGGTGTACAGAAAGGAGCTAACATTGGCTTTCCTTCTCTTGACTGCGTCTGCAAGAAGTCTTCTCTCTGTGCAAGGTGTTCACTTCTACTTCTTGTTGTTCCAAGGAATCTCATTCTTAGTAGTGGGCCTTGACCTCATTGGTGAGCAGGTGAGCTGAGGCTTCAGAATTTGACTGTTACGGCCTTCCATCATGACTGTCCAAGAGGTCCAAAGGTCCATTTGAAAGGCTGTCTTGGATGCATGCTTCAATAAAACAAACCAACTCTTGGCTGTTACTGGCAACGGCTTCCCGTAGAGGAGTCATCCAATTCTACTCTGCTGTTATATGAGCTTAAGGGCTGGTGGTACATGCAAGGGAGTAATGTAGGTAGTTGCTAGCATCTGCAGCTCCTGTGGGCCCTATGGAATCTGTGGACTGACAGAAAGCCATATGGTGCTTCTGTTCACCAGAGGAGTTGGTTCAATTTGTGTAAAAAAGAGCATTGTTCTTAGCTCTTGTTTGTCACTAGCTGGTTTCTCTACTGAATAGCTAGGCGAGGGCAGTACAAGTACCATCTTGGAGGCAGTTTGTGCATACAGATGTCTGCCATCCGGCTCAAGTTAATCGTTCATTATTTGACAGTTTCATTCTTTGGGTCTGAGACATTACTTTGGGCCATTTCCTCTTAAATTGCAGGCCCATTTCGTATTCCCATGTGGAGTCATTTTGGCCTGCCACATTGTTGTTTGGGCGTTTGTTTACAAGGTGAATTCATTATTGTAATGCAGGGTTATAGCAATGTTTGACTCTTAAGAAAGTGAATTTTGTTTTACTGGATTCACTATATTTCTATGTTATTGTTATTACTTTTATATGATTCATAGTTGTTAAATGTAGGGATTAACAGTCAGATTGCCTGCAGGTACATTTGTATGTTAGTATTCTTCAAGGTAGAGCTGAAGTATTGAGCAATGTATTCCACACAAGTTTGCATTTGTTATGTAAATAAGCTCCTATATTCATTCTGTTAAGTGCACTGCTTATAGGGAATGTTTTTGGATCACCAGACTGGACTCCATAATGTCATTTGATATGTGGCAGATCTGCAATTGTATTGTAGGTTTAGAATTATGCCAGTTGAATGAATGATCACTTCTGCAAGCTGAGCCTGCAAGTATCAGTACAGTGGCATGCCCTGCATTTGTTTCCACAATAAATAAGTGCTGCTAAGATGTGTTTATTCAGTCAAGATTGTGGGCATTACTTAACAGCTAATATTGAGGTTCATTGCATTAGGAGTGTGCATCTTTTTCTTTCCTGTGGCATACACACCCAAACAGCCGTGAGGCAGTGTGCATTCCCCATTCAAATGTGAATGGAGAGAGTAGGACGTACAATGGATTTTTCGTGATAGATACACTGGAGGTTTTGCTTCGTGGTTCTAGCAATAGCGTGAAGGGAACTTTCCTCTTGACTTGGCTTGGTTTTGATGGGATGCATCATGAAGTAACTCTTTGCTAGCAAGAAGAGAAATAGGCATATACTCATGATGGGCTATGAACTGTGTCTATTCTCTCTTTACACGACTACCCCACCTTGATTGATAAATAGTGGGGTAGTTCGGCATCTCATTGATGACTGAGGTGACTTGGTGCTATCTTTCCTGATTGTTGCCTGCCTGTCAGCATAATTTTGCTGCAAATAAGCCCCGGTTTTGGTTGTGCAACCTTAACATGTCTCATTACTTAACAGCTTAAACCTCTTGAATGGCGTTGAGAGTGGCAGCTTCCTTTGTGGAGAAGTGCTGATATAAACCAAATATATATTTTGCAACTTTACCATTTTCTTGCCAACTTTTCCAACTCAATGGTTGACAATAAAATCTTAGTTTTTACTTTTCTGATGCAGTTTGGTGTGTATTGTCAAAGTACAGTATTTACATTAACTCAAAGGATGCAAAGGGCTTTTTAAGCAGTTTACCAGTCACTCTAAACGTGGGGGCCTTTCTACTTAAATTTTCAAAAACAGCTGTTATTTCAGCAAAAAGCTTCTCTTAAAGTCTGGAACTCCAAGAGGAATCTACCAAAAAAGAACATATATTTCTGCAGAACCAGATTAATCTAATCACAAACCACAATTGGCTAATTTCATCTGAACTGCCTCTTGTCTCCCAAAAGGGCTCGCTTCACTGTGAAGACCAGCTTTATCCATAGCATTCATAACATATTTCCAACATCTTTGGGTTTCCATGCAATACCATAGTGGATGCTAAATAGATTCTTCCAACATCTCTGGGTTTCCTTTGCAATCCCATAGCAGATGCTTAGTGGATACTTCCAACATCTCTGGTTTCCCTGCATAGCAAATGCTATCCTTGCAATTCCATTGTAGCTCCTTAACAGAGGTACTTCCAGCTTCTTGCGGAAAGGGCACATAGGGGCAACCATAATGAAACCTAATGCGGCCCTTTGATTGAATCTTCCTTGCTGGCACTCACAACATTAAGATTGATTTGAAGGATGGGTTTGCAGACCACACCCTTCTAAAGCGGCTTTTCCAGAATGTGGGTGTAGCCTACACTCTAGTTGCCTCCACAGCCCTCCATGGCTCTTAGGACCCATATCTTGTTTGCTGAGTTGAAATGACTGTTCTTCTCAAGCACACTTGCTCCTTTGCCTTTATGGCTTTGCCAATACTTAAGATCGCTACCACCCCTTACATGGTACATTGTGGGCCATTCTTTAGCCTTTAGAAATAGCTTTGCTAGCCAGGCCTCCTCTTCCTCATTTAGGCTATGTCTTTGAACACTTTCCTCATTGATATGAGGGAGGTGAAGTGCACAAACAAGTATTGTAACAGACTTCCATCTTGCAAACGTGTGGGTGTTCCTCCCTCCACTTGGGCCCTGCGCTTTCATAATACAACTATTCTCTTTCATTCTCGAAGCTCTCTTGCAAGCTACTCTCTTTTTTAGCAAAGTGCCTTCTTGTGAGCGAAAGTGGTGGATTGACTATGGAGGATCATGGTGCCAATTATGGGTGATGAATGAAAAGTTGGGCAAAGCACTCCATGCATCCCTCGTGCGTCACACTTGGTATCAAAGCTCTCCTCATGCGAAGGCCGGGCGTGGGAGCGATTTAGGTAGGAAAGCTAGTTGTGGTTCATCAACATGGGTGGGCGCAACAAGAACAAAGGTGGGAATAGAGATGGCCAGGATGAAATCTTGGTGGCCCTAGGAATGGGGCCAAGCAGACCTCTACTTGCGGGAGATGAAGAATATGCAACTGAATCTGAAAATGAGATAGAAGTAGCACTTCATGATGGAGATGTACCTCGGCGTGACTTCGAGAGGCCATGTGGGAGATGATGAAAGACCTGCTAGCCACTGTGCTACCCAAAGCTTTGGGAAAGGCTCAAGCTGAGACTGACAATGAAGGTGATCACAAAAGACGCAGAAAGAAAAAAAGGAAGGATTGAGATGACTCTTCATCGGATGGACTAGGGTAGTATAAAGGAGAAAGGGACTTTGTGAGTTTGAATAGATGGATTCGTGAAGTAGATGGGTATATGAGGCTACTCAAAGTAGATGGGTATTCGTGAAATAGAAGATGAAGGCAAGGAATGGGAAGGAAAGCCCAAGGTCAGTGTGCCTGCCTTCATTCCGAGCATCACCAACATGTTTGTTCAGACTAAGGTGGGGAATCGACCCCCAATGATGATGGTGGACACATAAGCAACCCACAACTTTCTATCCCCTCAAGTAGCAGCTCGACTAGGTGCGAGGCCTATGAGGGTAGAAGGATTGGAAGTGTCATTTGTACAAGGAAAATATAGATATTGTGAAATAGCAAAGGATATGCCTGTTCAAAATGGGCACTGGCAAGCAAGCTTGAGTTTTATAGCGGTCGTGATGGATGACTTTGAGGAAGGATAGGACTAAGAAGATACAAAAGGGGGAAATAGAGAGAGAATTAGAGAAGCAGAAGAAGAAAAGAGAGGTAGAAAAGGGAGATATGAAGAAGAGAGCCTAGAAAGAGGAGAGAGAAGAGAGAGATTGAGATGAATGAGATTGTGAGAGGATAGGGGAAGAGAGAGATTGAGAAGGATAGGGAGGGAGAGAATGAGAAGGGTAGAAAAGAGAGATATAGAGGGAAAGATAGAATTCCAAAGAGTGATATTTTATGCTACCCTCGCAAACTATTAGGAGAAGTTATCAAAGCTATCAAGGATCACTTGAAGGATTAAATGCAAGGACCAAGACAAGGATGAAATGAACTGCAATTATGGCGCACATAAGACTGTAAGGTAGAACATGACTTGTACTAAAGAATACAAGTAAAGATGGACCCTCAAAGAATGTCTAGCATGTGTGCAAAGAAATCTACCCTAATAATTATTTACCTTGAGTATGTATCCCCTAGAAAACTCCCATTCCTCCATGCTTGCATTGACCCCTCCTACATGCTTCTTAGATCTTCATACAACCAATGAGGATCATAAATGTGTGTAATGCCTCAAAGTACTCTAGATAACACACAAATTGTATATTGTGAGATGCCTTGAAGGCCTATCTTGCTAGCTTTCGTGGCTCCCTTGTAGCCATCACAAACTTACCAACACTATTAAGGTTGAGAGTTCAAGATGATTGCATAATGATGTCTCGTACCTAGCTACTTTATCAAACAAGTAACATCCATGACTTACAAAGGACCACGGGTACTTGTTGCATTCCTACTCCTATTCTTGGCAATTTCAGCTTTGAAACTTGATCAAATAGGGAAAGAAGAATAGTTATTCATGATGATAATTTTAAGTCAGAAAGAAAGCAAGTTGTATTCTATAGCAAATGATTATTATTTTGAATTTGAGCCCAATGGTCCTTGTGCCCTCATTGGAGGATTTTTGATTATGCACTATACCTCTTAGTGGCAGAAGCCCTTCACCAAGGGGTTGGTTTGACCATGCTGAAGGATAGGACTAATTTCAAAACACACCTTGAGGAAAGTGAGAGGATAAAACCCACGATAGGTTTGTCCTACCGATATGGGTGGTCTCAGTGAGCCGAGAGTTTTCCTTCAAGGCGATATAATTAGGAAATGGGGGAGTACTTGAATACATAGCATGCCATCTTAGATCTCGATCAATACTATTTTAGGGGACCAGAGTCGAGACTATACCCTACAGATAAAGGGGTTGACGAGAATTGCTCTCCCTCATTTCTCACTCACTATGAACCAAGTGTGGCATTGATATGCTTTGATTTGAGTTGACTTGTGAATACAATGGCTCAAGGATTGACACTAGTTAAGCTACTAGGTGACTTTAACATTGAATTAATAACCAAATTTAGGTTGATCTTTACAGGTTATAGCCGGGACCTTTAGCCTTAGTATAAGGGGGCTCAATAGCTAGCCTTTTGCTTCTTCGTACTCTGAACATGCTAGAAAGAGAGAGAGAGAGAGAGAGAGAGAGAGAGAGAGAGAGAGAGGGGGGGGGGGAGGGAGAAGTAGGGAAGAAGAGAAAAAGAGAAGCAAAGAAGAGAAAGAGAAGTAGGGAAAGATGAAGAAAATGGAAAAATATAAAATGCAATTATCAGTGTAGCAATCAAGTACCAAGAACTCCATAGAAAATCCTCACCATACTACCCTCGAGCTAACGGTCGGACGAAATCCATGAATAAGATCCAAGTAACTATTCTAACCAAGGTGATCTCTACATCACACGGATTGGGACAATAAGCTCATCATAGCACTATGGGCATATAGAACAACGTATAAGATAGCCGTAGAGCAAACACCATTCAAAATGACCTGTGGAATTGAAGCAATCCTGCTAGTGGGGTTCTTTGTTCCAATTTTGAGAGTGGCAGTCCAAGAGAGATGGGATGGAAACGAAGCATGGATAGAACAACTGGTAGAGTTAGAATGCCTATCTAAGACCCAACTCCTAGCGACCCATGCACAAATCTGTGGAGCAATGAGAAGGCAAGATGCAAAAGCTGGTTTGACAAACATACTAAACAATGCGACTTTGAGTAGGGTGACCTAGTGCTTCTGTACTTTATAAAGAGCCATAAGCAGAAGATGAAGTTCAGGGGATTGGGACCTTTCAATATCTCCAACATTAGTTGAACTAGCAATGTAGAGCTCAAGACTGTAGAGGGAGAGGGCAAAAGGTTCTTTAATGGTAGTTGCCTTAAGAAGTAGTAGCCTCCAACGCATCCGTTGCACGAGCCTCCCCCATGCTGGGACCACCCCCGTGAATGTAAGAGTCACTACCATCACCGAGATAGAGGATGAGGATGAGGAAGCAATAGCACCTGCCTACCTGTGCATATCGGTCTCACTGCCCACAAGACACGTGCCTTTTGATGCACTCATTGATGAGGGAGGTGACTTTAATATTCTTACACATGACCATTAGACCCTCATTGGGTGGTCACAGCCCCAATTGCAGCCTACTAATGCTGGGGTGGTAGTCTTGCTCACTATTGGGAAAGTGCAAATTAGCGGTCTCTATTAAGATTGAAAGCCTACCAATGATCTTCTACGTGTTGCTTAACACTAAGGCTACCAAGTCACGATGGGTCCCCAAAGCCCTATTACATGCTCAAGGCTACTACGAAGATAACAAATGGATTTGGTTGCACAAGCCCACAAGTGGCATGTGTGTCCCTCTGACAATGCCTTTCGGCCCCATAGCCTCCACAAGACAGTAAGCTAGCTAGGAATGAGAAACCAATCGGCTCAAAAGCTACCAAACCCATAGACCACAATAGGTTTATCGACCAAAGCCATAGCTCTCTACATCAAAATTGACTCAACCTGACGCTCCTAGTGTCCCAACTATTCCACAAGTAGAGTGCAACTCACCAACTGAGCCGCAAGGCCAACCCGTTGCATAAGTGGTCGACAGACACCCTATTGACTTGTCCATGAAGCAAGCATAAGTTGCTAAATTAACCAGTCTAGTCAAAACCCAACCTCCCACAAGCCTTAAACCCTCCTACGAGCGGAGATCTATCCTTACTTTGGCCTTGGACTTAGCCACAAATACGAGGGACGACCTAGTTATATGCATCACACGCTTGGATGCCACCTTCACCATATTTGCTAAAAGCTATGAACGGTTGGATTTAGGCCTTCTAGACAAGTCATTAGCAATGGATGTACGCTCCTTGCCATGCACTTGGGAAGAATATGAATTCATGTTTGTCAAGATTCCTATGGTGGCCGAGGAATTGATCGCCAACGAGATTTCCCACAAGCAAGCTCTCAAATAGGGCTGATCACCTCCTATAGCAAGCTCTCTTCATGTTTGTCAAGATTCCTATGGTGGCCAAGGAATTGATCGCCAACAAGATTTCCCACAAGCAAGCTCTCAAATAGGGCTGATCACCTCCTATAGCAAGAGCAAAGTCTCTATAACAAATCAAGAGCCAGAAGAGTTGAAAAAGCTAGTCGACTCTCACTCGTTCTTCTTGTGCAAATGGTATGCTCTCTGTCTCCAATGGGAACAAGAGGGCTTCCAACTTGAAGAAGAGATGTGCAATCAAAACCTCTGAGTACGACCCAATCTGTGTGGCTCCTACATCATTCAGGGTCTTGGCCATCACTCGCAACAATCGACTGTTAGAAGCTCATGTTCTAGCCCACCCCTATCTAGTCTGAATCTTGACTGTTGAGAAAGAATTACATATCGCTAGTAGCAGAATGAACTGTGGTGACTTCCTAATAACTGATGTCCTAACCTCCATTGTATACATGGGCATTAGGCTATATGACATGGATCATCATGCCTACTTAGAGCATAACCCATAGTTTTATGATTGGCTCATGAAGAAGTAAAACCCATCCAGTTGGTGGTCTTAATGCTTTTAACCTTCATTCTCCAATCCTAGGAAGGATCTTTATCATTCTTGAGGAGGGAGGGGAGGGGAGGGGGTAAGGTGGACAAGAAAACATGACTTGAACCTAAAATCGGATTTCAAAAGCAAAAAAGGATAGTTAAAGTAAACTTGTACTTGAGGAAAAACTTCATGAAATTCTCATTGGAATGTGTGGACTGCTTGAAGCAAAAATTTTCATTCTATACTTAAATATTTCACCGTTCCATAACATACATTTGTGATCCTCTTATCTTTTGCAAAAAGTTGTTTCAAGTAAACTAATAGTAAATTGTCACATCATGATAAGAACTGGAGATGGCAGAACACCACGCCAAAGGCAGCAAGCTTCCATTCTCAAAAGAGGAGCTAGGCCAAATCTGCATTTTGAAACGAGAGCCTTCAACCAACTCAAATACAGACACATTCAAAACCTAGAAGACCAGGTGATAGAGGAGCATGCCATGAAACAGATCATTGACCAGTGCAACCTTAGCAAGTATCTAGAGAAGGTCGGCCAAGCCATCGATTACAACAAGTGCAAGTGCACAGAGTTCCTACGCTCTTTTGACACCAACAGGAACCGTGGCATGCTGATGATGAGGCAAGGAGAGGAGACATGAAGGGTAGAAGTTGAGCTAAGTCTTGAACTAGTGGAAAGGGCTTTGGCGCTTATTAACAAGCCTGAGGAACGATCGAAAATAGACATTTACAACATGTTGGGGATGGACAAGGGCCAAGTGTACACCAATGATGAGATCAATTTAGTTGACATCCCCAACCCCAACATCAGATTGCAGGAAAAAAGGGTCCACGCATTGTTCTCCAACCAGAGATATATTGCTTTTAATGAGCAGGATTGGAGTATTGCTGCTCGAGAGCCTTGCAGTTAAATCCTTGGATGAAGTCAACTGGAACAACTATGTACATAAGACCATTGAGTCTTCAACAAAGGGGCTAGCTACAGGCCCTACAACAATAGGTGGGGAATCTCCAATTTCCACAACGGAGACATCAATAAAGAAACTAGCAACAAAAAAGGCCAACATAGAGTTCGAGGGCATGCTAACCACCATAATCTAGGAGGTGGTGGGAGATGTAGAGAGGAAAGAAGTGGTGGTCACCAGCCCATGGGTCACCAATGCATTCGCCCAGTAAGGAAGAAGCAGAGTGAGTTGCAAAAAAGCAGGAAGCTCACCTCCAAGCCCGACAACAATAGGAGGGTTTGAGCAATAGAATTGTTAGTGAGTGAGGTGAGGAGGGATCTACCCCATCAAGCCAGGGAAGAAGGGGAAAAATTATACTGAGAATTCCAAGTAAAAAGAAGAGAACTACAACAGAAGGGGACACGAACTTAGAAGCCTCACAAAAATAATCAAGGTAGCTAGAAGAAGAGTGAGGGCGGAAGCAAAAAGAGGAGGAGAAAATGCTAAAAAGAGAAGACGATGAGTAGATAGATCTCACCATTAGATTGTCACTTGAGCAACCCTCCTGAGTAGAAGATTTGGCGAGGAGCCTAGAAAACGCACTAGGCACTAGCTCCATAGTAGGAGAAGCAGCTCAAGGACCTGTAGTGGTAGGCAAAGGGGAAGGCTCTATTTACACCCACCACTACCTTTCATGGGTGTGGCACCTACCACCACATAGGAAACCACAGAGAGGCCACGTTGAACCAAAGCAATGTGATGGCTTGGGTGTAGTACCTAGTCAACATAGTGCAGCGATTGGCCCAATGCCAAGTGGAGGATCCCCAATGCCAGGAATGAGGGGGACAGTGGCTGTAGATGCAGAGTCAAGGAAAGACATGAAGAAGCCCATAATAGAAGCCTTGACGACATCCATACCCTTGGCTATCCCAATGCCAACAAGTTATGACGAATACGTAAAAGAGCTACTAGTCCAACTAGAAATGGTGGAGGAGAGGAAGGCAGTGTTGGTAGAGTTTGAGGCAAAAAGAGAGGCATTCTCAGCTTATCAGCTAGAAAAGACAAAGCAAATAGCCACCCAGTAGAGGCAAATAAACGACTTGAAAAAAGAGTTGGAAGCAAAGAAGGAAGAAGAGAGTGCAAAAGAGCCCCAGGATGCAAAGGCAGGGGAGGAGATAAGTCTGGAGATGGATTTCTCAGCCCTCTTATAACAAAATAAGAACATGGAGGAACACCTCAAGCAACTAAGAAAAATCAAAGATTAGCTTACCAAGGAGCTGGAAAAAAGATTAAAGATCCAGGCCTATGCAGAGTTCCGTAAGGAGAAACAACAAAAGGAATGGTTGCTTAAAGAACTACATGAGGCCAAGGTGCAGAAAGATGGAAGTGTCGAAGGCTGGCAGAGGTGCAAAATTGACTCGATGTGGCCCTCCTAGAGTAAGAATGACTAAAAGAGTAGTTGAACCACCATAGACAGTATAAGGAGAAGAGGCTCGAGATCTGAAAGGAGCAAGAATCGATGGTAATGATGATGTCTCAATGCCAGAATCAAGGCGTAGAAAGGATGGAGGAGAAGGCCAGGGCTTGGCAAGAAAAGATAGCTGGAAGGCTCAGGGACCTTGCCAAATGCCTTATCTTGGCGAAAAGTGAACAAATCATGACACAACAGAAGCAATGGAGGTAGGTATAGAAGTCTAGCATCAAGCCTTCTTGAATACCCTGCTACACGTAACCCAGGGCTGAAGGCGAGGACATGGTAGAAGGGTTGAAAAGGAAGTTGCTTGAGCACAGAGCAACAATGACAATATCTAAGGCAGGCTGGGGCTCTCAAGGTTCGGAGAGCAACAACAACAAATGCAACACCCTACTAAAAAGCCAAGAGAGATAGTGTAGGAGGAGGGGCCAGACTTTGAGTAAGGCCAAGAGGAGGAAAAGCAACCACGCAAACCTAGTCCACCACAACAAGAGATGCCACTTGAAGATCCCGAGGGAAGCGCCGTTTCAGAATGGGGTGGTGCTATCCTGTGAATTAGGCCTAGGAACTAACTGTCTGGGAGCAGTGGGTGAATAAATGCTAACCTTTTGAGTTCTCTTTCCACTACCCTCGCTCCTTAGATAGGGTCCTATCTCTAAGAGTGGTGGAGCAGGTGATCAGGCTTGCCAAACCACTAGGAACCTGATGGACAGATGAAAGAGCAAAATACCCTACAAGGTGGCAGAGAGAGCATGCAGACTACTAGCAAGACAAGTTTTGGGAGATCCCAAAGATCGTCAGTGGATACAAAGCCCTACTGAAATGGTGGCGACATGGTCTGAGACTCCAACCTTGATGCTTGGATGGCCTTCTATAGCATCATACCAGAGGAGCGTAACGATCCACCCTACATGCCATATCCTCGAAGAATAGGGATATATTATAACTCGGATATGCATGATGGAAAGTATGATTTTCCAGAGATCTATAATGTGAATGTAGGGAGTCCATAGGACTCCTTAATTTTCATTGAGAAGGACATATGCCCATCCATCATGCACTTCCTCGATGAATTTTCATCCTACCGTAACCTTGCATTCATCACTACTACATGTCATTACCTCAAGATACTCAAGATTTTGCTCAAGCAAAAGTCCATAGTGGAAGAGGCCCGGATATCGCCACTCTTTTTTTTATCTTAATACAACAATTGATAGCTATGTGATGGCCTCCCTCATGATGAGGGCCATGCTCATACCTTCCTTTTGTATGGCAGTCCTTGAAGATATGAACAACAATCACTTCATCAAGTGCAGTCACCCCTTCCTATCATAAATATTCTTTCTGTTTACTTATTCTGTAAGTAAAGCAGTCTCTATATCATTGTATTTAAAGCCATCTTCAAGAGCATTAGCATTCATAGGAGTATGGAATGTATCCCATGACTCAGTCTGATGGCAAACAAGAACAAAGACTTTATGTTATCCTCAAACTGAATGTTGTGTGAGATAAGCTGGGTGAAAATAGAGTGGAGCTCATTCAAATGAGTAGACATAGGGGTGTTCTCCTTCATGCAAAGATCCATAAGCTTTTTTGACAAATACAATTAAGATGCAGGGCTTTGCTTGTCATTAAGATCACATATCTTCTTCCATGAATCGTATGCACCACCATCAATTGAAGTAACATTGAAGTATACTTGCTTAGACAAAGATAGTATAATTGTGAACTTACATAACTCATTGAGCTCATCCCAACCATCTTTATCCAAAATTTATCGCTTTATACCCTTGGCTTCCAATGTTCAAGCCTACTTCTTTTGCACCAATGCTTATTATATTTGTGTCTTTCAATATTGAAAGTTATTTCCATTCAAATTTTTGATGTTAAAGATAGCATTGTCATTGGATGCATTTACTGTTATATTTGTAAATGACTACAAAGTATAAGAGTATAGGCTATTGTAATCATAACAAAATTGCCCCAAAATTGAGCCAAAATCAATCGCAACGAGTGGAGAACTAAAGAGTATATAGCTATCCATAAATAGTAGATACTAGAGTGCTCAAATAAGACACATTCTCTCTAAGAAACCGCTCATAAACAGTTCTCAGCATTGTTGTCCATAAAATTGTAGTATACGACCATATATCTATAGAGAAATAACCAAAGGGGTAAGCTTCGATAATCTCCCACTACTAGGAATATCCGAGTAGCAACTACAACTTTCATAGTAGCCCCATTTTAGTCCATTTGAGGTATGCATTGGCTTCCCTATCTTCAACACTTGTTCTACACTAGTTGAGGAGCTTCCTAGGGCTTAGCTAAGCCTTGTTGAGTACTTATTGAACTAAGAAGCATCCTTGCATCCATTTCAATTGGATACAATGCATGCTATGCAAAAGTCATGGATAGCTATGATAGCTTGACAACACTTTCATATTTTGGACATAACTTTTGTATACGATATCGGACTGAGGTGTTCTATAGCTATAAACAAAGAGTGCGACAAAAACTACAAATTTGAGTACTCAAAGAGTTGATTCTGTGTAGTTTTTAGTTCTTTATTTTATTCAGAACAGAACATTTTTGGTTTAGATAACAAGCTTACATGTTAGAGAGCTTTATGTATTACATGTCTACATGCTATTCATGTCTTCCATATGCTTATGTTGATGCTCAATATTGATGTTTATGGCTAGATATATTTATGGTGACCTTTGAAGCTTAGATTTAAGTTTCATTGGATGTATTTGGGTGTTAGCCATTTGCTTCAGTGATTTATCACTTTACGAGTTGAAGGCATATTGGATGTATATGCTTTCAAATGTATCATTGATAAAGAAGGTGAATAGCAAGTGGACAATCACTTCATTAATGAAATGTGTGCCTTGATCACTGCCTAGCTCAATGGGGATCTGAATCACAAGATCACCTGCTCCCAAACAATTTTGGTCGTGGTCCTAGTGTTATTTTTCCTGGTGGCTTGAGCTTCCACGCATTTCATGAGATAATCCATCTCTACAATTATGTACTTCACTTGTGTGTACTGTGTCGCGAGGTTGATCGACAATTCCCCATGTTTCAAAGGGTTGTCGTGCTATTATTGGGGTCAACTCCATTTTTTCCTTATTACGGATGGAGATTTTGGTCCTTTGGCACTCGTCTTACAATGCTTCATGAACTTAGTTGCATCCTGGAAGAGGATGGGCCATCACAGTTGAGATTGCAGCACTTTGCGTATTGTAATGTCTCCACTGAAGTGTCCTCCAACAATTCCACCATGTGCTTCATCAAGTACATCATGCATCTCATGCTCACATACGCATCTTCACACAATAACCAATCCTATCCTAGTCTATAGAGCATTGGCCGACTATTAACTAATAGGGTTGAATCTTGAGGATGAGGCACTTTAGCCTAGCCTTCTCTATAGGCTTTTTAGGCAATCCATGCTCTAGTATTTGGACTATGTCATCTATCCAATACGGTGTCAGATGATCGATCCTAAACAGGTCTCGTTCTCACTGGACATACTGAAAAGTTTCGTATCAAGTAAGTCGTCTACGATGCCTTGTTCAGTAGCTTCTCTTGTGGGTATGCGGGACATATGGTCTGCCATGTAATGCTACTTACCCTTGTGCACAATCACTGAGAAAATTTCTAGAAGCAGAAGTAACCATCTAGTGATGTGTCTAATAGTGTAAGGTCTGTTCACCAAATATAGTAAGGCTTGCTAGTCAACGAAGAAGATAAAGGGTGTAGCCAAAAGTCAATGATGGAACTTCTTCACAGTGAACACCATGGCTAGGCCTTCCCTTTCCATTGTGGAGTAATTCATCTCCATATCCGTGAGTTGTTTGCTAGCAAAGCTCATAGGATAATCGAGATTATGTTCACTAAGTTGGTACAAAATAGCTCCCATGGTGAACTTTGATACATCAATGTGCACATGGAATGTTATGTTCTAATCAGGGGCTCGTAGGATTGGTGCGGTCGTAAGAGCTTTCTTTAATTCGTAGGCACGTTGGCATTCCTTGGTCTACTCAAAGACAATCAGGAATATGTAAAGGGGTCTAGCGATTTATGCATAGTTCAGAACAAATCATCAATCGTCAATAATAGTATCCTATGTGTCCTAGGAATCATTGAACTCCCTTAAAGTTTGTGGGTGGTGTTAAATCGACAATGACTTTGACTTTGGAGAAGTCTGTGGCAATTTTGTTCTTAGACACTATGTGCCCTAGGATACATCCATGTTTAACCCAGAACTGGCACTTCAGGGGTTCAAGGAGAGGTTATACAATCTTTACCGCTCAAGGACTGTGAGAAGTTTATCTAGGTGTTCTTCCAACTAGATTGGATACATAAATCATCAACAAACACCTCCAAATCTCACCTAAGCATGTCTTTGAAGATGGCACACATGAGGCGCTGAAAGGTAGCTATTGCATTGTCGATTGGCACAGTCTTCTAGGTGCCATCTCGACTCTTACATCTTCTAATCCGTTGCCTAGGAATATTAAACCGTTACCCCAATCTTTTATTACTTGTGTGTTTCACATTCGGGGTCGGCCTAGTAGGATGTCGTAGTCCACTCCCTTCATGACTATGAAGTTCACTGAGAAGTAAACCACTAGTATCTTCAAGGGCCAATCTTTTAGTATTCCAAATGGTCTAACCTTCATTCCATTAGCCAGTAGAACATTAAACCTTGCAATCTCCACAGGTGGGTTACCCCAGGCCTCTGCATGACTGTATGGCTGAGCACACTAACTCCTGCCCCCATATCTATAATTCCCTTTCTCATGGCATCTCCTAATGTTATGACAGGTAAGAATATGTGCATTTTCATGCCTTCCTGAAAAGCATTTACGTGCAAGAACTTAAGTACTGAGTTTAGGGTTAATCTCGATAATTGTGTTGTTGAGTCGTGGTCAAACAAGCTGATTCGGTCAGGTCCTTCTACCCACTACTTCAACACTTGCCATAGTGTTGGGTTCTACCTACGCAGCTCTCCTAGAGGTAGAGTCACAAGGGGTGCTGATATCAATGTCATGAGAAAATTTCCAACTTCTTACTTTTCATTAGGCTCTACACTCTTTTGCCAATGATTTTAGGCAATCTACTACCTGTGATGTTTAGGCTTTCTCTATGTGGTGCTACCTGGGGTGGTACGGATGTGTCTCTCCATCTTACCCACATAGGTAAGACTAGCATGCTCATGCTAGAGAGCTCATCAATCTCACCTTCAATGATGGGTTCAGTATCCTTTAGGTGCTCTTAGGTTTCTCTCACCCACTCCTTGACCTTATCTACCACCTCCAATTAGTACCTCGAGTTGGGATACTCCCCAATCTTAGCACTCCCCTTTTCGACTATCTTAAGAGCAGATGTTTCCACTTCTACGTTAGTGACTTATTCCCCTTGGGTAATGTGGTGGTATACTCTGTCTTGATTGTAACCTTCACCTTAGCCCTTTTTCTCCTTCTTCTATGACTCTTCATTCCTATTGAGGCTACGTCAAGGTTGCTAGGTCTGGGTAATGAAATATCGGCTTGGCTTATGCTCAGATCATGACATTCAGTGGAATCAACCTGGCCTCATCATCGTCTCAACTCCGAACAACCCTAATGGTACGGATGGCACGATTTCCAAACTAGTGGAGGTTTTTCACCTAGGGAACTCGGGGTACAAGTGTGTGATCCCACACTCTGGCAATCTCAGACCATGTCTTGATTGGCTAGCTCCCTTTTGAGGCAGCAAGACGAAATATGCATTGGGTGACCACATGTCCACCAACATGTGATGGGTTCTTGGTTCTATCCTCCTAGACCTCTATCTCTTCCCCTACCTAATGCTATCATCGATACTGATATGAAATCCATTAAGATGGGGTTACCCTCTTCGTTGTATAAGATGTAAGGGTTTACATATGCTTCATCCTCATTTAGCCCCTCTATGTAATATATCTGAGTGTCTCTTGGTGGATGGGTCACAAAGGTTCCAGGTGGTCTAGGTATCCCTATAGGATTGATGTCCATCCTATGGATGATTGGCTTTGAGTTGTTGGGTGCTAAGAGAGCTAATGGAACTCCCCTTTTGAAGTTCAATGGCCTATTCCCTAGGTAATACGGTTGATTGTACAGTTACGGATATGGGAATAGTCTCAACAATCTTCAATGCATCCGCATCATGGCCAAACCTACCGTAGTTAGCACATGGTCTCTGGCACTCGGTTGGAAGGTGATATTCTCCACAATACACACATTGCACGTGAGGTTGTATGGGCATTCTCATCATCTCTTGAAGCTTAGCCAACTCCAACTTCATGTCTGCCAACTCCTGGTTTTGGTCGACACTCTTTCCCTTGTCCTATATGCTCTAGCTAGATATTTTGCCGACGATGGCCATGACTCGCTCTTCGGATCTAGAGGCAGTACTATCTCGGGTTGTGGCTTTTGAGCTTCTCTCTTTGAGCAAGTCGTCTACATGTATGCCTTCTTTGAAGACCCTAGCTAACACATCTCTCTGCAGGTTCGAGTTGCTCACCAAGGCCTTGTAAAGCTCTTTGCTTTAGATTCCATGTATGAATACAATGGAGGTCGCTTGTTTGTTAGGTCATTCTATTCACTAGGATTCTCTTAAGAATGTGATCATTGTCTTTATGGCGTGCAAACATGTAATTCTCATAAAATTCTAGCTCTATATGCGTGAGCAAGCCATCAACTCTTGTGTATTCAGATGCTTGTGGTTCCATGCCCTATAAGTCATTAGGTGGCACGACCTAATTTGTTACATTCATAGAGGATTGTTCGTATAAGGTTTGGACCTTATCCTATTAAGCAAAAATCTAATGTTTTACGTACTTTTCAACACTTTCTTGCTATGGTTGAGAACCATTCTAAATAAGAATGAAATGCCTATGATATGATAATGGGGGGGAATATGTCTCTGAGGCTTTTGAGTAGCTTTATGAGATGAGAGGGGTATTAAGTATCACTTGATTGTTCCTTACACCCCACCCAAAATGGTGTTGCACAGTAGATAAATAAAACTATTTAGAAAAAAGTCTATAATTAGTCAAGTAGGCTTACAAAAGTACTTTTGGATTGAGAAAATTACTATTGTTGTTCATCTCATTAATAGATCACCATGCATTGCTCTTGGTGGTAGAGTTATAGAGGAGATATGGTCTGGTAAACCACCCTCATATGCACACTTGCGAGTCTTTGGATATGAGGCTTTCTGCCATATTCCCAAAAGCAAGCGCAATAAGTTGGATCCAAAGTCGGTCACATGCATCTTTCTTGAATATGTTGATGTTGGTGAGATGGACCATCACCTTTGGGATCCGCAGGCTCAAAAGGTTATCCGCAACCATAATGTTATATTCCATGGGAAAAATATGCATACGAGAACAAAGCAAGTGATTGAGATATGTAGGGTGATCTTTTAGGAGAATCCTCCTATTACATAGAACAACTAGCCCCAATTAGGTTGCTATTACAACTCCTAATGATGAAGTAGTCTAAGATCTACATGTTATGTAAGATCATGATGTTGAACAGATAGGATATGCCGTATGTGCCCATAACTAGCCTTGAGATGCTCCATTAGAGCCGCACATCTTTGTGATCATTTTGAGCCCTCCATGCAATAAGTCATGGTGACAAATTCTAGTGAGCCTCTTACTTATGAGAGGAGGCTACATGCAAATATGATAGTCCCTCTTGGGAGAGGGCCATGTAGTCCGAGTATGATTGGTTCCTTTGCCCAATGGAAAACATGCATTGCTATGCAAGTGGGTATACAAGTTGAAGAGTACCCTTGGTCACCTAAAGCCACCATATAAAGCCAAATTTATTGCTAAGAGTTTTAGGCAAGAAAAGGGAGTTGATTTTGATGAGATCTTCTCTCATGTGGTTAAGATGACCACCCTTATGCTAGAGGTGTCGTTTCTTGGATGTCGAGGGTGCAAAAATGCACAACCTTGTCTAGTACCAAGGCTTACTACATTGTAGCCTCTAAGGCTTGTAAGAAGGCCTTATGATTAGGCCATCCTTGGTATATTATGACTCCTACATTGCATTCAGACTCTATGAGTACCATTCAGTTGGTACAAAATCTGGTCTTTCATGCAAAGACCAAGCACATTAAGGTTTGTAAATTGTTATGCAGTTTTCAAACTCAACCCGTATAGGACACTCTTGTTTACATAAATGTTAAAAGTCAACCATGGGTCTCCATGACACCACATGCACTAGCTATCTATCAAAGAAAAGAGGCAACCTACCCACAAGATCATCCCAATTCTTGCACGCCAATATCTATTCTACACAATCCCCCTTTAAAATGGAGGCCAACCACTAGCAAATCTAGGAAAGCATTGGAATCTTAATAGTTAAAAAGAGAACAACTCTATGTTCATAAAAGACAAAGAATGAAAGAAGCACTTTCTTCTTGTCCACATCACTCATCACTCTTCGAGGATTATGATTATTATATTCAAAATATCCTCCTCATCACTCCTCAAGAGATTATGATGATTATGTTCAACATATTTATCAAGCAAGGTATTTGAAATTCCACCAACTATTTTCAATGTAGGTCCTAGGAATCATAAAATTTGCTAGTGACTTGGACATAGAAACGCACAAGAGGCTCTAAAGGGATAGGCCCTCAAAATTTGGTAGTGACTTGGGCATAGGAGCACACAAGAGGCTCTGAAGGGATAGGACCCTCAAAAACCCTTGTCTATAGCATGCTTGTTGCATTTAACAATTGGCTATACTTTGATGCATGGTGCCATTTCCTCTTATGCTTCAAAACTTGTTCCCAAGGCCGCTATGAAGGTTGTGCTCAATTCACTCATAGTGTAGGGTTGATCACAAAATATCTATTTTAGCAATGTGTGTGTGTGTGTGTGTGTGTGTGTGTGTGTGTGTGTGTGTGTGTGTGTGTGTGTGTGTGTGTGTGTGTGTGTGTGTGTGTGTGTGTGTGTGTGTGTGTGTGTGTGTGTGTGTGTGTGTGTGTGTGTGTGTGTGTGTGTGTGTGTGTGTGTGTGTGTGTGTGTGTGAAAAGCTATGGTGGAAGCAAGGAGGTGAAGAGAGAGCTTGAACATTCAAAATGCACACACAAGAATGAGACTCGCTCTTTATTTTACCCATTGTATACATAGGGTTTTCCAAGTAGGTAGCCTTAAACCATGGCCTCTTTTCCATGCTAGGTCACTTCATTTTTATATGCCTATGACTCTATTGATGGATGGACTTGCACATGGATCTTCATTTTACTCTTGTAGCCTCTTTCACATGTACAATGTATGAAAAATAAGATATAAAATATGACTCTAGGAGATTACAATTTGCACTGGAGTGATCCTAGCTCTCATTTTTAAATAAAATGCATTTGAATAGTTTTTAGATGATGATTAGTTATTGGATTTAATCTTCCCGCTACTTATGGACTTCAAGTGCTACCTATGATGTATTCTTATCATTTCTCAATGCATATTGATTTTCATTCAATTGCTAGGCCCTCATGAAAAAAAGAATTTGTCCAAAACCCAGTCCAAGACCCAAAGGCATGAACCTGATAAAAACAAAAACAAAGAAAAAGTGGTACACATGGTGTAGATGCTTCCTTTGGAAGGTTGCTCTAAATATTCAACTATACAAGTTGTTCATAAAATTGATGAGCATGAGTATTGCTTGATTGTTGCACCATAGCAACCCACATTTGGCCCGCATGACTTGGTTCATATGCATAGTATGATTAGGCAAAAAAAGATGACACCAGGTTCCATGGCTAGAACAAGATAGTTGAGTCTAGATGCTTTATGTTTGGAATTGTCGAGAAGTTGAACCTCTCATGCATGTTAGAGTTGAATGCAACTCCATGCCACTTTGGGTAAGGACAGAAAGTTGGATCATGTCTCTAAATCTTTGAAAATAGTCCCAAAAAAGGCAAACCAAGCACGGCCATTGGTATCTATTAGTATGTTACAACTCCATGCTAGTCTAACTCCATAGGTATTCTTCAGCCTAAGTGTGTCTTTGGCTCTCAAAGCTTTGTTTTCTTTGGTTGCTTTGACAAATACCAATTTTATCAATCTGGTTTAACCATATTGGATATAAAGATTCTTCTATTGGATGAGCTTGTCAATGGTGAAAGTACTCTTCTAATATTTTTTGGATTCACAAAATCAAAAGCACTAGGAGTATCAACAATGAGTTATGCAGACTCAAAATTCTCAACATGAACTTCAAATTCTTTTGGCTAATCAAACGTTGGTGTCTCTAATGGTATTTCATGAGACATATGTTGGGTTGAAGCCATGAAAGTTTTTATCATCCAACCAACAACCATTGGGTCTAGTTGTGGCACCTTTGTCATGGGCTCACGATCAGTGTGTTCTTCACTCTACTCCTAAAACATGTCCTTTTGGCACAACTTTTAGATTCAACTCAACAACATTGGATAAAGACTCACACAAGCTTGCCCCCTCAAGTTTAATTTTTCTTATAGAAAGAATTTAACAAGAATATTACACAAGTTTATTGGAAACATTTCAAGAAGATCGCCCTAAATGAATCAAAAATACCATTTAAAAAATAAATAAATGCCAAACTGTAAGGCCTACCAAATTAGATATCAAAAAATGATGCCCAATTTTAACAGCATCAACAATATGTGATCTTTAAAGAACTAAACCCCCTGAAAGAAAGAATGAAATTTTATATTAATGTCTCTAAAAGGCCAATGTGGTCTATGAGACTACACTAAAAAGTACAAGGAAGAATCTAATCACTCATGTTAAAAGATAAAAGATATGCCTATGAGACTAGATGTTAGGAGACACTCTCTCTAAGGCAATATCTATGATGCAAATATAAATGATACTACTAAGAATGAGAAGAAAGAGGTAGAAATGCTCTTTTTCTCAATGAAGTGTCTCCCTCAAGTGGAAATGTATCTTTGTGCGGCTAAGGTATCTCAACATTTGAGCGTCTTTTGTCTTCTATGGTGCTCAATGATAGCTCTAATGTATCTATGATAAGGGCGTTTGTGCTTCCTTTTAGGTGGACATGGGTGTCTCGCTCAATTGAGTGCCATTGCTGTATCCAAGGAGATACCCCCTGAAGATGAAGCTCCTCTATATGTAGCCTTGCTAGCTTTCTATCAAGTAATGGTGGTTGATCATGTGCTCAACTATGTGGTAATGAAAGAGTTAGTTATGACAAACCTCTGTATAATTGGACCTAGCTATGGGGGACTTTTATTATGTAGAATAGCATCTCTATGCCACTAAAGCTCCAAAAGAAAAAATCCCAAACATCCCTGATCCTCAAACTACATCATATGTCATAGAGAGCTAAAACCCTCTCAAAATAGATAGCGGTATATGCCTTGAAAATCATAATATATTGTACATTGACATGTGAATACTTCTAAGTCTTTGGCTCTCTATTACGCAAAGTTGGCAAATGTAGTCGTCAATCTCCAAACCCTTCCATCTACATATATCAATCCTTAAGTAATGCATTGATGTGTTGATTTTCCCAATAGTTGTATGTAACCCATGTGGCAATAGGGTATACATATAGCTCAATAGTTGATAAAACCATCCTTAAAGAGTTGAAGAAATTAACTTGGGTACTATGCTATCCTCACGCTATGTGGAACAGGGGGCCTAATCCAAGTCTCCTTGATATGTCTACTCAAATAACATGGTTTATCTCTAACCAACTAAGATCAACTATAGGACAATCCAATTTGTAATCATAGGGAGTATAATATATCAATCTGTAGGCCATGCAAACTCACCCACCCACGATCATGACACCCACCATGGATCTACCAGACTTACTAAATTTTGACGCATGGGAGTCATAGGAGTAGCCAATAGTTGAAGAGAAAGACCTAAAAGAGAAGGAGGATTGCACATCCATGATCCAAACACTACAAGCTCAACCACAAAGAGTGATAGAGTATCCATCCCCCTTGAGCTCTTACTAGAGGAAGAGGAAGAAAATCATGAGACAATACATAAATATTAGGAGAAGCACGAGGCCAACCCTACGATGAAGTTTGACTTCAAGGTGAATGAGGAGATCATATTCAAGAAGCCACTCCCCTCACATAATATATGGCTACTCATACGAATAGCTAATACCATTGTTTCAAAGTGGCTTGATCCCCTAGATACGAAAGCTCATCAAAAGTCTTGTAGGATTCACAAAAGCAAGGGAAGGTATTTGAAATTGAAGCCCAAGGAAGTATGGCCAGGACTATTGGAATGGTGATATCCTCTTTTGGAGAAGGCAATAGTGTGGCCTAAGAAGCCTTCATCTACAAAAGAAAGATCGGTGGGCTGATCCACTTTTCTATCCCTACCGAAGAAGCATGACCAAGATTATCAAGAAAAGGAACACAAGAGATCAATTTCCAAAAGAATCCTAATATTAGAGAAACCTATGTTGATAGAACAAACTTGTTCCAGCATATTGACCTAATCCCCTCCTTTGCACATTTTGCAAGAGAGTTTGCTAATTGCCCATACCTCCTTCATTAGCACTTATAACTACCTCCACCTCCTCATCAAGCTCCTCCATCAACCAGTAAACCATTATGAAGACTGGCTACCCTCATCTTCTTCAACATCAATGCTAAAATTGATTGAGTAGCAATGGTTCATCTCCACCTTCATGTCTTACTATTGCTAGCTTATTGTAATCAATTACATTACTGGAGGACATGGTGTGAAGAAACTGCTAGGGTTCGCAATGAGGAGACACAAAGTGTATGACCATGATAGAAATACGAAGACACAGACATCAACATGCAAAACTCAAAATCCTAAATGCAAAACATAAAACTAAATACTCAAATCACAAAATGCAAACACAAATAAAGAGAGAAAGCTAACTTCGGAGTGAATGAATCAATGCATTAAATGAATGTAAGACTATAAGAATCCTCAAGGACAAAGTAGTATAGTGTCGAAGCATGACGTCCACCAAAGACGAATCCCAAGTGTGGTAACCACCAATTGGAGTAATTGGAGGGTATAAAAGACCAAAATTCATATCACTAGAAGTAGTAGGATTCTTGTTGACAACAATGGAGGTGCCTAATGATGTTATTGATGGTTGAAACTATCAAACACATCTGTAGGAGTGTTGGATTGGAGCTAGTGATGGCTATCTAGGGCCAAACACAATAGTGGAAGGAGTGCTAGGCATCAAGCAATAGCTAGAAGGGTAGTCACCAAGAGCTAGAGTAGTTGACGGAGTGGTGGTAGCAATTGCAAAGGTTGGACTGCCATGTGGAGAAAGGTTGATGGCTGAAATTTGCATTAAAGGGTGAAAAACTTGCACAAAATGGATGGGCTAAATGGTGGATAGCCTATCTATTTATAGATGTGGATGGACCCTCCGAATTAGGGTCTGCACCAAAACTCTCTTGAATTCTAAAGAAACATATTGGTTAAGAATGCCACTCAAACATGATCGAGGAAAATGTGGTTCCTATTATTATGGCCTCTTTTTGCAAAGAGAGAGAGAGAGAGAGAGAGAGAGAGAGAGAAAATGTGAAAAAGTAGCTAGTTTGTGCATTCTATTTTAGCATTAAGTAGTGTAGTAGTGTGATCACCATTTAGTGAGTGCTCATGGTGAATGGAAAAATCATCTTACGATAGAGCAAGAGAAAAGATGAGAAAATAATGGAATGAATAACAAAAAGAAAAGAATTTTAATCTTCATCTTACTAAGTTGGTATAAACTTTCTTGAGAAAGTGCTTGCCTCTTTCTATATTAGTTCCATGAATGACATTACCATCAATGTGTTGATTCCTAATAATTTATAATGGTCCCAGTAACACATGGGAAATTCTTTAATTGGGAACCACCCCAATGAGAAAGCATGATCTCCAAAATATGAAAGGGATTAAAGCAAAATGCCAAGTTGAAAGTCTTACAATGTTGGAGATCCAAGAAAAGTATTGAGATGTTTGGGAGAACAAGCTTCATCATGATCAAGCCAAAAGGATCAGTAAAGTTACTTATTAATATATGTTGGGGTATGTTGCATGTACAACAACAACCAGATCTTAAGTTCCTATTATTCATACCCTAGGTACCACATGTCTATTGTCAAATGCATTCTATTTGCCATTTGAAACATTCCTTCACCAACATTTCTAATGCATTTTGTTCACCATTCGAGTCCATCTAATGGTTCTTAATAACTTTCCAAATGAAGGCATTATTGTAGACAATATTCATCGATAACGATTTCTTTATGGCTCTACTTGGCTCTCTATTTGAGAAGGACAAGGTGCTAGATGGCGCAAATGGATGTAAAGGTAAGATTATCTCTTCTCTTCCTTGGAGCATACTCATGAGATCTAGGAAGATGACCCACAAATGGATGTAAGGTAAGTTTATCTCTTCTCTTCCCTTCCTTGTAGCATGAGTATCCCATGTGGGTCATCTTCCTAGATCTCTCAATTCAAATGGATGATGAGGTTGTATCTATTGTAGGGGCATTAGGGAATGTTTTGTATATCCCTTTTATCACTTCACCACATTCTTTACTTAGGGCTAAGAGAAAGGCCTACACATTATGGGACTAGAAGGTGGACCCACCTGAGTACATGGAGCTATACGATTCTAATGGCATGGAATTGGTGTTGCTAGTTTACTTTTGGGCCTTCCTAGATAGCTGTCATGTATGTAAAGAAGGAGATCATTGCATTGCATTTGCAAAAGCTAAAGCCTATGAAGGATCAAATCAAATGTGGCAAAGAAAATTTTAAAAATGTAGCAAGAGATGCAAGCATTGTAGCCACCTATTAAAGCAATCAACATGGTTGGGAAGAAACCAACACTTGTAACAAAAGAAAAGGATAAGAGGAAGGAACAAGTGCTTGATTTGACAAGTAAAACAATGAATAAAACAAGGCACAAATCTGCAACCTAAAGTCCCATGCATGCAGCACAAGGAGAACCAATATAGGTTTGACAAGGCAATGAGCAAACAATAGTAGAAGGCCAAGTAAAAGATTTCAATCAAGAGACTAGCTAGAGTTCCACTCATGGATCGGAATTACTAATATGCATTCATTGAAGGTGATAAATATATATTTGAAGATACATACTATAGAATGGATTAAGCATAAAAAGAAAATTACCATCATGACATGGAATGTAAGGGGATTGTGCTCAATTTGGAGAAAGGATGTTTTGCCTATAATAGTAGTAAAAGGGAAACATGGAATATTTGATGTGATAATTTGATTTTTTGTTGTTGTAAAGATAAGGTCTTATTTGTATATTTTGTTGATTTTCATTTGTCATAATGACTTGTTGTGTATAGCACTACATGTGACACTATCACATTGAGCTTGGTAAATAGATAGTAGAAAACTATCATGTCTTGAATTTTGGAATATATTCCATGCAATTGAAGAGTCGTGTTTAATGCATAAGTGGGTATTGGCATCAAAAGTTTGAATTTCAACAATGCAAATATGATTCAAATACACACATTTAGTCTTATCAAAACCAAGCAAATGATGTAATGAGATATTCTCACTAGGTTTATGATTGAGTGCGTCTGCAACTACATTAGCATATCTAGGTTGCCATCGAATCATGGGATTAAAGTTTAAGTTTTGTTTGATGTGAAAATAAAAAATGAGTGAATAGGTCAATAAATGCTTGATATCTTCTTCATCAAACTTCATGAGAACTTCAGAACCCATAAGATAGTATTTCCAAATATCTAATGATGAACGATGGCCAAAAGTTATTTATTAACAGGTGCTATAGTTCTATTCACAAGGTTCAAGTACTTTGCTTTCATAAGTAATAGAGCAATCATTTTCATTGGGACAACACCTATACCAAACTAATGTTATGATCATTATTACTTTATTCCTATGAAAATAAAATGTTGTTTATTAAATTTATGGATTTGTGTTTGTCTTTTTGTCACATAATAGCGACTTATTATATGTAGTGCTATGTGTGATACCGGTCACATTGTGCCTAATACACAGATGACACAGATGGTAGGGAACTAATGTATCTTGCATGTCTGCTAATAAGCATATTGTTAGATTGAGTTATGCAAATGATTTATTTTTATGGGATTATGTAAACGAATTGCTAAGCATATTATTAGATGGAATTACACATATAACTTGTTTTGATATTGATCAAAGGAGCATATTTAGTGTGTAGAAATAATTATTACTTTGGGCACTCCTATTGCATGGATTTGTTATGCAACTATGTGTGGATTTATTTATTATTTTTATAACCCTTGTAATGAGGCCTAAGGGCAAGACAAATCTTTTTGTAATGCTAGATTTGTCAGATAGATGCTAGAAAATTATTAGGCAAAAGCATGTCATTCATGTAAGGAAAGTATAAAGTCCAAAAGGCCACTTTTCATTATTTTTGAGCACAAAAGCTAAGAAATACACATCCATAAATATATGCAAGAGGGAGGTGCTCACTCATGCATGGGGAGAGATTGTACCTATTTGCTTGTCATGTATCATCTTTGTTTTCTCTCTTATGTGCTCTCTCAATTTTCAATTAATATTTTGTTATTGTGTGGGGAAAGGCTACATAGCTTGCTTTGCAAGAGATAAAAATTAGAAAGATGAAGCCAAACAATTTGTTATTGCTAGGTATGTTTTGCATGTTGGGCCTTGCCCTTATGGAAAAGAAGGGATGATGTTATTGAGCTATATCATATGGTTGTACAAGGATGGTTCCACTCTTGCTATCCAAATAGAAGTTGGTAGAGAGATGATTATTGTGGTGTTGGTTTACGCTTCCAACACCTTTGTAAATAGGGCAAAGCAGAGTCTCTTCTCAATGAAAATTTAGGTCTATAAATTGACATTTTTGTTAGAAGTTATAATATGAATGAATGTAAGAAGGATAAATCCCATGGCTCTAAGAACATGCTGGTCGAGGGGAGAGATAGATGGAGCAAGGTATAGGTTTGCCACCATTTGCAACTCATAACTATGATGTTCAACAATTCTCAACAACCTCGTTACACATTACATAATTTGGTGCATCATGGATGGTGGCTAATTGTAAATTGAGGGTACACTAGAACTAGTGGTCTCTAACCATTGCCCCTCAAAATGTACTTTTAGATATATTTCATGTTGAAAGACTTAGGGAAGGATAGATCCTTTTTATGCTAAATACATCATTGCTTAAGGAGCCTATCTATTTAAACGAACTAAAATGTGCATCAAAGGAGGTTGATATTTTTGCTTCTAACCATACAAGAAAGTAATTGCAATGCATTCGAATGGTTTTAAAGGTCACCATAGCAAAAAGGCATACTTTACCCTCATAAGAAGAGGGAGCCTATAGATCTCTACACTCAAGGTTAATGTTCTTCGTTGTTTGCTCTTAGCTTATCTCCTCACGACTTGATTTTGTGTCAACTCTTACAAGAAGAAACTAAAGCTCACCTAAAAGTTCATGTTGCAACTAGAATTTAAGGTACCTAGATCTAGATAAAAAGCTGATGAGAGACTAATGGGAATTTGCCATGGCCCCTTACTTCAACGCTCTAAAGGCTAAGAACAATTAATTGCATAGAGGATGTGGAGGGGATAGGACACAAAGATAATCATGCAATCTTGAAAGCCTTTCAAGTAGCATTCCACTACTAATTTTTGGCTCAATACAATGTAAGCTAAGTGTAGATAAGATACGACATAAAGGAAAATGGCCTACTAAGTCAAACAATGTACAATTGACTATAGTGATCAATTAGAGCTATAACTACACCAATTGGAGATGTTACTAATTGAACCCAATAAATGGTGAGTCAATGGTGCCATGTGAAGATCAAGATGACCATCGATATATAGAGTGTGTATGTGTGAGCCCATCTAACCGAGTGGTCCGTCATCATTAATGTCTACACATGTTGAGCTTGCCATCTCAACACTCCCCCTTAAGCTCAATTGCATCTTTGCAGCTACAAGTAAGCTTCAAAATCTTTAAAGCTTCTATGCACCCAAGGCCTTCATAAAAATGTCAACTACTTGATTACATATGTTGACATACACCAAGCCAACCTCTCTTGCAAGTATTTTCTCTCTTACAAAATGGTAGTGCACCTCAATATGCTTTATCCTAACATGAAACCCATGCTTCTTAGCCAGTTGTATTCTACTTATGTTATCATAAGTAATCAATGACAACTGGACCATCTAAATGCACATGTAAATCAACCAATAATTTTTGTAGCCATACTACTTCACATGTTGACATAACAACACCTCTATACTAAACTTCTATACTGGATAAAGCTATTATAGGTTCTTGTTGCTACTCCAAGTAACTAGTATATGATCAACTGAAATACAAATCTATTGATATATCTTTAAAAATATATACTACCATCCCAATTTGCATTTCTAGATCTAAATACCTATATATTCTTACCCATCTCATAAAAATTTTCATAATGCATAGTGGATTTTACTTACCTCAATATGGGTTTCATCGAATCCAAATGAGGCTTCCTAAATACTTGCATAAATTGACTGACAAGCCTAACTACCTCGTGATAGTCATGTAAATCAAACTCCCTACTATTTGCTTGAATATAGTAGGGTTTGTGTCTCATCTCCCACATCAATACTCAACTTTACATTCCACTCCAATGGCATTGGAAGAGGCTTACATGTTGTCATCCCATACTTGGACAATGTATCCAAGCCATATTGTATTTTTGATGGTCAAATACCACCAAAACACCAAATCACCTCACTAACATTAGCAATTCCACTCTCAAGACAGCCAAATACCACCAATACACATGATCACCTCAATGCTAAGAAAGCACCTCAGCTCACTAAGATCCTTTATCACTATCACTTGTAATAATTAAGCTATCCGCATAGATGAATATGATGACCAAACTTGCATCCTCCTTTCTCACATAAAGTGAGTGGTTTGCACCAAAAACATTGAAGCTAATCCCAACAAGATACTCTCCGATCTTGTCAAAGTACTTGCTTCAGCCCACGGAGGACTTTCTTTAACATGCAAACACATATGAGATACTTCATATCATCATAGCTTGTTGGTTGTTCCATGTACACCTCTTCTTGAAAATCACCATGTAAGGAGGTATTTTTCACATTGATTGGCTAAAAAGTCTAACCTTTTATTCCTACCAAAAGCATTCAAAATCTAATAGTTGTCATTGTAGCAATTGGATGAACATTTATTCACAAACTATGCCATATGTTTAAGCATAATGTTTACCAACCAACCTTTCCTTATATGTGCTAATTGAACCATCTACATGATGCCTAATCTTATAGACCCACTTATAGACAATAGCTTTCTTGCCCTTTAACAATGGCACTAAAACCCAAGTTTTGTTAGCATGTAATGTAGCCACCTCCTCATCCATTGTTGCATCCCAATATGCATGACCAATAGCTTCCTTAAAATGGATGCTCTACATCCTTAACTACCTTCACCATGTAATCATACTAGTGAGCTACATAACCCTCAAAATCAAATCGTTTAACATGGTATCTAATCATGTTAGAATTTCTTAATACTAGAACATTCAATGGAGCCTTTGCATTGACATGTGCTTTCTACACATCTAATGTCCTTACAAGGGAATATCGAGCTCATCATCATTCAAACTCTCTTACCCATAGAATTTCCATCAAGAGCCAAATGACTAGTAGATGCATAAGTACCATCTAAGACCTTATTTTTGCCTTTGTCATCAACAATTGGCCTATTTACATTGCTTAAAACACAACTAGATGTAACTAAAGATGTGGGGTTGCTCCTTAGTCTCTCACATCAAGGACTAACTGTACATTTGCTATTTAATTATGTCTTTCATCCACTAAGTATGTGATTTATTGGTCCACTAAGATATTATCCAAGGCAAAGAATGAGAAAATGTTAGTGCTTCTTACCCATTGTTTGCTTGCTTCAATCATCACTCCTTCTCCTTCAATTTAGCCTCCAAAATGGCCTCTAACAATGGTATAGCTCTAATACTATGACAAAAATTGCATGGTGGGGGGACTTGTTTCAATTGATACATCGAATGCACACAATAGATGCGAGGGAGACTCACTCATCAAGAACACAAGAAGAGAGATGGAGGCCAACATGTTTTCTTTCTAGTTTCTCCTTCTTCTTTCTCCCTCAGCATACAATGTACACTAAGTGGCCAGGTGAAGATCATGATGACCATTGATGCACTAAATATAGATATGTTGACCCATCTAAGTAAGTAGTCCATCATCAATGTCTGCATGTGTTAAGCTTGCCATCTCAAGACTACCTAGCTAGTAGTTATTGGAAATTACTATATGCTAATTGATGTGGATTTTGATAAAGCTTATGATCAAACAATCTCATCATCTTAATCATGGAAGTAATAGGCTTTGGGGGAGGATTTATCAAAATGCTTAGGCATATTTAGCTATGCAATAGCAAGAACCTTTCCCACATGAACAAGGTCAATTCAACGAGGATGTCCCCCTTCCATCTCTACTCTTTGTGTTGGTTGTTGATCCTCTCCTCAAAATGGAAATTTGGCTAATGCAAAAGAGGTGGCCTCAAAGGATTGGCTTTGCCAAATGATTAGAAGTTTGCCTCCTAATTCTTAATCAATAAATAATTCTAACTTAATAAAGTCTAAGATAGAACACTTGGAAGCATTGTTAGATGTCTTCCAACAAATTGTTGAGGTTTCAAGCGATGTAATAAGCATATGCAAAATTGAAACTCAATATCTAGGATATGACATCTTGGAAGAGTGAATGGGCATGGCTTTAATCGCATTAAAAATGATGAAGATCTCAAATCTCAGGGAAAAATTTGGGTGTAAGCATCACCTAGAAGCATAAATTCAACTAGATGTTGCATAGTTAGAGGCAAAGCACACAAATGGATAGCTACACCAATGACCTTTGGAGGGAGGGTAGTTGTTCTTAAATCCATGTTAATTGTAGTACTTATATTTATTGCAATGATAGATTATTTTAATAGTACGGCCTAGAACTCTATGGAGAAGCTCATGAGGATTTTCTCTGTAGTAGTGGGCACTTGATGGGGTCATGCAAGATATTAGGAACGTGGAATGGGCTAAAACAATTACATGTTTTGATGTGTAGAGGAGTGTTAATCAAAATCTTGGAATCTAAGGCTACTTGGGTGCACTGATATATGGAAGAAGAAGTGTGATGAGGATAAGTAGGTTGGTATTACTAGTAGGAGAGGTGAAAATGATTTGCATTAAGTCATATGGCTTTTGGAGGACCCTTTAAATATTTTAACTAGTAAATGTTCATCCTAGACTCTCTTTGGCACTCTTTAACAAAGGCATTAGACAATGGTTTGATATATTGGATCGGGTTGCCGTAAGGTGGAAAATTGTTGAAGTTATGTTTTGAGATTGTGCATCTCTTAAGTGCTTGGCATCTAATTGAGGAAAACTCATTTGGTATGCAAGAGAAAGAGCAACTTTAGTAGGCTAGGAGGACAACATAATTTCAAGATTCGGGATCATTGGAGAAAGAGTTTTCCCCAAATATATAGATGGAAAAGGAGGGTATAATCTATGTGAAATAAAACCCCATCCAATAGATAGAAACTATTGGTGTGGAATTTCTCATGAACATATACCTAAGTAGGGAGAGAGTTTCTAAATATTGGAAGATTTCCTCACTATGTGCCCTATGTAAAAGGTAGATGAATTTTATCTCCCCTCTCTTAGGAGTGCCAAGAGGTCAATGGCCTATGGGCAAATTTGAGGTGGTTGATAAGATTGGTTTTTGCAACAAGATTAACTAGAAGTCGATGCTCTTTAGGGACCTAGGAGATTTGAATAAAGTCTTTATAACACTCTAGAATGTAATTTAAGTTATATCATGATTAGATACATCTAAAGTATTGGAAATGACAATTGCTTTGGTAGAATGACTTTTATTAGCTTAGTTGACCATAAAGAGAAGTGTAAGGATGATATTTTGATAATCTTGAAGGCCTAAATAGGATGGAACCATTAATAAGGCAGGCCATAGAACCCTTATATAAGCTTTGTAAGCTTTATGGGAGTGCTCATGAGGCATTCACCACTCCTTGGCAAGATTTTGCAAATATTACGTGCTAAATGTTTCTCACATTATAAATTCTTTTGGTGATAATTTTGACCAATTTTCAATACTTTGCTTTGTTTATCATGTTGCTTTTCTAAATTCTAGATTTCATAAGTTGACATCATTTTCCAATGCAATTCAATCTCTTTGCAAGGCATTCTCTAGCATAATTACATGTCATTCACAAGCATTTAAAGCACTTTCTTTTTGTTGTATGTTATAAGATTTTCCAAGTCAATACAACCCTCAAGACATACATATTAGCCAATATATATTCACACAATGCATTGCATATATCCCCAACTTACAAATTGCTTTACCTTCTAAGACTTTAAACTAACTTGACCTATCCACTGTTGCAAGAACAATTGTTTTTTATGCAAAACAACAATTCTTACTTTGATGCATTCACTATGCCAAAACTCAAGGCCAACAAGCCAATCTAAGACGAGCAGTTACACTAAGTTATAGAAACGTGAATTATAAAACATTTTCAATTCAAGAGCATCAATAAGCTGACCAATAATGGCTTTATATACGCTTGGTATGATGTGAAGTTGCCCCCAAAAATCAAACATATTCTAAATCCAAAGCATCCACAATAGAACCAAATACCAATCAATAATGGTTCAAGGCACAAACATAATTTGTAAAAGCATTGTGCCAATATAGTGAAAGGTGAGAAGGATCGAAGCTTGCTTGGAAGAGCTATGGCGGGAGAGCAAGAGCAAGAAAGAGAGACACACAAAATGGGAACTCCAACAGTCACAATGTGTGACCGAGCCTTCATTTATTCAAACTATCACTAAAAGAATAAAGAATAAAGTGACGGTGATGGGCACCCGCCACTTGTAGTGTGCAATGGCGGGTACTATCAGTGTAGTAATACATGGGTGGCTAGGCAGAGGCACCTTTACCCCCAAAAACCTCCCACTTAAAGGAAAATCTGCCCAGTGAGGAGTGAAAAAAAAAAGACAATGCAATGTACACATGTACAATAGGATGAGGAAAAACATCATCTCATCCAACGCCCCATCAATCTCCTGAGAAAGGTAAAGTGCTCAATAGTGAGGCTTTTCGTAAGCAGATCTATAGGATTTTCATCAGTGGAGATCTTGACAAGGTCAATAGGCTTGTCCTCCACAACCCCACGTATAAAGTGATACCTCACCTCAATGTGTTTCGTCTTCGCATGGAAGACCAGATTCTTGGCTAGCTGAATAGCACTCATAGAATTCGAATGTAGCATAGCTATAGAATCAAACCCAAGGTCATGAACCAAATGGCCCAACCATATGGCCTCCTTTGCAAGCCTCAGTGGCTGCAACATACTTAGCCCCAGTGGTAGAGAGAGCCGTACACTTTTGAACCCTGGACATCCAAGAGACAACACCTCCATCATAGGTGAATACATAGCCAAAAGTAGACTTCCTACTATCTGCATGTCCTACATACTCAGAGTCTGTGTATCCCACAACTCTTGTATCATGGTTGCCATAGCAAATACACATATATGTTGTGCCCTTTAGGTATCTCATGATACCCTTCATGGCATCCCAATGCTTCTTGCTAGGTGTATCCATATAGCATGCCACAACACCAACTGCAAAGGCAATATCTAGATGAGTGGCTATCATGGCATACATCAAACTACCCATGATTGATGCATAAGGGATCTTGGCCATCTTGGCCGTTTCCTCATCTCTGCGGACAATCGGCCTATGAAACCTTCACATAAGAAGGTAATGGACAGCCAATAGGCTTTACATTTCCTACATGCGAAAATGCTCAAGGACTTTATGAATGCACTCCCTCTGGGAGAGGTAGAGTAGTCCCTGATGCCTATTGTGCTTAATGCTCATACCAAGAATGTGAGAGGCCTGTCCCAAATCCTTCATCTCAAATCTCTTCTTTAGCTGAGATTTAAGAGCATCTAGCTCATCACGAGCTTTCCTTGCTATCAACATATCATCCACATAAAGTACCAAAATAAGAAAGGAGCCATCACGGGCTTTCTTCATGTAAAGACACGGATCCATAGCACTCATGTTGTAGTCTATGACTGCAAGAAGGCATCAAACTTATGATACCACTCCTTGGGTGCCTGCTTCAACCCATAAAGACTTTTCTTCAATTTGCATATTAGGTGCTCCCTGCCAGGTTCTGCAAAGCCCTTAGGCTGCTCCACGTGTATCACATCATGCAAATCCCCATGCAAGAATGCAGTCTTAACATCCATCTGATACGTGTCCAAGTCAAGCTGCACGACTAAGGCCAAAACCAAGCGTAGGGTGGTCATCTTGACCATAGGAGAAAAGACTTCATCAAAGTCAACTCCATGGTAAGCATAGGGTGGTCATCTTGACCATAGGAGAAACGACTTCATCAAAGTCAACTCCATGCTCCTGTTTAAAACCCTTAGCAACAAGTCTTGCCTTATAAGCTGGCTTGGGGCTTCCAAGGGTACTTTTCAGCTTGTACACCCATTTGCATGGCAAAGTCTTCTTGCCCTGAGGCAATGCAACCAAATCCCAAGTCATATTCTTGTGCAAGGAATCTATCTCAGACTACATAGCCCTCTCCCAAGAGTGACTGTCACCCCTATGCATAGCCTCATCATAGGTGAGAGACTCTCCTGCATTTGTAACCAAGACATAATGCATCGAAGGCTCAAATCTATCAAGTGGACGTCTATCACTAGTAGATCGTCTCACGATAGGCTCTACGGATGGTCCAACACCTTGGCCATGTGTGCCAACTGCTACTGCAGGCTGTCCAACTAGCTGTGTAGAAGCACATGGCTCCTCCTGGAATATAACCTTGCATATCTCTACTACCTTCTCAAGCTGTCTATGCATATTGTCTTCATGGAAGACTACATCATGGCTGCATATGACTTTCCACGCTTGCAAATCCCAAAGACGGTAACACATCTCGCCTGCATCCCCATAGCCAAGGAAAATGCATTTGACACTCTTAGGATCCAACTTAGTATGCTTGTCTTTGGGCACATGGCAAAATGCCTCACATCCAAAGACACGTAGATGCATATAAGATGGAGGTTTCCTAATCCATACCTCCTCTACAACCTGGAAATCTAAGCCACTAGAAAGTGATCTATTTATGGCATGCACAACTGTATTGATTGTCCTAGTCCAAAAGCTTTGTGGTAAAGTTACATGGCTAAGCATACTACGTACACGCTCTTGGATGGTTCTATTCATCCGCTTAGCCACAAACCATTCTAGGGTGGGGTATAGGGGGCAATCAACTGACGGTTAGTACCCCTCTCGTCACATAGTTGCTCAAAAGCACATGACACATATTCTCCCCCATTGTCAGTCCTAAGGCATTCCAGCCTATGCCCACTCTGGTTCTCAACAAATGCAAGCCATCTCTGAAATACAGCCAATACATCTGACTTAAGCTTAATGGGGTAAGCCCAGACTTTACACGAGAAATCGTCAATGAACGTTACAAAATACTTTGCACCACCCATAGACTAACAGGGCATGGGCCCACAAACATCCAAATGTACCAATGCTAGGGGCTCACTCATGCATGTCCTACCAAACTTCTTATGTGTATTCCTAGTCTGTCTACCATAAAGACAATGCTCACATGAATCAAAACATGCATAGTCAAGGGGCAGTAAGTACTGCAAACCAAAATGCATTTTCATTCCCTTCAAGGACATATGGCCCAAATGGGCATGCCAAAGAGATACATGCGGGATGGAATCCACTGACAAAACATGGTCAACAAAGGACCCATCAACTACAAGATGATAGAGGCTACCAACTTTGGCACCTCTAGCAAGCACAAGTCTACCACGGGTGATCTTTCAGGCAGAATCCCCAAATGAAACATGAAACCCAGTATCATCAAGCTGCCCTACAGACATAAGACTGTGTGTAAGCGCAGGTACATGACGTACATCTTGTAACATAAAAGTACTACCAGTAGAGAACTGCAGCCGTACATCCCTAATGCCAACAATAGTAAGTGACATGTCATCACCCATGCGAACTAAACCAGTGCGATGGGAGTGGAAGTACTCACGGCATGATGTAACATGAAATGAAGTACTAGAATCCAAAAGCCAACACTGCACATACATAGAGTGAACATCGATCAACGACGTAGCATTATAAGAACTAGCTGCATGTATGTACTCTCCGTCGAAGTCATTAGTCTGCATGACATTTGTCTCCTCGATTTTCGCATTAGATTTCATAGGCATAATGATGCCATTAGAGGACTTTTCATGTACTTTGTCTTTCCCCTTCTCTTTGCGCTTCTCATTGCGCAACTCGTGACACTGTGGGCGTATATGACCCTTCTTGCCACAATGATGACATGTCACATTAGCGTTTCTCCCACAAGACTTGCTGTGCAACTTACCATGTGACTTAGACCTAGACTTCTACGAGTTTCTGCCACGGCCATTCCCGTGATCATTCTTGCCATTACCATCTCTGCCTTTAACAATCAAAGCACATGACATATGAGAGGCATCCAAGTTCTTACAATTGATCTCTTCCTGCAGAAGAGCACTCTCTACATCAAGCAAGTTTAAAATAGTAGCAAGAGAACATAAGGCAGTGCGGAATACATCCCATGACTCGCTTAGAGTCCCAAGCAATAACAATTGAGTAACCTCATCATTAAAGGTAATACCCTATGAAGTCAAGTTCTTGATAATAGCATGGAATTGGCTCAAATGAGCAGACATTGTCATATTCTCCTTCATGCGCAGGTCCATAAGCTGCTTCAACCAATATATCTGACTTGTTGGACTTTTCTTGTCATAGAGGTTCTTAATTTTATCCCAAAGCTACCAAGCACTTTGTGCTTCCTCAACCACATTGTAATGCACATGTTCAGTGAGAGATAAGATGAGGGTGGACTTACATAACTCATCAAGCACATCCCATTCATCATCAATCATAGTTTTGGACTGCTCGCCATGCATCCTTAAGGGCTTTATCTGCAATTTCTACACCAATACCTGCCAAACTTGGCTCTTATTGACATAATTTGTACCATCAAGCTTAGTGATGTTGAAGATAGCACTATCAGTGGAAGAACAACCCATAATGTAGTCCAAAACAATGTAGACAGTTCAAAAACTACTTGCTATTTGCTGCTATAAACAGCCAAAATACCACCAAAACCAAGGAAAAATGAACTAATAGCTAATGATGCTACCTACCAAGTACCATCAAAAGTACATAAAATCAGGATGATTCACCATGAAAATTCCACATCAGTCCATGCATAACTACTTGTTGTAATAAATTACAACCAGGTACAATGAGAGCAAACTATAGACAAAATCAATGCACCAAGTCAACCACTGACTATGAAAGCATAACCAGCATCAAGCAGGCATAAATCAACATATGACAGTCATACGGACATCGAGCAAATACCCAAGCATGTCAAACGAATCCATCAGTAAGCCAACACACCCCTTGTGTAATAGGGCAAAGTGTACACAAAACTGGCAAGACCTAACACAAACAGGTGTATGCTCAGGGAGTGCAAAGCCCAAATTAGTCCCAAGTACATGTATGTAGACCAGGGCATATCAACCATGCAACATCCAAGTGAAGAAGATCCTAATCTCGGAAGACTCAAGCTCAATAGCATAAACCACCTGCTCAATGTCTATCAAGCATCCAACGATGCTCCCAGTGGCACAAAAGCTATATGGATCAAGCCAAGAAACTCAAGAAAGGCATATGAGAGCACCAATGACAAAAGATCCAAGACCAGACATCAATAAGACATCATGAGCATATAGGCTCTATAGCCTCCAATTAGAGCATCCATAGACATCAAGTGTATCCCAAATACAACTTTGGCAAGCCAAGAAAGATCCCAAGTAAGTGCTGGGAATCCAGATGCAAGCCAAGACAAGGCACTAGTAGCAATCCGCTCCAAACAATAATGTAACTAGCATGTAGTAGTGGCATAGGCCAAGCATGTCAAGACCGGTCAGACATAAGTAACATAGATGCCATATGTACATCCAAGACGGAGCATCAAAAGCATTCCAAAGCTGAGCTCAAGCTCAAATAAAGATCTGGAACGAAAGACAAGCTCGATGTCGGACCTCGAAGGTCAATACTTCATTACATATCCCAAAGACATAGCTCAATAAACTAATAGGCATAACCAAACATGAAGTAGTAGGCTTTAGGCCATTGTTGTACAGCAGTGATTTATTGTTCAAAATTGAGTATTTTCAGCAACAAAATCAGTCCAAAATGATGGCATAATATGTGCCTTGCATCCCCCAAACAATCGAGCATTAATAGGTACCAAATTGGTTAAGTAGAAGTGCCCAAACAAGCATAGCATTAGATGCCAATGTTACTTTTGCATAACATGACCGTGGGACTGCTATAAACAGTCCTGGGAATGTACAGATCTAACCCAAATCTGATGCCAATGATCAAGGAGGCTTCAACACATGTTAGAGATCATTGCCAAGGGCATTACCAAGCTCGAAGAAGCATGACATAGCCCTCACTGAGGAGTAGGTGTGTTGTTGTAGTATGCTGTCCAAATCAACCAAAAAATTTGTGTAAATTTATTGATGTATGCTTCTGCTATAGTGCATCCATGTGGCCTCAATGGCAATGATTAGAGGCTCCAAGGGGTGCCCAAGGAGGCACACAACAAGCCTCAAGTGCCCAAATGCAAGAGGGAGCAAGATACAAGCTCCAAGAGTTTGAGCTATGGCTGCCCTGATTGACTACAACCTGAGTACTGAATAAAAGCACTGAAAGAACACTTCAATACCTCTGTACCAATGCCCTGAGGGTGCCTCAATAGGCCGGGAAGCCGGGGAGTGACGGGAGCTCAGGAAGGTTGGCTATGGCTATCGGGAAGGAGACCCAATGGTGTGGGTATTTGAATGGAAGCTAAGAATGCCACGAACCAAGCTCAGGAAGTCAGGAAGCCTTGCTTTGATACCAGTTGAAAGGCAAGAAGAATCGAAGCTTGGTTGGAAGTGAGCTATGGCAGAGAGCAAGAGCAAGAAGAGAGAGAGACAAAAATGGAAACTCCAACAGTCACAATGTGTGACTGGGCCTTCCTTTATTCAAACTGTCAGTAAAAGAATAAAGAATAAAGTGACGATGATGAGCGCCCACCACTTGCAATCGTGCAGTGGTAGGTATTGTCAGTGTAGTAATACACGGGCGGCTAGGCAAAGGCACCTTTACCCCCAACAAATATGTGCTAATCTTGGGTCTTCCAATAGGCATAATTCATACCATCAAGCTTAGTGATGTTGAAGATAGCACTATCAATGGAAGAAGATGCCATACTGCAATCCAAAATGGTGCAAATAGTGCAAAATTACTTGCTGTTTTCTACTGTAAACATCCAAAATACCACCAAAACCAAACCAAAATGACCGCGAACTGATAGCTAATGATGCTGCCCACCAAGTACCATCAAAAGTACATACAATCAGGATGATTCAGCATGAAAATTCCACATTAGTCCATGCATAACTTCTTGCTGTAATAAATTACATCCAAGTACAATGAGAGCAAATTGTACGCAAAATGAATTCACCAAGTCAACCACTGACTATCAAAGCATAACCAACATCAAGCAAGCATAAATCAACATGCGATAGTCATACGGACATCGAGCAAACACCCAAGCATGTCAAATGAATCCGTCAGTAAGCTGACACACCCCCTGCGTAATAAGTCAAAGTGTACACAACACTGGCAAGACCTAACACAAAGAGGTTTATGCTTAGGGAGTGCAAAGCCCAAATCAGCCCAAGTACATCTGTGAGGACCACGGCATATCAACCATACAACATCCAAGTGAAGATCCTAGTCTCAAGTATCCGAATGCTCAAGTAGCATAAACCACCTTCTCAATGTCTATCAAGCGTATCAAGATGCTCCCACTGGCACAAAAGCCATAAATATCAAGCAAAGGAGCTCAACAAGGGCATATGATAGCACCAATGCTAGAAGATTTAAGATCAAGCATCAATAAGACCTCATGAGCATATAGGCCATGTAGCATCCATACATAACATCCATAGACATCAAGTACATCCAAACTGTAACTCTTGCAAGCCAAAAAATAGCCAAACTAAGCCCCAGGAAGTCAAATGTCAAGCCAAAGCAAGGCTCAGTAGCATCCAACTCCAAATAATGTAACGAGCATGTAGTAGTGGCATAGGCCAAGCATGTCAAGACCGGTCAGACATAAGCAAAGTACATGCCATAAGTATAGCAAAGATGAAGATCCAAATGATATGTGAAGCAAGCTCAAGCTCAACCAATGATTCAAGAGCAAATCCAAGCTCTATGTCGATCCCTGAGAGTCACTACATCAATGTATACATCTAAGACAAAGCCCGAATGCAATAGGCATATCCAAACATAAGCAAAAGAGCTTCAGCCTTGAATATTTCAACAGCAAATAAATGTCCAAAACTGAGCAAATAGTGGCTCAATCCAAGCTCAAAACCATAGGCATACTTTCCCATATGTATAGGCACCAACCGGGCATAATCGGGCATCAAATGACTATGTAGCATGAGCATAAAGTGTAATGATAGGGGGAATGCCCTGTTTTGGGCTGCCTATGGATTGTGTAAAATAGCCAATGACTAAGCAAATTCAGCCCCAAAAGCATCTCACATCATAGGCATACACTCCCCTAGCATTCACGGAGCATTCGAGACCAACCGAGCAACGAATGTCAATGCCAACCAAGCATAAACATAAAGTGCTCATGTAACAATGTTTGTGGCTGCTTGTGGATTGTGAAAAAAATTCCTAGACTAAGGTAAATCAATCCACAAATCAATGCCAATGATAACCACTAATGTCGAGCATCAAGGGGGTGTTCCCAAAGTGCCAAATGAAGTGTTTTCAAGCTGCCAATGAGTGCCAAGGGAGGGTTGAAGTAAAAAACGAATTTTTTGTAGATCTTCAAGTTGGCCCAAACTAATATGGGGCTTGTGGAAGGGCTGGGCAAGGTCAAGGAAAGGTTGGGGGAGTAGTCAAGGACCCCCAAGAGCTCCCTCTTGAAGGGCAAAGTCACCAGTAGAGAGTAGGCATCACAAGAAGCAAGAGGACATGGCTGCCCTACTTCACAAAACCTGTGGACTAAAGTAAAATAATAAAATAGAGACCCAATACCTCTAAAGAAATGCCCTGAGGGTGCCCAAATGAGCCAGGTAGGTGCTCGGGAAGCCGAGGAGTGACGGGAGCTCGGGAGAGTCGGCTATGGCTGCTAGGAAGGAGACCCAATGAGTGTAGGTAATCAATAGGAAGCTGAAGGAGTCATGGACCAAGCTTGAATGCTCAAGAAACCACACTTTGATACCAGTTGAAAGGTGAGAAGGATCGAAGCTTACTTGGAAGAGCTATGGTGGGAGAGCAAGAGCAAGAAAGAGAGTGACACGAAATGGAAACTCCAACAGTCACAATGTGTGACCGGGCTTTCCTTTATTCAAATAGTCACTAAAAGAATAAAGAATAAAGTGACAGTGATGAGAGCCCGCCACCTTCAGTGTGCACTGGCAAGTACTGTCAGTGTAGTAACACATGGGTAGCTAGGCAAATGCACCTTTACCCCCCGACATATAGTGGCAATATTCAACATTCAATTATTCAAAGGATCATCTCAAGTTAGCATGTATATCAAGCCAAAATTCTAGAAGTCACCATGTAGCTTGAATTTTAAAGATTAGAACAAAGTTTGCACATATATATAGCTAAGTTGCCATAATTATCCATGCTACTTATAGTAATTCATATTACATGCCACTTTGTTGTTGGATGCATTATTATCATGAACCATCACATTCTTCTATGAGGATTTTAAGATCCTATATTACTAGTGTGAATATTTAGTCCCTTGTACACATAAAAGGCTTAATTTTTGTTATTGATTTTGGGTTTTGTTATCCTTTATATCGTAGCACTTATATCGAGATGCATTACTATTAGTAGTGTTAATGATCCATTAGAAGGCAGTGGCCATGAGCATCATGTTCATTATGCATAAATCCGATCTTAATGATCTAAATTTTGTATTTGCTAGATGGAGCCTCTAAACCTAGCTCTACTATACCATGGTGAGATGAGTGCTTGCATGAGGGAACTATTCTTGAGCCATGACTATCCAAGAAGGCCCTATGCTACAAATTCTTGGCACTTAAGCTACATGCCAAACTTGATTGGCCCAATCTTTTTGTTCACTATCCATAAGGTTTGATTCATTTGAGTCCCAATACACCCAAGTATGATGCCAAAAATTCACTCTAAAATTGTTAGCATTGCAAACATAAGAATCCATGTAATCAGAAGTCTTATTTTAATACTTTGGGAAACATCCATGCTTACAAGACTTCTTCAAAAGCACAAGTTGAGCAACCTATTTTCCAGAAATCCATGCTTATACTTCCACACTTGACTTGGGGGATGTCTAATATGTGCTTGCATGGGCTTTGACTTGCTTATCATTTTTGGACAATAAAAGCAATGGGTGACTTCTTACAATATATATTTATTTAGTTTTAGTTAAAAGAATCTAAACAAAATTAACTTGCAAAACTTGCATAGTGAGAGTGGCTTATTACAAGAGTGACATTTAGTGGCGTTCCACTGTTACTTTGATTACCTTGAGAGGCCAAATCAAAATTGCAAATAAGGTCCTTAACTTTCTTCCAGGAGGAGAGGTTGATGAAACATAGTGCTAGCACTAGCGAATGACATTTGGATCAGGGCATGTACGATTGCATCATTTTTTCTTATGCATTGCTTCTGACTTCTACCTTGAAGCCAAACCACTTTTCCATCAATGTGTGAAGGGTGATGCTCATTGTCGCATCAAACTTATGTCCTTCTTTATGATAGCCACAATCCATGACCATAATTTCATTGTATCGATCGATTAGTAAGATGTAAAACAACATTTTATTTATGTCATCACCAGGTTGGATTGTTAATTACATGTGGAATGTTGGATGGTCACTTCCTTGGCACGATTTCACATAATGTTTGAGGATGTTGCTTGGGATCTAAGAATAAGTGCTACTAATAATAGTAAGTAATCAAACTTCCTACCTTGATATGATATCAAAGCTTACAAAATGGAGTGTTAAATATTTTAGACAATGATTTCTTAATAGTGGTGTGAATATGGGCACAATAGATCCTTCACATGGAGGGAACATCGCCATAATGGTCTATAATGTCCTCACCCATCATTTTGAACTTTTTCAACACTATGATATGATTGAGGAAAACTATCCTCATGATTAGGTGTTGAAGGTCTAAAGTAGTAGAGGTTTTGTTCAAGAATAAGGAAGAGGACATGGAGATTTCCCTCTTGGCAAAGCATTTGCTTATTTTTAGCAAAGGAAGACATAGGTTCCTTATTTATAAAATCCACTAATTTATCAAAGTCAAGATTAAGCTTTTTGGCCCACAACATCTTATAGAGAGGTTTATATCATGCCTTCTAAATGGTGGTTGATAGAAGGTTTGGATTCATAAATAGAAACGAGTGACTAACAACTAGATCATAGGGAATATACTTTTGTAGGTTACTTGATTAAGTACCAACCCTTTAAACTCTAGAGATAGCTCATTCTTGGAGCTTCAAGATTCTATCATTTTCATATGGATTGAGAACCATAGTTTTTTGTATGGCTGACTTGATCCATTATTAGGGCATGATGGCTTGTTTATATATGTCTTGCAAGACTCTTTCCATAATGCACATGATGGAGGAAGGTAGCATCAACTACCAAGTAGTTCTTTGGGACGTACCTCAATATTCCCTTGATATGTTCCTTATCATATCGTGACCCTTATATCTTGAATGGCAAAGCTTGCATTTTCATAAGCAATAGCTTTCACTCATAGTGAACATTGTAAAAATATTCATTTTCTTAAACTAGGGAGCATTTACAACGATATTAATACAATAAACTCATTGAAGTTAAATCATAATGGTGGTAAAATCTACAAAAGGAAATTGACAAAATTCATATGGTTAAGATGGAATAACAATTTATTAATGCTATCAAAATACATAAAGGTAAATATTTTCAACATCCTCAAAGGATGCTATCAACTTTTTGAGCATTCTTCAAACAACTAGGAATGACCTAGCTATCTTCCCTATGTGATTACAAAAAGAGCATATACTTTAGCAGTGACTTTGTGCAAAATTAAGTCCAATAGCTCTCCTCTTTCTTTCCTTCTACCAAATAACATATCATTCTTGCATATCCAAATCGAATTATCCATAACAACTCTAATGATAGGTCACACTTTACAAGCCTCATGAATCATCATCAATATTTCATTTATTGCCCCAAGAAGGCCTATTTCCAAATAATGCTATGACGATGAACAATGTCTTTCATGAACTTAATTCCAATTGTGAGAAATTAGAATCAACTATGGAGGATAGAGAGACAAGATAATGACTATGGGTGAGTTGAAGTAAATAAAGTAGAGTGTACTTGTTGAAGTGAAAAGATAGAGTGAAGGTACAACCTAAGTTAGAGTTGACCTAACTAGCCCTCCACCAAACTAATTAGAGTTAAGCTAACTAACTCTAGTCCCTATTGTCACTACTTTTAAATGTGAAGACACTAAGTACACACACACGCACACACACACAAAAGTGACACTATTGAGTGTCCACACCACATGAATTACATGGACACTACCCAAAATTGACAAACTCTAACACCCCCGTTGAAGAGTTGGGCAAGTTAGAAGACAAATAATAGTGTGCTTCGACCCACTTAGCATTAGCCATGAACCTTGCCCACACAGAGGCGATACACTGATTTTGGATTTTTCATCCCATCGCCTCGAGCATATGATGTCTTGCCACTCCAAACGTTCAAGGGGTTACCTTTATCACTATTTTGGACTTTTCATCCCATTGCCTTGAGCATATGATGTCTTGCCACTCCTAACCTTTGAGGTTACCTCTATCATTACTTTAGCCAACCATTTCCTTATTAGAATGGTCCATGGTTAAGTCACCCCCATTCTCCTTATTAGGAAGAATATTAGCATCTTGACCTTGTCCTTCATCCTTGGGATATTTATTGCCCCTTATGCTTGCTATGTCATGATCACCATCCAAATAGTTAAGCTCCATCCCCACTAGCCAAACCATTGGTTCCACAAGAATGTGCCAAGTTCTATTTCCACTCTTTGCCACATTAACATGCCAAAATCGATCAACATAGCCAAGAAGACAAACAGAAACTAACATCATCCTCAATACCATAATTTGGCTTTGAAATCGAGTGATACCCCTTCCAATGCATGATTTGGTCATTCAATTTGCACTATAGCTACTTAATCCTTTACTCCATTGTGCTACCCACCCCTAATGGCAACCAAAGTAGTTCAAAACTTAGGTCGGCCTTACGTCTCTAAAACACATTTGTACTAGTCACTCATTAGGCTCCCTCCTACTTAATGGAATCATCTCCATCTTGTCTACACTATTCTTGACATTGATAGTTCAAACGACTATTGATAAACCTTAGTTAGACCCTCTAGAAATTACTTTTCTATAGTTACTATATTCAAGTTGTCATCGACAAAAATTATGCTATGCACTATTGGTGGTTAGGCCCTAAAGGAACAACAAATGAGCAATGGGTTACCCTTGCCTTATTGATCATAGTAAGAAGAATGATTTTGAAAACATGCCATTGATATATACCATAGTCATGGCATTTATCAATTTGAGGAATCTTTCACTAAAGCCCATAGCCCTTATCACCTTTGTAAATAAAATGCTAGACGATTCAGTCAGATGCCTTGTAAAAATCCATATTTATGAGAATAAAATTTGCCTACATGCTTAGTGCATGATCCATAGAGAATGTCAAATTTAGGATTGCATGCTAAGTCCTTCTACCTTGCACAGGCCTTGCAAAAAGCCATGCTGGCATGGGTGTACTATCCTACCTAGCATTAATTTGATCCTATGTTCCAATACTTTAGCCATTACCTTATATGATACATTCAACATAGTTAATGGCCTCCACTACATCAACTTCATTTAGCCCTCTATAAAATGCCTTAGAGAAGCACCCTCCTTCTTTATCTAATTTAACCATTTGCACAACTCTTAGAGCACTTTGATTGGAACTTTGTATGGGCCCAAGGACATGCCTCTCTTCATCCTTTCCACAACATATTTGGGTTATGGCTCAGTGAGGGATGCTCCAATAGTAGACCTTCCTTTCTATATATCAATTGTGTTAAGTAAAGTATAATTTATCATTGACATCAAAGGCAATAAAAATAATTATCAACTTCTTGGATCTCTGAAGATCTTCCCCACTCTCGCCTTCTAGTACTAACATGTTTCCCTCACCATGAGAGTGATTGGCTTCCCATAGTGTCATATTCCAATTGTTGAGGAGAAATGCATTGTCATCATTCACTACTCTCCCATATCTTTCCATAACATTGCTCTCTCTACAGAGCAATTTTGCCCATAGATAGATATGAGCATGACCTTTGGATTGCCAATTTGGATACTAACCACCATCATACTCCCATCCCCTCTCGCCTATATTACTCAACTTTATTAATGTCTTTGATCAAAGGCATCATTCTGCCCTTACCTTGTTTGTAGTGATCACTAAAATAGTGGGTTACTCTTGTTTTATTGCTTCTTCCTATCCTAGCTTAATGTCTTACAAAGCAATAACATTTGGCTTCTACTTCTTTAGAATTGCATAATAGAGGTCCTTCTTGAGCCCACTTCCTAGCCCTTTGACATTCCACATAATCATTATTAGCCTATTGAACCTTCAGGGTGTAGTCTCCATCATCACAAGCTACTCCTATTCCATCCAAATTTGTGAAATAGTTTTTGTCCACCAACGGCTTGCATTCTAGCTTCTTAAGAGAAAGCTTCCACTTATTTCCCTATAGCCTCTTATTCCATGGAGGCATATTCTCCTTGTTTGCATGCTTGTTTTTGTTTCCAACCTCCATGTGTGCTAAGGGGAAGATGGATGCCACTCGTTCCAAATACTAATGGGAATTGAAGCCACCACTCATCGTGGCTCCATACCCCTCCACTCCACCACTCTCCAAAACTTGAAAGCCCTATTATTGTTTGTTCTTTGCCTCATATTTTGGTAGTTTTTAGGATTGTTAATTGCCTTTTGTAGTGACAATTATGCTAAGCCACATCCTTAAAGGATGATGTACATATTTATATTTACTCTTAAGTAGAGTTGTAGAAGTATCTTTGCCACATAATGGTGAAAATATGTATTTCTACTGATATGATGTCGAGCAACACGAGCAATGAGAAGATCAATAATGCTAATCTCCTTTGCTGTGGAAGTTGCATCTTTTACACAATCGCGTTAACCATCACATAGTAGAAAGGAACAATCACACACACACACACACACAAACACACACACACACACACACACGTGCGTGCGTGCACACACATAATGCATCAAATTTTGAGATGATTGTGATTGGGGGTCATTCCAATCTTTGGAAAAGATTATCACATATACTTCATGTCTTCAACACTGTAAACCACTTGTTCCTAGAGGCCATTAACTTTGGCCTCCTGGGATTTGAAAAAATAAACCTCTAATGCATTTTTTTGGGGGTCGATTTTCTGCAACTGTGTGGCGTCTCTGCTCTCTCCAGGCGCCCTAAGCGTTTCTTCGTCTTCGTCCTCGTCTTCGTCTTCTTCGGCGCGAGTGTTCTCGTTCCTGCCCTTGCTACGATCAGCTGCCCCAAGATGCTCTGTGCAAGTAAGCGCTCCTCTCTCAATTGTGCGGTTTTACTTGTGAACGAGCTTGGATTTTCCCTGCATTATTCCGGAAACAATACAGTCCTCGTTCTCTTTCCGAATGACCAGTATCTGGAACCACGCCTGAGGAGCCTGTCGTTTCCAGTCGCTCTGGCCTGCTTTTCGAGAAACGGCTTATCGAAAAACATATCGCTGTGAGTTTCCCAACCTGAGGACTTAGGGTTCCCAGCTATTACTCTCGCCGTTTGAGTAGGTTTACTGGTTACCTTTTTTTATATCAACAGGAATATGGCACTTGTCCAGTCACAAAAGAGAGCCTCTCGCTTGAGGATCTTATCCCTCTTAAGGTCAACAAGGTATGGAATGTCTTTGCAGGAGATTGATGCCTTGCCGCCTCTCTATCTCTACTCAAGCTTATGAATTGCAAAAGTTGACAGTAGGACCATTTTAGTCTTCAGTTTTGAATGTATCACAATTTGCTTGTCTATGAGTTTGTTTCCATGTTAACAGGCTGTCAAGCCACGGCCATCACAAGCAGCCAGCATACCTGGAATGCTTGCAATTTTTCAAAATGTGAGTAATATGAACATTATTGGTCAGTATTATGAACTCGAAGAAGTGAAGCTTATGTGTGGGGTTTGTATGCATCCATATGTCTTTTGGGTTTGCCTGTTTGCTGATAACGTGGGATTGTTGGGTCAAATTTAGTTCTGTTAAGTAGCTGGTTAAGTGTGGACAGTCCAATTGTATAGATGCTGTTTTCTAGCTCAGTTGTTTGCAAATGAGCTGTACAGTACTACTTTTTTTGTGAAGATCAACTTTCTTGGTACATGCCTTTTGGGAATAGCACTTGGGTGCAAGTGCACTGTAATAATTGGTGTTTCTGATTGTAAATTGTTGCCCTTAAAGTTGAAATGCATGAAATAGTTACACTATTATAGAGATGCATGTAGAACAATAGTGTTCCATTTCTGTGCATATCTAAACCATTGAACCTCCTTTAGTGTATTTTGCAATCGGTGCAGGATTGTGCTTGAATTTCTTTGATAGTTCCTTTTGAGGTGCTATTTCCATTTTTTGGGGACTGTGCTTGAATTTCTTTGATAGTTCCTTTTGAGGTGCTATTTCCATTTTAAGGAAAGTTTTTCTTTGTAGCACCTACCTTTTCATTTCACTTTGTTAGCATTGTTTGGTTTGGCATATATTTTTAAATTTTAATATAGCTAGTTTTATGGAGTCAGGAGCCAATTAGTTCAGCTTAAGATCACTTTTTAAAACTCTCTTTTTCCTTTAGAACAAAATATTTAAAAGGCTGGAACGAAAGGGAAAATTTCTCTGTATCACACCAATATGCACTTGTTGCACGCTAACTTCCAGTTCGTTTCTTTGGGCTTCCATCTAGTGAGATTTCATAACTAGGGACCAGTGTGGGAGTTGAGTGTAGACTACAGTGCCTTTTCCTTCTACATTATTACATACTAAAACGCTTTTTCTTTCAGGGCAATAATTATGCCCTTTAAGTGTCTGAAAGTTATTAGTAGCTTTGCTTTTCCCATAACATGGTGCATGGAGTTGGTCTTGCAGCTTGAAATCATCAGTCAAGCTAATAATCTCCATCCCACCACCCCCCACTGGGTCCCTTCCCTCTTATACTTGCCTTTCTTAACTCCAACGAAACTGTCTCCCATTCATAAGAATTGTATGAGGCCTTCTATTTCTGAAACTTGATAAACTCAAATTTGGTATCTTATCTTGTTCTGGATCATTTCAAAGGCTTCCTGTCTCAATTTGATAAACGCAAATTCGGTGTTTGATATTGTAGTAGATCATTAAATGATCCACTAAGTTTCAAAGATTTCCATGATTATGCAGTTTCATTTCTTTATAGCCATGTAGTTTTCTTTGGCTTGACAGTCTTAGTTAGCATTGTTTATTTTTTTGCTAATTTAAGTAAATTTCCTTTCTGATTTGTTTCTTTTATTTCTTGATGGACCAAAGCACTTGACACACCCACTTGATGTTTGGATGATTCTTGTCTATCATTCACCTGAGCATGGGTTCATAGAGCATATGGCCCAATTTATGCATCACAATCTCATGTTGTACATCTTCAAGCTTTCTAAGGTCTAACCATGTTTGTCTTGTTGGCTGGTAGTCTTATGACCCTCATGGCATTTGACCATTGTCACTCCATTTGTCAACCCTTGGGTCATATGCTGACCATGTCATTCAAGTCCTTGTGAGACCTTTTACTTAGGATGTGCTGTTGGATCTGCTTGGATCCCACTTCATTTTTCATTCTGATGTGTGTATTTTAGAACATTCTGGTTCTTTAACTCAGTGTTAATTTTTTTCATAACTTAATAGCAAAACAGGTTTTAAGATCAGGATCCTACAATTTGAAGACGATTTGCAAGTTGGACTTTACAGTCAAATTTCACTTTTTTTGTTACACAAGGGCTATCTTGAAAAAGAATGCAATGAAGCTTATGAATACATGCCAAATGGATGATTACTGCTTTTGGCATGGGGAGAGGTTGTATGCAGAGCTTGAGTCCCGGTCTATTTTCCCTTTGGCATCCTCAGGAAATGGTTCCAAATCTTTGTTTTTCCAAAAATTGCTCCATATTTTCTGCAGGGATCCCTAAGCGACTAGAAATATTCAGTCATAGTTTCATAGAACACAATTAGTAGACGAACCCATGGGAAATGCATTTTTAGTTTTTCAAGTTGATTTACCCGTCAGATCTAGTGCTCATCGCGTTAGACGACCAAGATGTTGAATTATCAAGTGACAGGTGTACATGCTTATTGCTGCCATTGTCCTCTTGCTTTTATAGTTCTCATGCTAATTATCAAAAGAAAGATCTCTATAATTGTACTTATTCCCCATGTCTCACTGTTTGACATTCATGAATATTGGTTTTAATTTACACCTTATCTCTATCCTTTGTTATTTTTCTCATTTATACTAAAGAAAACCTCTCTCCTTACATTGACAGGAGTGGGATGCTGTGGTCTTGTCCAACTATGCCCTAGAACAACAACTGCATACTGCCCGGCAAGAGCTTAGTCACGCATTATATCAGGTGATCATAAGTTCAAATTGTTAAGTATGGGTTGTTCAAAGCTCATGATCTTTAACTAGATTGATGAGACCTTGTGACCGTTAAACTCTAATTTGTAGCATGCTTCAAGCAGAATTTGGGCTTTTACAGCCCTGTTGTTTATGTATGTACGCTTTCATGAATCGTGACTTCTCAAACCATTCAATGACGTGTGACCTCACTTAAGTCATAAGTTTCTGATCTATTCTAGTTGTAGTTTTTCTTAGATTAAAGGATTCTTGTAATCAGGCTTTGTTTGGTCCAAAGGATTGTTTATGCAATTCTTTCTGTTTGCAAGTTATTTCTATTCGATTCAGGCTGAGTCATAACCATTTGACATTCATGCACCCAGTAATTATAGTCATTACTATTTGGTTTAGGCTGAGGCCGGGGTTCACGTGTTACAGAGTCTCACTTGCTTACTAGACAGGATCTTGTCTTCAAGCTCTATCTGAGAAAGATGTTATCATGCATAGAATAAGCTTGCTTGTAGTTTAGCCATGAAAAAGCAAAAACAAACTTATGGTTTTCTTCAGCATGATGCTGCCTGTAGGGTTATTGCAAGAATAAAGAAGGAAAGGGATGAGGCGTACGCTTTGCTTGCTCAAGCAGAAAGGCATTTGCCTGCTCTACCAAGTTCTGTGCCAAATACACCAGCATTGAGCAATGGGAAACGAGGTTTAGTTGGTTGACATTAGTTTTTGTGGTTTAGCAACCATATTGTGCATTCATAAAATGACATTAAGTTTGCTGCATAGTGGCCCAAGATGAAGAGGAAGAAGCTGCAGCACCCGGCAAAAGAGCGCGTCAAGGAATCACTCCTGAAATCATAAAAGAGCTCACTGATTGTAACGCCAGGTTGTCCTCTCAGAGAAAGAAACGCCAGGTTTGTTTGAAACTCATCACAATTACTTTTCTTCTCCTCCTAACTTCCTTTGAGTTTCTTACTGACATGGTGTGCTCTTTACAAACCAGGTTTCTCAAGATTTAGCTCCTCCTGAAGCTCTTGAGAGGTATACACAGCTCTCAAGTCATCCTCTTCATAAAACAAGCAAACCTGGCATTTTGTCTGTAGATGTACATCTTGAGAAGGTACGTTCCTTCCAAACTTCTTATTAGGTCATCTCCTTTGTAGATTTTGATTCCTTATTTTATCTTTGCTTATTGATTTCAATGCTTTGGATGTATACTAGGATTTGATACTGACTGGAGGAGCAGATGCAAGCGTTGTTGTGTTTGATAGGTCCTCTGGGGAGATAGTGTCCACTTTATCTGGGCACAGCAAAAGGGTTGGTTTTGACTTTTTACCTTGTTGTATACTAGAAATATTATTTGTTTGAGTGTGCTGATGTAGAGTGGGTTGGATGCAGGTTAACAGTGTTAAGTTTGTGCCTCGAGATGGATTTGTTTTGACAGGTTCAGCTGACAAGGTCAAGAAAATGCGCATATTTTCTGAAGGTTTTCTTTAGTTTCTCGTTCTTGTATATGTGATTCTGACCTAGGGAAGAAATTTCCAGACTGTCAAAATATGGCAAGGAAAGGACGACAGAGTGTACGAGTGCAAGCATACTTTACGAGATCATACGGCTGAGGTTTGGGCTATGCTACTTTTTTGAAGGTGGATCAGTTCTTTTGAAGTGTTTTGATGAGCTCCTACCAAAGGCACTCCATGAAGCTTAAAAGTGCTACTCTTTGTTTGCTGTTACTTCGAGTCAGCTGTCGCAGTGCTATTCTGGCAGTTTTATATCAGTTGATTCAATGTACCTTAGTTATGTTTGTCAATTTGTAGTAATTCTTCTCCTTCCAGCCTAAGACTTTTCTAGTTTATGTGAGATATATCCAGCTAATATCTTTAGCATAAGAGTATTTGAAGCACCTGCTTGAAAGTGATTTTCTTAAGTGAGCCTGGGACTCGGAACTCCTCTTTCTACTCTGTGCCTCGACCTCAGTTTGTCCTTGTTTCATCTTCCGCTGTAGGGGTGTATGGAACCAATCCTTAGCTTTCCATATTTCAGCATGCTCACATTCAGGATGTTTATAGTATTTGGTCTCATTGATATCATACTCACCTGTATGTATCTGACTTGTCTAATTATTTTGGATGTGACCTTATCAGCAAGAAATTGTCTTGATGTCCTTTTAGTTTTCTTGAGATTTATTCTTCTTTACTTTACCAGGCCTTAGACTAATAAGCGCTCTTGCTAGTAAAGTTTAAATGGTTGTTTCTTCTCAAGAGGCATGTTCTTATGTTAAAGTTTTGAGGATCTAAAATGATTTCCATCTTGATATACATGAAATCCGTTAGGGGGCAGATTTGATGAAGGAACACTGACCTTTTTGTATTATCAATCTGTTCTGAATTTTCTGTAAACAACTTATTAGATAAATTATGAAGTGCTTTGTACTGGTTGAAATGCTACTTTGCGTATTGTGTCCTGGATGCCTTGCATATATGGCTTTCAAAACTCACTATTTGGATCAAAGATCATCGAGGTGCCAATACATCTTTTTATTTTGAGCAACGTGAGGTGTCAATTGTCAGCCCAATGTGTGGTCCAAACTGCATAGCAAAGTTTTTATGTTGGGAGAGGATTTCAGGCATTTTTAAGTGTTTATGCCATCATTTCTAATTTAATTGTCATTTGCATTATCAGGTCCGAGCTGTGACCTTACATGCAACACATAACTACTTTGTAACTGCATCATCAGACAAAAGCTGGTGCTTCTATGATCTTTCGTATGGGGAGTGCTTGGCCCAGGTCTGCACCTTTAATAAGAGATTAACGAGTTGTTTCATAGCCAACTTTGGATTGCAACTTGGATTAATATTGTTAGTATGCCTGGCCTCAGTTTTAGCGGTATCTGAACTTTTGATATTGCCAGGTGAGTGAGCCTTCAATGCAGGAAGGCTACACTTCAGCAGCCTTTCATCCTGATGGACTTATCCTGGGAATGGGAACTGGGGAATCTCTGGTGCGAATTTGGGACGTAAAGTCGCAGGCAAGTGTTCTCTCAAAAAATTTGTGCTTGGCGAACATCATTTTGGTTGTGGCTTTTACATTCTGACAAATTTTGGTTGTGGCTTTTACATTCTGACAAATTTGGGATGTTTTTATTGCTCACCAGGCCAATGTTGCACAGTTTGAAGGGCATGCTGGACCTGTGACTGATATTTCTTTCTCTGAGAACGGCTATTTTCTTGCTGTAAGCTTACCTCTCCTGGTTGATTCTGGATTACAGGTCCCGATGGACATATTGTTTATGCATTTAATATCTACTTTGAGCAGGTGCATTGCTCTTTCAAAACACATGCTCAATCATGTGTGTGCAAGATTCATATGTTCATTCATTGATTTGCACATGTATCTTGAACAAAAGAACACTCATACTCAAAAATGCACAAATATACATGTACATATATACATATGCATTCACAAATATATGTGCAAGGTTCATATGTTCTTTTGTTGATTTGCACATGTATCTTGAAAAAAAGAACAAGCATGCTCAGAAATGCATAAGACACATTTACATATGCATTCACAAGTTTGTGCATGTGCACATGCACAGGGGGTATTTGCTAAGTTGTGATACTGTTTGCTGAGAGTATACTGTAGACGTCAGCCCATGATGGTGTGAAGCTTTGGGACTTACGTAAGCTTAAAAACTTCCGATCATTTTCACCATATGATTCCAGCACGCCAACAAACACAGGTTAGTACTGCTCATTTGAAAAACTGGACATCTATGATAAAGCTCTATGTTCTATGCTCTGAAACTTATATTTAATTGTTTATTTCTCTTGCAGTGGAGTTTGATTTTAGTGGCAGTTATCTTGCCATAGCTGGATCAGACATACGGTGAGTTGTATGGAAAATGGAAAAATTGTTGAAGTCAATTATTTTTTGTTATGCTTGTCAAGAAAGATATGGCTTGTCTCTGACCTGGATCAGTGTTTGAAAATTGTCAATTATTTTCTGTTATGCTTGTCAAGAAAGATACGGCCTGTCTCTGACCTGGATCAGTGTTTGAAAATTGTTTTTTGTATTAATTAGAAATGAGCTATAGAAAATTATTAAAATTGTATGAAAGCAAAATAAGATGTCATCTAATGAAACAAATACATTACAAGGAAAAGTCTTGGCATGCTATCTTGAACGAACAGGTTAAGCTACACTGCTTAGCTTTGTGCCAGGCTTTGCATCTTTCTGTCTCTTTGCCTGTAAGGCAAGCAGTAGGAAGGCAATAGTTCCATTTGTTCCGCTAAGCCTATTTGCAGTGAAAATAGACGACGAAGATAGTATTTCCATTTCTGTACAGGCCATCACTTGCGCAATGCAAAGTTGGGGGAGTAAGCATTCTAGGCTCTACGACAATGAATGGATTGGTCATTGGCAAAAAGAGAGCCAAGAAAAAGATGAAAGAGAGCTAAACTCAAGCTTAAGAGTGAAGGACTCACGTCGTCACCCAAAACAGATGTTACCTTCTCTAGTGTAGAGAGGGCTATGATAGCACCACAAACGCTAAAGAAACGATTGACAAAGACAAGGTATATCTTGACCCAGTTCAGTAGCTAGCTGTAATCAACAAGGTTAAAGAATGGGTAAAGCTGTCTCAAGACGAGTTGCTGATATGGTAGGGGGAAATTGATGTCCCCTTTGATGTGAAAGGTCAGTTTAGAGATTGTACAAGATTCAAGTAAAGGTTTCACTAGTCCGTTCTGATTGAGTTGGTCTGGGTACATTGCATAGCCTTGAAGGCAGGTTTTTCATCTCTTCTTTCTCTCATTCTGTCTCCCCTGTCAAGTTCTTCTAGAGTCACATATGCCTTGCATTTTATCCACCCTGAATCTATTCAGCATGATGGATTGGATGTCCCGTCTGCCCTAAGATGTAGCTCAGAAATGGGTAGCTTGAGTGATTGCTGTAGTGTGTACTTTTGGAGTCTTACTGCGGGTGATGGTCTGTATGCATCCTGACAAGATGCACTCTATGTAACCCAGATGAGATTTTCAGTCTGGGAGGAAGATTGCCACGGTTATATGAAGAGCCAGAATGTTTTACTGCTGGAACTAGGGACCCGGGTATTGCTGGCATTGATGGCCTGATGTGATAGCCAGATCTTTGGGTCTTCTATTTGTTGTTAGGAGCAATGGGAAGGGTCACTCAAGAAGGGGAACACCATAGGAAGAAAGTACTGAGGGTATCTTGAAGTTGCTTGAAGTTTATACTAGAAAGATCCATTGCAAAGCATTACTACTGGAGCAATGTATTGATATGGTTTGGGACATGCTTTGGAATATGATGATGGGAAGGGGAGTAGAAGCCATTTGTCTATTGTGAGGTGATGCTAGGGTTTGCGTGGAGGAAACACAGAATGTATGAATACAACTAAAACACAATAACATATGAGAACATAGAAATGCAAAAACACAAATAGAGAAGAAAGAGAACCCTGAAATGAGTGTGTGAATGCTATAATTGAAGGAAAGAGTGCACAAGATGCTCAAAGGTAGAGCAATGAGAGTATCTGGTGAGTGACATCCATTGAAGATTGAACTTGAGGGCTGGAATGAACCTGTCAGAGCTGAGATGATACTGAATCTAGAGGGGCACCAGGCTGGAAACCAAAATGCAATAGTCTTTGGGCTGGAGTTGGTAAATGCAGCAGTGTCACTATCAGAAGATGATGGCAGCTGATCACTGGCAGCAAGCTAGAGCTGGGTGACAGCTGGTCGGCAGGAGCAGTAAATGTAGGCAGCAGTGTCAGCAAATATGGTGATAGCTGATGATATTAACAATATGCAGCAAAATGCAGCCTGGAAGAGGGTGTCAAGTGGTTGATGACAGCTGGAATCAGATCGCCTAGTGCTGATGATGACATGGCAGTAGTCACAAGGGTTGGACAATTGTTGGATGGCGTGGGCTGATGGCTGAAACATGCAGAACAAGGATGATGTGAGTGGCTAGGCAGCTTTCTATTTATAGATGTGGATTCTCCCAAAGTTTGGGTGTTTGCTTATGCAACATAGAAGCTTTGGCAAAGTTTGACATTTTGGGCTGTTTGAATGAGCTGATGAAGATTTAACGTGTAATGCATTGTTTTTAGCTTAGCACCCTCTTTATGTTCCAAATTCGGAACCAAAAGGGGATTGCAAGTATAGCTCAATCCATAATACCTCTAGGCATCCCATCCCAAGGCAGCCAGGGCATTGAGCCAAGAGTGCATATGTCAGAAGTGGACACGACAATGGGGCATAAATAGATGGTGAAATAAACTGTTGAACACAAGGTCAAAAGAGAAAAATATAGAAGAACATTGCAAAGAGAACTCAGAAGAATGCTCGGGAAATGGAATCCATATACCAAACATGAGACAATCATGTATAATAATGGGTTATTGGTCGCATAGGCACTGGCACCGGCTCTCCCTCTCCAATAGAACCTTAGGTGATGAATGACTGTTTGAGCAGGGAACCGTAGAATATAAAGAACAAAATAATGCCATAAATGGTAGTAGGTTAGCTAATAATAAATGCCTAAATACTCGTAATGACCACAATAAAATGCCTTAAATACCTTGTAATGTCAGGGATGACGAGACTCACACATTAGCTGATTAGACTGCTAACACCCTCTCTTAGATCATGGGTGATTTAACACAATACAATCACACAATGATAAAGGCTCATCATAGTCCATACAACAACCACCTTAAGAATAGAGCCATGGATACCCAAGCATTGGGTGACCAAGCCACCACTAAGGTGCCTCAAAGAGAACCTGAGTGTTGATGTCGATTGTACCAAAATTTGTAAAATAGAGAATGTAAACGCCCCGAACAACGTAGTATGCTTAACAATTATGATATTCGCTTGTTTTCGAGATTTAATATAAAAGAAAATGAACACTTAAAGCTGAAAATGAAAATTACTCACAAAATTACAGCCATGAAAATGTAAAAGTAATGGAAAACCCCCCCGAAGGAATGTATTTCTGCTCAACCCAAGTCCCTTAGGGAAGAGCTCAGTTACAATCAACCTGAGAGTGAGGAGAAGTAATTCTCACTCTCACAAGATCATGCAAAGATGTACAAACACACATGCATTATCTATTATGCAATGATAAGAACTGATTTCTTTACAGTTATGAGAGAAGAAAGAGGGGAAATCAGCCTTTCTCCATCGTTGAACAATAGTACATGGATAGGGCTTGCTTCTTGTTGCTAAAATGGAAGAAAGAGCTTGAGAAGGAGGTGCTGTAATGAATTTACAGGCTTGCTGTCCTGTAAAACAACAATGATAGAAGAGGGAATATGAAGGAATTTGATAATGGAGAAGTGGGGGATGATGATGGGGATGGATGGGGCCAGTTTCTGGCTATCTGTGGGTGCTGTACATGAGTTTACAGCAAAGAAAAATGATGTTGAATGAAGAAAAACGAGCTCTTATTTATAGGAGATGGAAGAGCTAGTACAAAAGGGGAAAGTGGAGTAGCACAAGACAAGTGTCCAGCCACATGTCATGAGATGTGACAAGTGGTGGGACACTTGGAAACTTATGTGATAAGTGTCTTGACACTTGTCTCTTCTCTATGGCCTTCCTTTTTGGGCTGAATACTGTCAAGAATAGAAACAATCAAATTTAGTAAGCACAGTCAGAGTACAGAACTTACTATTTTTAGAATGACATCCCTATTTTTTAGGACTAGCATTTTTAGGCTAATTCGAGGCTCCTAAAATTTAGGGACCTCTTAAAATTTAGGGATCTCCTAAAATTTAGGGACCCCCCCAATATGGGTGTCATATGAAAGCTTTTTCCGTGTACATCGCAAAAACGGTATCAGAATCTTCATGTGACTTTTCTATGCAAAGAAATGTGCATTTCAAGCTTTCAACCCACACATGCACATTATACAAGCATTTCATGATCATGCCATCTTGTTGATTGTAACTGTCTGTTCTGGGGGATCTAGCCCACACTTCAAGGCATCAATCTTTTCTGTGTGCGAGTCTAATCCTGATATGCGTGAGTTCTGGTCACATGCGCCCAATCGGGCCATATAGGTGGAAGTGTGAACTATCTTTTCTCTAACCCACCGCGTGGGTCCACCATAACCTGTGACCACTCATCAGTGGCCAGCTCCAATGCACTTTTCTTTATATCTAATTAGTGCAAAGGAAATAAATTTAATAAATCATTATATAGACAAATTAATGAAAAAGGATACAAATTCTGTTGCTATAGAGTTGTGACAGCCCTCTGGCTTTTATTCAGCTGTCCTCAGCTGAAAAGCTTCTTGATATGGCTGAAGAATGTTTGGGTAATCCTTCATGAATTTTGTCAGAGATCATAGCCTGTTTCAGGCAGGCAGCAGCAGGCAGCAGCTGCACAGTCCAGCTGCACAGTCGGACTGTGCAGTCGGACTGCCACGTGGCAGTCCGACTGCCTGCAGCTGATTTTTATTAGGCTGCGCCCTATTTTGGCGCCCCATTCCAGGCAGATTTTCGCCTATTTATTGCTGACGTTTTCAGCAGTCTGGCATTCATTCTCTGTCGCAGATTACAGACCGGTGCCGTGCAGATCTCTGTCTCTGTTCGCAGATTTCTGACAGCAGACAGTGCAGACTGCAGCAGACTTCGAGGTGGACAGCAGGTCGCATCGTCGAGGTGGAGACACGCAGTCCAGCGCACTGCGGCCGTGTATATCTTTGTATTCAGCATTCTTTATACAGCAGATCTTCAGTGTACACTGTCTCTTTCTCTCCCTTCTCTCTCTGCGTTCTCTCTCTCTCAGTCCTACGCTTCCGCACCGCTGCACTCTGACATGGTATCAGAGCAGTGTTTGAGGGCTGACTGAGCGCAGAATCAACCTGAAGAGGAGTTTCCATCGCGACACAAATTTGCGTTTTTTGCGTTTAAGGGCAGACAGGAGGGCTGCGCCTTGGAACAAGGCTGAAACGAGTGTGGGCGCACAGGAAAGGAGTACAGGTGGTGGATTTGCTGCTGTTTACTGCTGTTTGTCGCGGAGAAAGTTTGAGTTTTCAACCTAAAAGTGCAGGTTTTGCTTTTTCATCGCCTCCGGCGGGTGAAGGAGCTTCGGGACGCTGAAGAGCCTTAGCAGGCTGAGTCTACTCAGTCAGAGGGGGCTGCTTTTGCGTTTGAGAAGGCATTGCAGGTAAAGATGTCTACAGAGATGGACTTGGAGTTCCAGGCGATTATGGACCGGAAGGTGCCTGTCCTACCGGCTCTTCCTACAGATCAGAAGCTCGACGGCGACAACTACCGCATTTGGCGCGTTATGATGTTGGCCATTCTGGAGTCCTATGATTTGGCGGAGTTGGTACAGGAAGATATTGACCGGCCCTCGGTAAGAGATGAGTCCAAACTCTCTTCCGATGCTCGTACGGAGTTGGCCAGGGCCCAGTCTCATTGGGACAAACTGAATGCCAGGATTCGATCCTTTCTCTTTCTATCATGCACTACAGCCGTGATCGCTCACATCGAGCACTTGACGGTGGCTCGTGAGATATGGCTGGAGCTTGATCAAATGTACAATCGGATGACCCTGATGAAGAGGGTTTCTTTGGAGGTTCAGATGCGGACCTTGTCCGTCAATAAGTCTTCTTCGCTAAGGGAACACATTAACAAGCTAAGGCAGCTACAGATGCAGGTTCAGAATGCGGGGAAGCTGATCTCCTCCGAAGACATGGCGATTACACTCTTGTCCCAGTTGCCGCCACGATTCGGTACATTTTACTCTGCCCTTATTGCTTCAGGGCGCGAGTCTACTCTTCGATGGGAGGAGTTGGTTCCTATGGTCTTGGACCAAGAGGAACAGTTAAAGGGACAGAATGCTTCCAAGACGGAGGCGTTGACAGGTCAAGCCTCTCAGAAGAAGGGGAAGGACCAAAAGAAGAAGAAGGGGGATAACAAGTCCAAGAAGGACAAGGAGAAAGACAAGGACAAAGACTCCACATGCCATATTTGTGGAAAGACTGGCCATTGGAAGAAGGATTGCCCTGACAAAGACTCGAAGGACACCAAGAAGAAGGACACCAAGGATTCTGGAGCGGTGGGTGCACCCTCATCAGCTGCATTTCTACATTTAGTTGTCATTGAGGACGCTTCTCCGAATGCTTCTGATGCTGCGATGGCGGCTTCCCAATCTCGAGAGTGGATTATTGATAGTGGTGCCTCACGGCACATGACTCCTTCATCAGATGGTGTTGCCCAGCTGCGACCTTCGCGTGGGCAGGTTCTCATTGGAGACAGCTCTTCTGTTTCTATTGCAGGTCGGGGTAAGATGCAGCTTATTCCGGATGGACGAGGTGGCACCCATACTTCAGAGGTTTTGCATGTACCAGGATTGGGGTACCATCTCCTTTCAGTCCATAAGATTTGTTCCCTTGGTCTTCTGGTGGAGTTTGACAGTTCTACAGTGCGAGTCCTTGATCGTGAGTCGAGGAAGGTTCTATCATGTGGATATGAGGAGAACGGCATTTACAAACTGAAGTCTTCCACTGCCCTCTCTACTCTTCTTCTTACCTCACAGTCACAGTCTGAATTATGGCATGCTAGGTTTGGTCACCTGAACTATGACTATCTTCGGAAGGCGTCACGGGGACAGCTTGTTCGAGGGTTGCCGGATATAGTGGTGAGCCAGCAGCCATGTGTCTCCTGCATAAAGGGGAAGCAGCATAGGGATGCCATTCCCCACACCGCTTCGCGGCGGTCTACTTCACCGATGGAGTTAGTATCTACGGATCTATGTGGCCCTATGAGGAATGAGTCCCTGCGTGGGAGCTCGTACTTCATGCTGATCGTGGATGACTATAGCAGGATGACATGGGCCTACTTTTTGGCACTAAAATCAGAAGCTTTCTCGCACTTCAAGGATTGGCTTCTCTTTGAGGAGAACCGATCAGGCCGGAAGTTGAAGACCTTGCGATCCGACAAGGGAGGTGAATTTGTCTCTAATGAATTTGCTCGGTTTTGTGCAGATAGAGGAGTTCACCAGGAGTTTGCCAATACGAATACTCCACAAGAAAATGGTATTCTCGAACGGAAGAACCACAGTGTGATCGAGATGGCGCGCACCATGATGGAGCACCGACAGACCCCCCAGGTTCTGTGGGCTGAGGCTGTGGCTACTGCAGTCCACATCCTTAACCGATCTCCTACTTCGGCCGTGGAAGGGATGACTCCATTTGAGGCGTATTTTGGATCGAAGCCAGATGTTTCTTACTTTCGGGTCTTTGGGTGTGATGCCTATGTTCACATTCCCAAAGGTCACCGTGACAAATTCGAAGCGGCTTCCCGCAAACAGGTATTTGTTGGCTACAGCTCCCAGTCCCAAGGCTACCGACTCTATGATCCCGTCAAGCGGGATGTATATACTAGCCGTGATGTGCGGTTTGTGGAGGTTCCGGCCTCTTCAACGGGTGAGGAGCATCCCGTTCTTGGAGATCCAGGGGAGAGTTTGGCTCCTTCTACAGTTCCACTGGAGCCTGTGCCGTTTGATTATGATTCTGTTTCTGACACAGAGTCTACTGTTCCACCGGTTCCTTCTGAGGAGTTACCACCGGTGGACATTCCAGAGTCTTCTACTGATGGAGAACGACGAGGGGAGGTTCGGCCTCCTCCTCGCTGGGCCCGTGACACACTCCGTGATTCAGGGATCGAGGGGTTCCTGAGGAGTGGGGACCGCAGGATGGTCCGCGGCGGTCACGGAGGCACCAGGCGCATTCTTCGGAGCTTGTTTGCTCCAATTATTGTTTGATGTCCCGAGTTATGCAGGATCGAGAGCCCACCTCCGTGAAGGAGGCTTTACAGTCCGCCCCATGGAAGAAAGCTATGGAAGCTGAGTTGGAGGCTATTGAGAGGAATGGCACTTGGTCACTTGTGCCACGCCCCCCGACGAAGAAGGTGATTGGAGTCAAGTGGGTCTTCAAGACCAAATATCTCAGTGATGGTACTTTGGATAAGCACAAGGCTCGCCTTGTTGCTAAGGGTTTTGCCCAGCGCCCAGGGATTGACTGTCATGACACCTTTGCCCCTACAGCTCGTATGGCAACCATTAGAGCTGTTCTTGCTTTGGCTGGCCATAGGAGATGGCCTGTTTATCAGCTGGATGTGAAGTCGGCCTTCTTGAATGGTGATTTGAAGGAGGAGATCTACGTTGAGCAGCCTCCTGGCTTTGGTTCTTCCGATGGGAAAGTCTACAGGTTGAAGAAGGCCCTGTATGGTCTCAAGCAGGCCCCGCGCGCTTGGAACGAGAAGATTGATTCGTTCCTCCAGACTCAGTTGGGATATCGGCGGTCCAAGGCCGATCCGCAGCTGTATGTTCACACTTCCGAGGATGGTTGTGTGCTGTTTGTATTATATGTTGATGATTTGATTGTCACAGGTGATGATGCACAGCAGGTCCAGGAGACAAAGTCAGCTTTACATCGGACGTTCGAGATGACGGATTTGGGGCTACTCCATTTCTTTTTAGGACATGAGATTTTTCAGTCTCAGAGGGGGATCTTTCTCTCCCAACAGAGATATGTACAGGAGCTCTTGGTGTCTTTTGAGATGGATGATTGTCGGGCCCTCTCTACTCCTATGGATCCGAACTGGAAGGCCACTTCCCACTCAGCTTCTCCTTTGGCGGATGCTTCCCGCTATCGACAGTTGATAGGGTCTTTGATTTGGCTTCTCAACACCAGGGTTGATCTATGTTTTGCTGTTGGGCTCTTGGCAGGGTTCATGAGTGAACCTAAGACGGTGCATTGGCAGGCTGCTCAGAGGATACTTCGGTATCTGAGGGGGACGTCTGATTTGGGGATTCATTACCCCGCAGGGACAGATGGGTCAGATCTTGTACTTGCAGGTTGGAGCGACTCGGATTGGGCCGGTGACGTGGACCATAGGCGGTCTACAACAGGTTACTGCTTTACTTTGGGTGCAGGTGTTATTTCTTGGAGTAGCAAGAAGCAGCCCACGGTAGCCCTTTCGTCTACTGAGGCGGAGTATCGGGCCGCGTCTTCCACCACCTGCGAGGTTGTGTGGCTTCGGAGACTGTTGGAGGAGCTTGGGTGCCCCCAGGCTCGTCCTACATTGCTGCGATGTGACAATGAGAGTTGCATTGCCTTGGCGAGGAATCCTGTTTTTCATGCCCGGACGAAGCACATTGAGATCCAGTACCACTTCATCCGAGAAAAGCTTTTGGATGAGACCATCACTGTGGAGTATTGCAAGACGGAGGATAATCTTGCGGATTTGTTTACGAAGGCGCTTCCTCAGGCTCTACTTCGGCAACATTCCAGATCCCTCAGGCTTCTGCCCTGTCCAGGCTCTAAGAGGGGGTGTCAGAGATCATAGCCTGTTTCAGGCAGGCAGCAGCAGGCAGCAGCTGCACAGTCCAGCTGCACAGTCGGACTGTGCAGTCGGACTGCCACGTGGCAGTCCGACTGCCTGCAGCTGATTTTTATCAGGCTGCGCCCTATTTTGGCGCCCCATTCCAGGCAGATTTTCGCCTATTTATTGCTGACGTTTTCAGCAGTCTGGCATTCATTCTCTGTCGCAGATTACAGACCGGTGCCGTGCAGATCTCTGTCTCTGTTCGCAGATTTCTGACAGCAGACAGTGCAGACTGCAGCAGACTTCGAGGTGGACAGCAGGTCGCATCGTCGAGGTGGAGACACGCAGTCCAGCGCACTGCGGCCGTGTATATCTTTGTATTCAGCATTCTTTATACAGCAGATCTTCAGTGTACACTGTCTCTTTCTCTCCCTTCTCTCTCTGCGTTCTCTCTCTCTCAGTCCTACGCTTCCGCACCGCTGCACTCTGACAAATTTTTCATCTACCCACTGTGCATCTGTTGTGGTAGGTTCTTGAATTTTAGTAAGAATTTTTGTGTCACAAGGCCACTTCTCGTGGTTCGATCCTTGTGAAACAAAATCTGTCCAGGTTTCAAGAGTTGCTCTGTTTCTTCAACTTCTGGGGGATCTTCAGTAATGGGTTCCTTTGGTTCTAGTCCTATGTAAGGTTTTAGCAAACTTACATGAAAAGCATTGTATATTTTCCAATGAGCAAGAAGCTCAAGTCGATAAGAAACTTCATTTATTTTCTCAATCACTTTGAAGGGTCCAAAGTATCTACTGGAGAGCTTTGGAAAAGATGAATTTTGACCGGAACCTTGTTTGAGCCTGCTTTTATCAAACTTTAGCAAGACATATTGACATTTTTCAAAAGCCAAAGGTCTTCTTCGTTTATCTGCTTGCTTCTTTTGTCGCTCTTGGGCAACTTTGATAGTGGCTCGAACTTGATCCATTGCGGTTTTTAAATTTGAAGCAAACTCATCAGCAGCAAAAATCTTATCTTTAGTGCGAATAATTGGAGGAGGAATCACTTTACCCTGTACTATTTCATTTGGAGCTTTCCCTGTGGATGAGTGCACTGTATTGTTGTAAGCAAACTCCAATAATGGAAGATATTTCTCCCATTGTGACTTATGTTCACTAACATAAGCTTTCAACATATCCAAAAGAGTGAGATTCATCACCTCTGTTTGGCCGTCAGTTTGAGGATGAAAAGCTGAGAAGAACTTTAAAGTGGTTCCCAAATTCTCAAATAAAGCACGCCAAAAGTTACTTGTGAATTTGGAGTCTCTATTTGAAATGATCTCAGAAGGCATACCATGTAATCTGAAGATATGTTGAATGAAAAGTCTTGCAGCTTGTGCGGATTTCAATGTTTTATGACATGGAATAAAATGTGATTGTTTGCTGAATCTATCAATTATGACCCAAATCATATCATGACCTTGAGGTGTTCTTGGAATACCTGAGATGAAATCCATTGTGATAGATTCCCATGGATCTTTGGGTACTGGAAGAGGTTGCAACAATCCTGGAATCTTCTGTCTATCATACTTGGATTTTTGGCATACCAGACAAGCCTCAATGAAGTTATGTGTATCTCTTCGTAATGTTGGCCAATAAAAGTAGCGCTCAATTGCACTTAGAGTGGCTGCCCTCCCTCTATGCCGTGCATAAGGGGGTTCATGACTTTCTTTAAGGACCTTTTGTCGAACAGGAAGAGTGACACAAAGGCGATTGTTCATGAGAAGGTAACCGTCTTTGATGGAATAATCTGGATGAGAACCTCCTTGCTGTAAATTTGACCAAATTGCTGCAAAATCAGTATCTTCATCATAAGTATTCTTCATCGTTTGAAAATCTTCATGATGAGCCACTGTAATAGTTGCAATGCGAGGCACTCTAGAAAGTGCATCAGCAACTACATTTTGTTTCCCTGGAGTGTACATAATTTGAAAATGAAACATAGATAAGAAATTTTCCCATCTTGCATGTTTCTCTTGCAAATGCTTTTGAGTCTTGAAATACTTCAAGCTTTGATGATCAGTTTTAATAAGGAATTCATTGCCTAAAAGATAATGTTTCCATATCTTTAAAGCATGAACCACTGCTAAGAGCTCCTTTTCATAAATGTCATACCTTTTCTCGACATCATTTAGATGGCGGCTTTCAAAGGCTACGGCATGGCCTTCTTGATTTAGCACTACACCAATACAATCACCGCAAGCATTTGCTTTCACCACAAATGGTTTTACAAGATCTGGAATGATAAGAACAGGTCCAGAAGTAAGAGCTGTTTTCAGCCTTGTGAAGGCTGCCTTCTTTTTTTCCTTCCATTGGAAAGAGATCTTATTCTTTGTAAGGTCATGAAGTGGAGAAGCCATATGTGCAAAATGCTTGATGAAGCGGCGGTAATAAGAGCATAAGCCAAGAAACGATCGCACCTCATGTACATCATGAAGATGAGGCCATTCTTGGATTATCCTGATCTTTTCAGGATCCATCTGAATCCCTTCAGAAGAGATGACATGCCCAAGGTAATTTATTTTATGCATGAAAAATTCACTCTTTTTACCATTTACCAAGAGTTGATTTTGTTGAAGTAATTGTAGAACAATTTCCAAGTGTTGATGATGCTCCTCTTCATTCTTGCTAAAGACAAGAATATCATCAAAAAAAGTACCGACATATTGTCGATGCTCTCTAAAGATGCGCTCCATCATTCGATTAAAGGTGACTGGTGTATTAGTTAATCCGAAAGGAACCACCAAGAATTCATAAAGACCGTATGAAGTGCGGAAAGCGGTTTTGTGTACATCTTGTGGTATTACCCTAATTTGATGATAACCACTCTTTAGATCAATGCGACTGAAAACCTTTGAGCCTCCTAGACGATCCAAAATGTCGTCAATTCTGGGAATAGGAAACCGATTCTTCACAGTGATTTTGTTGAGGGCTCGATAATCAATGCACATCCTGAATGTGCCATCTTTTTTTTGAACAAGAAGAACCGGTGAACAAAATGGTGAGCTACTTGGCCTAATTAGCTCTCGGTTGAGTAGGTCTTTGACTTACTTTCTGATTTCTTCTTGTTGAGGACGGCTCACACGGTATGGTGCTATATTAGGAGGAGAACTGCTCGGGATAATATCAATATGATGGTCTTCTGACCTTTCTGGGGGAAGCTAATAAGGAAGATCTTCCGAAAAACAATCTTTATACTTTTCCAAGAGCTGAAGTCGCTCTTGGTTTTCAGCATTCATATTATCTTTTACATCAGTGACATAAAGCAAACAACATTGAACACAATTCTTAATTGCTCTAGAAACTTGCATATGGCTTACCATAGGTATGGTGTCTCCAGAAACTCCAGCTTGGATCTCGTACTTCTTGCCTTTGTTGGTGAGTTCTACCTTCTTCTTCTGAGAGAAGATGGTTGAATCTACTCTATGATTCCAGGGCATGCCAAGAATCACATCGCAACCATCAAGGTCTCCGATACAGAAGGTATCTTCGTCATTGTAGCCTTGAATTTGAAACTTGAGCTTGCCAATGTAGGGTGTCACAGTCTTCACAGTGTCACCTTCATCAGCATTTAAAGCTTGGCGAACTTCTGCCGGAGTGTCCATCTCTTCATTCTTTAATCCAAGCTCTTTAGCTAATTGCAAGGAAATGATATTTTCATTCGTCCCAAGATCTATCAAGAACAGTGCTTGCTTACCTTGCAACTGTCCCCAAGCTTTTAATAATTTGCGCGTCTCTGGAGTGTGAGTTGTGTTTGCAACTACATCACTGATAGCATTGATTTTCATTGGTGACTTAGGCTTGTTGTCAGAAACCTTGCTTTGTCCCTTGTTTGGACATTGCTTCGCTATGTGGCCTGTTTGTCCACATTTAAAGCACTTCCCTTCTTTCATGAAGCGTTGCTTTTCTTCTTTGGAAAGTTGCTTTGCTTGTGGGTATAGATTGGAGCGAAATTGAGGAGCATTAGGAGGTGCATAGGGCTTCATCTTCTTTTGATTTGATGGCTGCTTTTGCCGCTGTTTTTGTCCTTTATTTGGGGTTGAATACTCCTCATCATCAGCTACTCTCTTCTTATCATTCTTTTGGAATGATTTGTTGCCATTGTGCTCCATTTCCCATGTCTCAGCATGGTCAATGAGTTCCCTGAGACTAGAACAATGATAATGATTAAGAGTAGTACGAAGTTTAAAATGCAAACCTCCTTGAAACTTTCTAAGCTTTTTTGAACTGCTGATCTTGTTGAAATGTTGGACCTTCAAAAGTAGCTCCCAAAATCTCTTGGTATAGTCTCCAAGTGACTCATTTTTCCTTTGTTGCCAAAGCCGATCCCATTCCATTTTTACATCTCTTTTGAAATGAACAGGAAGAAATTGGCTTTGTATCATGCGAACAAAGGACCGCTATGATTTTGGGGCAGCATGATCATATTCCAACCCCGTCCACCAAGTATGGGCTTAGTCGGTTAAATGTAAAGCTGCAAACTTAATCTTTTCTTTTTCTTTATACTTGTCACGACCATACAAAATTTGAAATTGACGAATAAACTTCAGAAGAAGATCAGGATTTCGGGAACCATCATACATACTGAACTTGATTTTCTTTTCAAGTTGAGATAGTGACTTAGTCTTCTTCTTCTTTTTATGCCTTCGTCCGTGCTCGGATCTTGAGGTTGAAGATGAAGTGCTTGATGGGGATGAAGATGGAGACGAGGGTGAAGAATGTCGACGCCTTTGGCGATGATGAGGTCTTCCACGAGAAGGGTGTGACTCTTCATCACTAGAAGAGGGTCCATCAGAGTAGGCTCCAGATGACTTTGAAGAAGAGGACGAGCTTCGACGCGATCTCTTTCTTTGTCTTGAAGTAGAATGGGACTACCTCTTAGAAGTAGTTGGACTTCTTGATCGGCTCCTTTCATTGGTATGGCTTTGTCTCCTTGAAGCAGATGGGCTTCTTTCCTTAAATTCTTTGGGATTCTCAACTTTTTCTAGTTTGAGAAGTTGGTCACGAATTTGCTGATTCTCCTCTCTAAGACTTTGAATGGCTTGAAGGATAGCACTCGACTGATCCATTGAGACTCTTAAGAAAAAAATATGCTCAAGCACTCAATGCAAGGGCTGAAAACAAACAAACTTATAATTGTAAGCACTACCAGTGTTGGGGTGAGGACCGAGCCAAAGCTCTGATACCACTGTAAACACCCCGAACAACGTAGTATGCTTAACAATTATGATATTCGCTTGTTTTCGAGATTTAATATAAAAGAGAATGAACACTTAAAGCTGAAAATGAAAATTACTCACAAAATTACAGCCATGAAAATGTAAAAGTAATGGAGACAAGATTGAGGGTTGAAGATGGGCAACCCCCAAAAACCCCCCCTTCCCCCCCCCCCGAAGGAATGTATTTCTGCTCAACCCAAGTCCCTTAGGGAAGAGCTCAGTTACAATCAACCCGAGAGTGAGGAGAAGTAATTCTCACTCTCACAAGATCATGCAAAGATGTACAAACACACATGCATTATCTATTATGCAATGATAAGAATTGATTTCTTTATAGTTATGAGAGAAGAAAGAGGGGAAATCAGCCTTTCTCCATCGTTGAACAGTAGTACATGGATAGGGCTTGCTTCTTGTTGCTAAAATGGAAGAAAGAGCTTGAGAAGGAGGTGCTGTAATGAATTTACAGGCTTGCTGTCCTGTAAAACAGCAGTGATAGAAGAGGGAATATGAATGAATTTGATAATGGAGAAGTGGGGGATGATGATGGGGATGGATGGGGCCAGTTTCTGGCTATCTGTGGGTGTTGTACATGAGTTTACAGCAAAGAAAAATGATGCTGAATGAAGAAAAACGAGCTCTTATTTATAGGAGAGGGAAGAGCTAGTACAAAAGGGAAAAGTGGAGTAGGACAAGACAAGTGTCCAGCCACATGTCATGAGATGTGACAAGTGGTGGGACACTTGGAAACTTGTGTGACAAGTATCTTGACACTTGTCTCTTCTCTATGGCCTTCCTTTTTGGGCTGAATACTATCAAGAATAGAAACAACCAAATTTAGTAAGCACAGTTAGAGTACAGAACTTACTATTTTTAGAATGACATCCCTATTTTTTAGGACTAGCATTTTTAGGCTAATTCGAGGCTCTTAAAATTTAGGGATCTCCTAAAATTTAGAGACCCCCCCAATATCGGTGTCATATGAAAGCTTTTTCCGTGTACATCGCAAAAACGGTATCAGAATCTTCATGTGACTTTTCTATGCAAAGAAATGGGCATTTCAAGCTTTCAGCCCACACATGCACATTATATAAGCATTTCATGATCATGCCATCTTGTTGATTGTAATTGTCTGTTCTGGGGGATCTAGCCCACACTTCAAGGCATCAATCTTTTCTGTGTGCGAGTCTAACCCTGATATGCGTGAGTTCTGGTCACAGGCGTCCAATCGGGCCATATAGGTGGAAATGTGAACTATCTTTTCTCTAACCCACGGCGTGGATCCACCATAACCTGTGACCACTCATCAGTGGCCAGCTCCAATGCACTTTTCTTTATATCTAATTAGTGCAAAGGAAATAAATTTAATAAATCATTATATAGACAAATTAATGAAAAAGGATACAAATTTTGTTTCTATAGACTTGTGACAGAGAAGAATCATAACAAATCTCTGTGTCTGTTAACCATGTGTCTCGTAGTAGCATATAAGATAATCTTGTCAAAAATGCCTTCGAACATATGCGACCATGGATTCCTTGCCTTTGACCAAGATCACCAAAGTGTTCCCTCATGTGAGCTGAACTTGGAGCCAATCTCGCTCTCTGTCAAGTAACAACCCATCATGAATCTAGATATCAATCCCAACTTTAATATTTGAACTTGTTAGATGTCAATCAATGCTTTAGGGGAATCCCTCTCTGGAACTTGTGCACATGTATACTTGTATAGATGAGCCTCACCTGCCCCACCTCACCATTCTCTTGCACTCCCTCTTTGGCACTCCAGAATTGCAAGGGATGATTGCATCACTTGTACTAGAAAGCAGGAGGGGTTGCCAAGCCCTTCCCTCGGTTTGAATAAGGTTATTCTTTTTGCACCTTGGCCGGAGGATTTGAATTGCTTGAAGTTGCACATGCCTCATTGGAACTGTTAGATTGTGATGGAAGCCTTGCCTGTAATTGCAAAGGCGTCTCATGCTCAAGTAGCATCGAGGACATATGTAGATGTGTGAGTGCATCAGAAAACAAAGGAAGGAGAATCCTAAAGTAAAGTAGGCTAAAGAACTAAGAGCACTAAGTAAAAGCTAGACTAGCTTAGATCACCCCAAGGATGCTAGTCTTAGTGTTTGGCCTCCATCGTATCACGCATGGGATTTAGCAAGTAGTTGCCAATGAAACACATGTCAAGGTAGGAAAGAGATGGTGAAAAGTACACGTGGGGAAAAATCTAATGGATTGGAGTTAGCAGACTAGTCACACAACCCTTAAAAAGTTGGATAGCAAAAAGTACCATGTAATGGAGTGGGGTTAGTAGTTGAGTCACTTAACCTTCAAGAGTCCTATAACACTGGGACAAAGGGGATTGTCCAGGTGCTACATATCTAGTGGCATGCCATTAAGGTGGTTGTGTGCAAGGAGGAGTAGGTGGTGCGGGAGTTAGGGGCGTAGCCTAACTCGATTGGCTAGGGGGACAACAATTGATGGATGCAATTGTGGCCTTTGCTTAGCTAGAAGACCTTGGGCCTTAGTACGATACTCCTCATCTATATGGCTCAAATGTTGGCAGTGTGTATAATCATTTTTTAAAAAGAAGTTGCTAGATGGGTTTAGTTTTGTTGTTTTGTATAAGGAAGGGGTCTCACCCTTATTTTGGGTTGCCTTCCCATCTTGAGAGTTCTTACCACCTTTAGTTTTTCCTTTCAAAGAAGTGGTTTTGCATGATCACAAGAATTGATATTCGAACTCATAGAAGTTCAAGAAGTGGGGTAACAAAATGATGCGTTGCATAAAGTTGAAGTATTTAGAAGGTAGGTTATTTAAGAAAAAGTGACCGGATCATTGTCTTATTCCCAACGCAGCTTGTTTAAGAAAAAAGTGATTGGATCACCTTCTAACTTTGTGGAGCCAATAGTGGCAAACTTGATGGGTAACCACCTAGACTAAACTAGCTTGACTTTCAAATCATCCCCTTCCTTAATAGAAAACACTTGTAGCTCATAATCAATATTGATATGTTGGGTTTGATCTCTCACCACATAGCAATCAAGGAGATGACTTCGACTATTGGATGGTAAGGAAAAGTGTTGTAGGTGCGAGTGAAACTTAGAAAGTAACCCTTGTATTAACTTGACGTTTTCTGTCGCATTGCGAGCTATCTGTTGATAACCCTCCTTGGTGGGGAGACTCGCAGGGAAAGGTTACCCAACAAGGTAGCCTCGAAACCGCACTCCAAGGATGGAAGGCCGTACGTGTTTCGGTGGTTGCATTCCTATGTGAAGCTATTCAGTGATATTTGTGAGACCTTCATAGCTCATAATTTCCGATCCCTTGGGAAAGGGCAAAACCACCCCTAAGGCATGATCACCATGTGCCAAACAATTAAGGTCTTGCGATATCACTTACCAATCTGCTTCACCAAAAGAGTTTCCCTTAGTCAAGGGTCTAGCGGGTAACTCGCGAGGACGGACACCACCTATGAGCCGATGTCCAAGCTAGGTATGGCTCTCCCTTTGTGGGAACCCTTTGGGAGGGGATTTTTAGTGGGTGAAACTCCCACAGTACTTGGTTTCCCTTCAAGGTGACCTAGTCCCTGGCGCGCCCCTCTATCCAAGACTTGGGTCTTCCACGGATCTATCTAGAGGGAGATGGTTCTCCTTCCTTAAGTTGCCAAAGGTGCATTGGGGCGGCTGGCTGTGCACGTAATAAGCAAGCACCAAAAGGTTTTGATCCCTACAAGCTCTGCGTATGTGGGTTACACTGATTGAATCATGAGCAATGGACTTATGCGAGTTCCTTCACTGTAACCTGGACTTGACTTGAATTTTTTTATAAAAAAAAGTGAACACTTACAAATTAACCCTAGAGTGCCTACTATGCATGCAAATAGGATCCATAAGTGGGTGGGTATTGAATGGGCATGGACATTGTAGCCCAAGGAGGGTGGATAGAAACACATTATAAGCAGAGGATGGAAGTCCTTGCATTGGAGTGATCCATGGAGCATGTGACGGTCTACCACCATAAAGGTGTGACTCGACCCTGTGCTGCAAAACAGAATGCTGGGGATGAATCTGACAAACGCCCTTCTAAAAGGTAGGCTTACCGCGTGATTTCCAAGTGTTGCTCCAGTAAATGTAGGCAACACTGTTGTCACATGGGAAACTGCTTGCCATGACCAATCCCACTAAACAGGAACTTTTGCACGCACAGAAAACACACCTGTGGTCATAACAATAAGTAACCACAGGTAGTGGCTAGGGTTTGAGACTCCTGCCACTGTTACTCTTTATGACATTTTTGATTGCTGTTTTATTTTCTTTACCTTGGCTCAAAGCTGAGGTGGATCTAATTGAATCTTCTATTCTGGAAAGAATAAACTGTATGCAACAGCCCAGCATAGGATGCATTAGATCTTTAGAGTAGAATGCTGTGGAACTTGGTAAGGAGTAGGTTGAGGGGTAAGGTGGCTGCAAAGTGGGACTGCAGGTCAGACCACATTGTGCCAGGTAGTGGTCTTATGAGATTCTTAGTGGGCACATTTTTAATATTCAGGTTTGTCCTCTTCTAGTGTACCTTCTGACTCAGGATTCTCTCTCTACCTTGTCCTCATTTAAGTGGTGTTGGTGCTAGTTGGTTTCAGAGCCTTTTTCAGCATAGGGTAGTAAATTGTGCTTTTCTTCATGTCTGCCACCTGGCAAAGAAGTTGCTGTGTTTAAAGTGCATGGACATCTGGTTGCAACTGGAGTGGTAATGCTGACAGATTGGGCTGATCCAAAGTCGTTTTATTTGTTACCCCAAGGGTTTGGCGGGGGATTCAGAATCTGTGTATATACTTTGTATTCTTCCTAGTTACTTCAAACTACGAGATACCATACTAAGAGGAATAAAATTCCTATCCATCTACATAATTGGGGAGTTGTGCAACCAGTTTGCTTTCCGCTTAGGTTTAGGTTGTGTGGATTTAATTAAAAACTTAAATTTGTAAACAAGGTGTTGAATAGCACTGATCAGTGGTTCATTTTTCTCTTTAATTGGTTGTTTCATATGATCAAGTTGGTTCTCTCTTTATCAGGTGATTTCCCTGGGGGCAATGGGCACCGTGATTTTGGTATATTATTTTCACATTATTAGTCATGTTACTTGGGCATTAGGGCTAGACCCATTGCAACTGTGAGAAAAGTTAACTCGATTGTACTTGTCAAGAATCAAGATCAAGTCCAAGATCACTTTGGGTATCATAATTTTGGCGAGGACTTGTTGAGAAACCCTTCACCCTTAATCGCAGTTTGCGTTTTTGCGTTTTGCGTTTAGGGTTTGCAGCCCCAAAAAAGGGTGCCATCCAAGACTGATTGTGCCTATTTATAGGCCACTCTCTCATTCATTCCTCACGGCTGATTCACTCAGTTTGTCACCTCTTCTCTCGAGCCTCTCCACTGCCCTCACACCCCTTCAGGAGGACAGTGCGGTTTGTGGTTTGTGGCTGTCTTCATCATCATCCTTGTGCTACGACACCCTTGTTTCCTTGTATCACATTCGCTCCATGATTCAAAACTTCATCATCCCATTCATCAAAGTTTCTTCTCTCTTCTCTTCTCTTCTCCATGTTTGTGGAGTTCACTCTGTGTTCCTCCTCGCCAATCCTAATGTCTCACTAGCGTGCCATCTTTTGATATGGTATTAGAGCCAGATCTACTCAAACAGCGACAAAGATCCTCTACTCTAGTGACGGCAAGGACCGGTCTCGGGTTAGGCATCCACTTCTCTTCTTCTTCCACTGCATCAATATCTCGTTTTTGCAGGTTTCAGGTGTTTTCAGCTTGCTTCCCACATCCCTTTCGCAGAGGACATTGCAGTCTCAGCTGTCCCTTGCTGTCATCTACAGTTTGGCGCTTGTTTCCAGCCTTCCACCTGCAATTTGCAGTTGTTTACAATAGAGCGGCTGTTATTGATCACTCTCCATTCAAAAAATAATCTCGTTTTCGTAAATTTCAGGTATTTTGGCTTGTTGCCCACACTCCAGATGTGGAGGACATTGCGGTCCAAGTTGGCCATTGTTGTCTGTAACAGTTTGGTGTCTGTTTCCAGCCTACCACACACTGTTCGGAGCTGATTTCAACATACTATTTGCTACTTTTGGTTTTTCGTGCATTTTTAGTCTTTCTCTCTCTTGCAGCTTGCGTTTTTAGTCTCTCTGTCACCAGGTGGTAATACTTTTTACAGTTGCTTTTTTTATTTACTTATATAAATATATATATATATTTTTTTCTTTTGTTGCTGTTGCTTCTCATCCCCAGAGTTCTCTTGGAATAAGCCGGGATCTTTGCATAGCCAGAAGAGGCAACCATTGGGACAAATTGGACTAATGGTTTGTGTGAGCCTTAGGACCGGTTCCATATTGAATGGGCAGTGAAGAATAGAATGCCAGTGGTTTGGGATTGTGTGCTTAGCCATTGGAGATGGTGGATGACAATGGGCTTGGCCAAGACAGATGATGCATATGTGAGAATGCTCTCAGAATTAAAGTCATCGTAATTGAGCCACATTACACTTTTTGATGTGGTCACAATGATAAAAGTTGCTCAGAACAACTTGAAGAATGCAAGGGTCACCATCCCTAAAATTTAGGGAGTGACTATTTTTGAACCCCTGAATCTATTCGCGTCATTATCTTTGTTTTTGCACAAGGATTAATTATCTGGTCTGTGCCGAGGTCAAATTTTGTACCGATCATGAAGAATTTTAGACCAGAAGGTTTATATGGAATGTTGTTACATGTATGCCATGTGGTACAGATTCCCAAAAGAGAGAGAGAGAGCATTTAAAAAAAACGTAATAGGTATAAGGGGCAGATGGAAGAATGAAGTTTGGAGGAGACGAGGGCAGATTGCTGCAAGAAAATCAGCCATGGAGAGTACTTCTATGTCTCTGACTCAAGTACAGAGGTAGAGCTTACTCCCTCTGATCAACTCTCTCTATTCTCAGAGGAAATGCTTTGCATGATGGACTGATTCCATCGAAGGTACAATTCTGTGTTTTCTTTGAAATTTCGCACATGTTGAATAGTAAGAATAGTGTGCTGGACAGTAAGAACAGTGAACTCTGGACATGCTGGACAATAAGAACAGTGAATTCAGAGATCTGCACTGTAATTCCTCACACGAATCATTGAGCCTTGGTCACATACTGAATAGTAAGAACAGTGAATTCTGCACATGTTGGACAGTAAGAATAATGAACTCTGGACATGCTGGACAGTAAGAAAAGTGAATTCAGAGAAATTCGCAGTCCGTGAGCCATGAGTGGTTGGATTTCCTTTCTCTCTCAGATTGGGATTCAGAGGGGGATTTTCTTACTTCGCCTTCAAAGGGGAACTTCCAATTCTTTCGGCTTGAGAGGGGGCTTCTACTTCTACTCCTTTCGATTCAGAGAGGGACCCTATGTGCCATGAAGTTCTTCACACACCACCACCTTTCACTTTCGAGGAATGGCTCTCCTTTGAGCAATCATTTCCTTTACTCATACCCAGGATCTAAAGGATCTACCTAGATCGGGGCCCTTGGATCTTCAGCAACGACTTGGTGACCAGGCCTTCGTTTTCCTTCCAGCATGGAGTCATGGAGCTAGTGGCTTCTCTCCCAAGGTTGAGTTTCGGGCTCTACGACTCATCCAATCTCCTGACTATCTTCAAAGGTCTCCTTTCAAGTGGTATTCTCAGATTACAGGGTGGATCTTCTTCATCCCTTGGTCAACATGGAGCCACCTCCTGAGCTCGAGTACGGGCATATCCTTATGGCTCTCGGCACCACACAAAGTCCGACATTTCTCATTATGCATTGCATGTTTTCATCATCTTTGTACTAGGGTGCTTGGGCAAGTGAACAATTTTTCCACGAGGGACACTGTCCAAGTGGCACGTGTTGCATGAGCATTCTTTAGCATGTAGCAATGCATCTCCACCTCATTCTTCTCTTGTTCCCCTTTTTGGGCTTGAGAGGGGGTTGAGAAACCCTTGGGCCTTCACCCTTCACCCGTAGTTTGTGTTTTTGCGTTTTGCGTTTAGGGTTTGCAGCTCCAAAAAGGGGCGCCATCCTAGACTGACTGTGCCTATTTATAGGCCCCTCTCACATTCATTCCGCATGGTTGATTCATTCAGTTTGTCACCTCTTCTTTCCAGCCTCTCCACTGCCCTCACACCCCTTCAGGAGGACAATGCAGTTCGTGGTTCGCGGCTGTCTTCGTCATCTTCCTTGTGCTACAGCACCCTTGTTCCCTTGTATCACATTCACTCCATGATTCAAAACTTCATCATTCCATTCATCAGAGTTTCTTCTCTCTTCTCTTCTCTTCTCCATGTTTGCTGAGTTCACTCCATGTTCCTGCCCGCAAACCCTAATGTCTCGCTGGTATGTCATCTTTTGACACTTAGATCTTTCTTCTTACACCCTCTTCATGCATTTGTGTAATATCAAGTGGGTTGAAAGTAGGTTAGTAGCAATGCAATGTGCACATTCGTATGCACATATGTGCACGTCCATATGTATACATGTATAGTTAGTCATCTGATGCAGGGCATTCTAGAAAATATGAAAATATCAGTATGGACATTAGAATCTGCTGAAGGTCTCACTTCACAGGAGAAAGGGGGTTTTCAGTCTGGAATTAAGGAATGCACTATCTTATATCAGGGCTTTTGTAATTAACGCTCTAAAGTTGATGGCAAAAATTGTGTTCACGAAATTGGCTGTCTACCATTTCTTGTATGAGATCTTGTTGATATGCATGCTTGCCATGCATTGACCCATGTGTGTTTTAGAAATGGTAAATAAGAAGTGTGCACCTTTTCAAGGGTGTTATGAATTGCATCTCTCTCACTTATGGTTTGGGTTCTCCCTTCAATTCCTGCCTTTGTCATATGGGTGTTGACTGTGCCTGGTTGGTCTTCCCTTTGACTGAGATATGATACATCCCTCATTGCCATTCCTCCACCCTCTTTGTCTTCAGATTCTCTTAACAGTTTCACCAGCTTAATTCTTGCATGGTGTAGTACGATTCCCAGTTGGTAATGTAAGAGGTCTGGATGGATGCTTCTTGATCAAGCATTTACAGGTTTGCAAGCATCATAGTGCAGAGTCAGATGCTCGGTTGGATGAGTACCTTGACGAGTTCCTTAGTATGGTGGATGAGGCTTCTTTAGCCAAGAGTGTCTGACTTGTTAATGCCTTCAGTCTGCAAGGGAAGCACTGAACAGTGTTGTTTTGAGCTCAGTAGAGCTAGGTGGATGAGGTATCCTTCATTTGAGATTCTTGAATATTTAGGAGGATCCTTAAGTTTTAGGAGATTCCTGAAAGCTGGAAGTCTTGAATCAGGTTGAAACTAGATGAAAAATTTTAGGAGGCTCCTATTTGGGTTGCCATCTTGACTCTACTTCTTGTGCCCTTTGACTTCAGTGAATATGCCATGAAGTAGGATGATGACAATGTAGGATGACAACCAGTTATACTGGCTTTGTCAAGGAGGCTGATTTGACAAGATAATTGATGTGCAGGATCTATCAGGTTGCTGGTGTCAAACAGGAATGGAACACTATAAAGGTCGTACCAGATCTTTCAGGAACAGGTATGTTTTGTTACTCCAAGTTATAAGTTCTGTTTTCAGAATTCTCGTTTCTTATCAACTGATATGCTTTGTTACTTCAAGTTGTAAGTCTGGTTTTCAGAATCTTCGTTTTTTATTGACTGCTGTAATTTACAGGCAAAGTTACTTCTGTTCGATTTGGCCCGCAAGCAAATTACTTGGCCGTCGGAACTGCAGACAGAAACTTACGGATTCTTGGCATCCCAAGTGCATCCTCAGAATCCTGAATTTGAATAAGGTCAATGTAACAGATGACCAGTTTTTTTCTTTATCAAATGGTGATGTCCTTGATTGAAGACCCGGGTGGAGGCAAAAGATTTTTCCTAGCAGGCATGTTGAGGACAGCTGTCATGCTGAGGGCAGCTTTCTTGTTCTTGCAGAGGACCTTGGTGATCTTGTTTAAGGCTCAGTGATCTGCTTTATGGGGACGTCTGATTTTATCTCTAGTAGCAGCACTGATCGATTCTTCGATCACTACCTTTTCCATTACAGATTGGTAACCCGGACAGAGCCTGCTTCAAGGCTTGCAAATATCAATAGACTTTTTGCAGACCGCGGAATGGCATCAATCTGCTTTGACATGAAGCTTATTAATGGTGAAAGCTTTTTGAAGTGTAAAACATGAATTCAATCGCATTTTTAGTAAAAATGACAGATGATCCTTGAGAATTAGTTGGTAATTGGAGCTGAGATTGCAGTAGATGAGCAGGTTAGTATGTAGATCGTGGCTATTCTTTTGCAGACTGATTAGTTTTCTTACTTGCATCTCAGACCATGTAATGGTAATACTAGATGATGTCTCTCCATGGACTGTACTAAAGAAGCCGTTTGGATCTTATGGATGTAAAACATTTCAAGCACAAAATGGAAAGTCACAAAACTGGTGTCCATGCCATTTTAAAGTTTAATGTTATTGAATAACGAATTTTTAACAGATAAGTGGTTTCTAGCGTCTCTTCATGGGGTCATGTTTTACATTGCATTATCAAGTTTCTGTCTGGACTCGTCAGCTTGTCAACAGAGGATTGGGCCCACCCTCAGATGCTGCTGCTCTTTTATTTGTGTTGGGCCATTTTTGTATTTGGTGCTTGACCTGTTTTGTAAGTTAACTTTCCAGCCATATGCAGCAATTCTTTGGTCTATAAAGCCTCTACTGAGCACAGATTGTTAGGGATTTGTACTGTAGACTGTCTGATATTGATATTCCCACATTCTGAATAATTATATAGTGAGCTAATCTAAAAATTAATCTAAGCTTGGGCACATGGTAAATATGGTAGCTTAAGATGGTTTTTGAAGTCGCAAGCTTTCAATTTTAAAATGAAAATTTTACCGCTGCTGCTAGTGCTTTTGGTGGCGTCAGGATTCGGCTTGAAGCAGTGGACACTTTCTGTGAAGGTTCAAGTAGTATGTGATGGCATGGCTATTGATATCTGAGCATCTAGTCTGTTAGCACCTTTGTCCAATGGTATGCTTCAAATTTTATCCCCTCTGGCGTTCGTTTTCACAGAAGCATTTGTCAACAGTTTGTATATCGCTGAAATGCTTGGTTTCCATGAATCAGATTGATCTTCTTGAAAGAGGCCTTTGAATCGTTTTGTTTATAACAATCTTGATAACCGGGTCTCGTCTGCTGTTGTAACTAAACTGCTCTACAGCACTTTGCGGGAAGTTATACTGATGTCGTTCTCCTTTAATTGTTTGCTCCTAACTTTGGTACATAAAATTGAAATTAAAAGGTTTGAGTGTTAATTCTTGTTGGCAAAAGTTTATTGAAAGTGCTTTTGCAATGGTAGGCTTGTAATAGTTTAATGTGTACGTAACTCTTGCAGGGTAGACCAAAAGCCACACAAAGGCCCGAAGATTTTTGTTTTTTAGAGTGGCTATGAAATTCCTCTAAAACTGTGTTGCAGATAAACAGATGATGCCTTTATTGGGAGGGTTCTGCCCCTGATTTCTTGTAGATGAATTTGGAATGAAAGTCAAATGGTTTGGTAATTCTTGTTTGTAAAAACCTATGCTAAGTGCTTTACTAATGCCACGATTGTGAAAATTGATTGTGTACCAAGTTTTGTAACGAAGACCAAAAGCTACAAAAAGTGGGAGGGTTTGTAGTCATGCAAAAAATTGAAGTTTTCTCAAAGAAACTACGTTGCAAACCAACTTTATGTAGTGGTGGCCTTAGTTTTGCCCATAATTTCTTGTAGATGTATTTGGAATGAAGGGTGACGAATTGATACTTATTGGTCACAAAAAATTGCAGGAGGTGGTCTTTTCAAAAACTTAAATTGGGTTATGAAGTTTGTCAATTGTGGTATGGGCGACTTGGAGCAAATTATTAAGTAGGTCGCTTAAGGTATCCTTGCCTTGGTTATTGATTATAGTTGTTAAGTAGCCACATGGCCTCTTCCTATGCACGCATGTCCTTGTTCCCAAGAGTTCTTGTGAGGCACCCTCTCCCTTTCCCTCCTTGCGTGCTATCTTCGTTCAAATTGAATGCCATGGTGCTAATACCCAAAGCGGTAAGCCGGGCCGAATACTTCATGAGATTGGAGGAGTATCCATGGTTGGCCTCTCCCTTCTTCCCCTTGGGGAAGAGACAAACATGTTGGGAAAGGAATGGGCACCTACTTTTTTCATGTTGCTTGATGATAATGTTGATTATGTCAGTTATTGAGTTGAAACAAGTGTACTTGGTGGCAATATTCTCAAGGAAGGCGTATCCTCAGCCCATCATGACGAGATAGAGGCAAGAAGGTATGAAAAAACCTGCATGAACTTTTTTCATGTTGCTCGATGATAGTGTTGATATGGCAGTTATTGAGTTGAAATAAGTGTACTTGGGTATAGCTGTAAGGAGTGTAAAAATTTTATTCTTTGTAACGAGTGTAATTGTGTCTAGGTTACAAAAGGTAAGAAGATTGTGCTAAGGTTGTTGAAGGTAGAAGATCATGAAGGCTCTTGTTGCCTATGTGATTTTGCTCCTAGGAAATTTTTCTATTTGATGGGTAAGCCTTTCTTAGTTTTCAAAGTGGTTTTTGTAAAGGTAATGTTGCAATGAGGAGGATTATACTTGGTTTTGGTTAGCTCTCGATAGGAGGATAATTGGAACTCAACTCTTTTGTGGGCTTTAAAGAGAACTTGGTGCTTGTGCTTTTGTGGAGCTCCATCTTGGGTGAGGGTGTACTCATGCAAAAATGTGTGGGCTAGAGGGCTAGACAATGGGATTGTATGCACTTGCAGAAGTACTGGGTAGGTACTTTATATCCCCTTTATGTAGTGGTTAAAGATATCTTTACTTAGAAGTTTGCTTGCATTCTATGGGATTGTCAAAACAAACATCTTGATAGGGTTGATCTTTTCGCCAATGTTTAAGACACTTCTCTAGAAGCGAAGGCAATCTCACTAATAGAAGGAAGAAGAATGGTTGAGAAGAGAGATTTAGTTACAATTCTTACGAAACTTAATTCTTTGGGTTCAAAAGATATTAGAAATGGTCAAACTAGGTAAAGGAAAACATGTCACACAAGAAGCTTGCAAGAATACCCTTGGTGGATCTCAATTTCTATGTGGCCCTAGAGGGTATGGAAGAGATGGTTGACCTTGGTTTGTAAATGTAAGGTCAAGCTAATGTGATGAATGAAGTCATCTTTATGAATGTACAAGAATTGGGCTCTGATAAAGAGGATCTATTCATGCTATGGACTAATTAGGAAATGAAAGCTATACATCGCCAAGAAATGAATTATAAGTTTAGGTAAAGAAGGGCTTGTTTTGGATTATCTGGTGACACAATGCTATGGATAAAGGATCTATTGATGCCTTGTTTTGTTGGATTTTATCTTAATACTTGACTCATCGTGGTTGGTGGTGTAGAATTGTTGATATGGTTTATTTTGTGCTTTGAATGCCTCAGCCACTTGTTTAGAGTTGTGGTTGTTAAAAGAGAATATAGGAGATGGGGACATGTCACTTGTCGGTGATTGGAATGACTTGTTGGAGATGAGAGATTGCATGGTAAAATAAATGTTGTATTAGATGAAAGGGAGAATTTGGGTTTATTGATATTAGGGCATTGATTGCATGAGAAGTGATGACACTATGTACAACATGGCACAACAATTATAAGAGGGTTACTTGGAGAGGGGCCCAACTAGATACAATGTGTGTGGTGAGAAGTACCTAGCTCTAGACTCTTTGAATTCAACAAATTGCTTGTCCACTCTAAATTGTGTGGGGTTTGGTTAGGGCTTTATTAGAATGGTAATACTTATTCATAAGTACTACAACTCAAAATCTTGTGAATGGTTTGTGTGTTAATCATTCCTTCCTTCGAAGATTAGTTAGAAAAGATTACTCCCTTGCTCCCCTTCATGTTGCAATATTAATTGTGCCTTTACTAATGAAGATGGATAGGAAGATCAAAAAATGGAACCATCAAGGGATTTCCTACTTCCTTAGTCAAAAATTTTTATATCCACACTTTTAAACATTGTTAAGAGTATGGCAAGATTTTCAAATGTTTAGGTCAATCTTTGAGAGTAAAGAGTGTCTTACGTAGAGATTAGTATGGCTGAGAGAGAATATCTCTAGTAAACTAGCCAAGTTCTCTACTACCTCCTCAAGTCTTATAGGGAGTTTATTAGCTTCAAAGATAGTTCTCATGCCAAGTCTTGTTTTGGTTGGAACAACATTTGCATTCAATATTTCTTCAAGTCTATTTTATGAACCACATTTAATAATTTATGAGTTGGGCTAATAAAATTTGCACTTCTCAAGTTTGATATTCACTATTGGTCATATCACAATGCAATATTCATTAAAAATGAACTAGAATAATTGAAAAGAAGCATTTGCATATGAGAAAAAGTAAGCAAGCTAGATACCAATATCAAGCCATTCCAAACACTCTTTCAACCAAAGAAAGAAAAAGGGGCATGCTCTCATGCACCCTTGTTTTTGTTAGAGAAATTGCTTGATTACCACAAGATTATGTATATATTTGCAGTGAGAGAGAGAACATGCATGTGTGTATCATGCACACCTATTCTTAAGCAACAAGATTAAATGAAATCTTATGACCTCTTTGCTTAATTCTTAAGCTTAATGCATAATGAAGAACACAATTAAATCACTTAAAAAAACATTAAATTTACAAAATTTGTGTCTTTCATCACTTAAATTTAGTTGGAGCATAAACACCAATATTTATTACACACGCATGATGTTTAAGTTATTAGAAACATTCCTCTTCATTATCTTTGCAGGGATATTTAAGGCATAAAAGGATTGCAATGACATTCAGGTCAGTACGAGCCTACATTTTGGAAACCACAAAATAGTCCACTATGTGTTTTAGTTGTAAAGGGATGACAAAGAGTATGAGAGTATGCTTTTCTTAGACTAGTGATATTTGAAATTTTGTAAAGTTCCATCATGACTCTTTTAAAAATGGCAACATGGAATATGTTTAAGGAAACTTTATAGTATGTTTGTTGACTATCATCACATAAAAAGTTGCATAAATGTTAGGTGACAATTGTTAATGCATGAAGATGGTTAGAGATCAAATAAAATCCACATTGAGATTAACTAACATGCTATATTGATCATCTTTTAGACCCACCAAACTAGGGTGGGTCTCACTTAAAGTATTATGTGAGGAGGAATGCAAGAGAAGACATGCACATCACTTTAGGAAGATATACCATAGTCTCTAAACTATGGGGGAAACACACTTAAGTAATAAATGGTTAGGAGAATAGTGAGATTAATGAGACCTTTAGAAACATCTATTCAAGAAGCTAAGCAAGATAGTACTACTATAGATCATTTTCCCCTTCATCATGATCATGGTCATCATCTTGCAATTCATCCAACAATAACAAGGATCATTGAGTTATAAGAAATATTGCAATTAATGGAAGAGATAAATACAGATAAGAAATAAGAAATGAATGTATAAATGGAATCGTTAATCATATCAAAGCTAAAAATAGAGATGGAGGATTGAACGAGGACGTGCGTACATGGGTAGATGTGGTAAACATGGAAAATAAAAAGATAGAAAACGTAAAATATGTAATGAAGGAAAGCTACCAATGGATAGAAGTGGTCAAGAAGCACAAGAAGTGCTAGAAAATAAGTTGGAATTAATAAATGATACACTTAAAAGATGCAAAAAGAAAGATACATGCACTTTGTGTACAAGTTGTAGGATGGGTTGAGAATGGCACCCCACATGAGGATGCAAAGTCACTTAGCAATAAAATAGGGGAATAGAGGTGTCCATTATGAATGCATAGCGCGTTAGTAAAGATGGGGATAGTAGAGGAAAAAGCAGAGCAAGGGTTGTAGGTTTGATTTAATACAAAAGGTTGTTTTATAGAAGAATTCACTGATAAGTGCAAGTTGGTTGCAAAAGGAAGTAGAGTTGGCCGCATGTTCACTTTAGATCCTAAAATTTCTGCAATGAATGCTGCCATATATACTAAAGGCAAAGGAGTGGTTGTAGATATTGAAATATAGCACAAATGTATTGGAGATGCAAATGTGCAAAGGCTAAAATTAATGTAGTTTAAAGGATTAGTTACAGGGTTGCTTGCTTTTAAGAAGAAAGCTCTCTTACCCCATAGGAAAGCACCCAAAGGTGAAAAAAATTCATGGACGAGAATCTTACTCGCACACATGAGAGAGCATATGTTGTGCATCCTTCAGCTGAGAAATTAAGGAAAGTATGCTGTATATTGTGATGGGCGAGTGATCATTATGGAGCATCGGTCTACATGATGTGCACTTTATAAGACTTGTGTATCATAATTTGGAACTATATATAAATTTTACTTTTTTTATTTACATATACATACATATGCACATGCACATGCACATACACACACACACACACATACATACATATATGTACACATATATGTGTATATATAAGGGTGGGGGCCATAGGTAGACTCAGGTGCTTGTGGAAGCTCAAGAATGATTTTGGTGTCCCCAAGGAGATATGAAACATGTATGCTCTACATGAGATAGTGGTAGGTAGAGTACATGCACTAGGGGTAATCTCAAATTTAGTCTCAATAGCACTATTGGAGTGAAATAGGGATACCCACTCTCACCCACTTATTTTGGGATCTTTATAGATAAGGTATCTCCATGATTTTCAGGGTGTTGGAAAGCAATCCCAATCAGGCCTAGAGGAGTTCTTATGGTCTTTTAGATTGAGGCATGTAGGCTGTCATAATAGCTTCCCTGAATAGCTCTTATTGCTTCACCATGACCAATTTGCAGGCTTCTAATTGGATTCTATGCTGGCTTCAACTATATATGGCTACTTCATTGGTGAGCTTCATCAAGTTAGTCTCATAAAGCCTTTGCACATCATGTTCTACTATGCTCAGGGTCCCTAACGAGCTATTGGAAATGGTCTCATGCAAGCCTACATACGAGGCACTACACATTGACCCTATATTTGTTGATGCTCTTGGTGCTTTCTCTCATGTAAATCTATCTTTGCCTTCTCCTAGGATACTTCAATGTCTATGTTGATGAGTTGGTGTGGCTGATCATAATTATTTGTATGCTTAGCTTAGGCATTTTGATTCTGTAGTCTATAAGTTACTAGTCTTGCCCCTTGAGCCTATCTTGAAGCTCGCTCATGGTAGTCTCCTATTCTTTAAGTTGATCTAGAAGATTTTTGAGAGTTGTATTATGTTTCTTTAGTTGATTTTGAAGCTCTTCTACTTGTTTCTCTTGGAGGTCATTGAGTGTAGTGTCACACTCTTTTAGAGTTGGTTTTGGAGATCTACGAGTGCCAAGTTATGCTCCTTTAGCTAGGATTGGTACTCTTGCTGTTGCTTTTCTTGAATCTCCTTCAGTGCCTTGCCATGTTCTTGAAATTGAGCTTGGAGCTCCTCAACTTGCTTTTCTGATTCTATCAAGAAGCTCATGTACTCTTCATGAGTTCTCTCTAATCTATCCTAGAACTCCTGATTAGCCTTAAGTGCATTGGCCTTGTCTTCATTGAGTTCTATGATTATCTGCTCAAGGGTTTCTATCATTTTTGCTATATTTTGCCCCTTAGAAGTGTCTTACATGTTCTTTGTGGTATCTACTAGGTGAGAGCTCTCTTCTAGATCGGTTCCAGTGACTTGAGGTAAGGGTCATGCCTTTGCCAACTCATATTAATCTATACTTGCATGGTACCAAAATGAGCCATTAGTTCATGAAGAGTTACAGAATTGGTGGTTGGCTCCTTTATCACCTTGTCCTTTCCCTTCCTAGAACTACTTTCTCCTTTTTGGGCTATAATATTTGCTACCTGTGTTGTGCAATGGATTTGTCTTTACTATGCATGGACTCTTCTAATGATACTCTAATAGCCCTTTCATATTCTTCTTGTGATTGCCTTGTTCTATCTTCCAGTTTTCTCCATTCATTTCTTGACCTCCTTTTAGTAAGATGAACGATCAATTGCTCTTCTTCTATGTCCCCTTCATTAGCTTCTTTTGAAGATGAGATCCCTTCTTTTTCTTCCATGTGCTTCTTCTTCTTCTTACTTGTGTTGTCACTATGGCAAGGGTTTCCTCCTTCTTCTCTTCACCTCTTTTCTCATTCAATAGTGTCCTTAGATGAATCCTTGGATACTATGGTTGCGGATTTCTCCTTCTTCTCGTCACCGCGCTTCTCTTTTAGTAGTGTCCTTAGATTAATCCTGGGATAGTGTGGATAGCTTTGTTGGAGGGACAAACCCACTATAACAATGATGACGTGAGTAAGAGAGCTACCGTAGTTAATGATGTTATGTGGTTAAGCTTCACCTTGGGATTCTTTGGAGCTACACTTTGCACTTTGGCCAGGGATTTTGTGATATGCTCCAACCACAAGGTGTTCAAGTCTTGCTTAACTAGGTTTCTAGAAGAGCTACGTTATCACCCTAAGCTCTTCTTTTGGTATTGCTCTCTTAAGAAGACTCATTCATTAGCCACTACTTTCACTCTAGTTTCATCAATTATAACTACTAAACTATGATCCCACCTTTGAGAAATTTGAGGGATCTTTTATGTTTTGATGTACTTTCTTGATCCTCTTTTGATGCCCAATGTTTCTTCCACCAGCTTTGGGGTGAACTCAAAGTTGGCCACGGGCTCATTGTAATACCTATTGGTTTTTATGATGTATTTGAACTTGCTAGATCTAGTGGCTAGGTCACAATTCTCAATCAATTTGGAACAAGTTAAAAAGTGGATGTGAGTGAAAGTAGCTCTGATATAGCCTTCAAGACTATTTTTGGCTATGAGTTCCTTGGATATCTAGTATTTTTCAACCAAATTCTCAAGGTTGGTGAGAACTCAAAACCTAAGCTGGTAAACTTTCCACATGCTTGCCTCCAACTTTAGTTGCTATTTCAACTGGACAAAGAAAAATAGATTGTCTTCATTTAATGGGTCTTTGATCGGAGCCAATTATGCTATGGCTAAAAAGAACGATACTTCTATGGCTATTTGTTGCAAGCAATTTTTTTTTTATTATGAGCATTTTCTAATAAAAAGTTAAATAATGCAACTTTATCTTTCTTATTGAAATTGAAGAATTGGATCCAAACAACCTGAATTTTCGACCCTTACCTCTCATTTACATTTATTTAACAATAATGGTTTACTTGGTTGTGGTCTTTGAAGGTATTTTGAGGGTTTTGACTTTCAAGTCCTTTCTAGAGTTGGTATGACTTTTGGCTCCTTTGTTAACCCCAACACGAAGAAAGCAGAAGGAAATAAAAAAAGATGCAGGGCAAAGGCTGAAAAAAGGTAGCTCGATTGAAGAAAGAAGAGGAGAAAAGGCCAAAAGCGCAAGGGCAACCTTAAAAGTCCAAGGCAGCTGCAAAAAGGGGAAAGGTGCATTTTAAAATACAAAGGCACACCCTGAAATCTTGTAAAAGAGTGCCAGGCGGTGGAAAATCCGGAAAGCTAAAATTGAAGACAAAGACAAAGGCCAAGGCAAAGAGAAACGGAAGACAAAGGCGCACAAGGAAAAGCGCAAGTCAAAACTCTTGTAAAGGAGCATAAGCACATCATGGTTTAATTCAAGGAGCTCCGGGCTTTCACCCGTGCAATTTGTAAATGTAGATGGGCGGTGGAAAGAAAGCTAGGAAGATAGAAGGACAATGAGAAAAAGGGCCTAGGCTATGGCCGGCCATGTAAAAAAGGGGATGACCGCCCAAAAAGGGATTTAGGGTTTTGTATATAAAGTTGAAAAGTGAATGAGAAGCTCATTCTTATGTGTGGCAAAAAGTGGCTCTCCTCCTCTTCTTCTTCTTCTTGTTCTTGCTTGCTTGAGCTTGTGCTTGAGAGAGGGAGTGTGAGAGTGTGAGGGAGTGAGTGTGTGAGGGTGAGGGACCGTGGGGTGGAGAAGCTCTCCATCTTCTCCTCTCTTCTTCTCTTCTCTTCTCTTCTCTTCTCTTCTCTTGCTTGCGGTGATGGAGCTTGGAGCGTGGAGCTTGAGGATGGAGCTTGCTTGAAGCTTTCACTTGGATCGTGGAGCTACCGGAGTGCGAGGGAGAGGAGGTAACTCGAACGGCATGGAGGTAAGCTCACTACACCCATAGATATGGATGGCGCGTCGGCTATGTGAGAGGTAGCCATTAGTGCTCGGCTTGGAACGCTTGAAACAATAAGCGGTCCGCGGGTCTTGGCGGTTGAGCGAAGGCTCCCACATTTTGGTTCCATTGCCGGGACCAACGGATTCAAGCCTTGAGCGCCTATGCGCTTCGAATTGAGCATCAAAGTAAGGGTTTTCCCCCGAACCGGTGCTTGAGATAGGTAGGAAGTGAGGGGGTTAAAGATGGTATTCGATCTGCTTGGGAAGTAGGTTTTTTGCTTTTTGAGAGTTATGTTGTGAGTTGGAGTAGTGTAGGTATTTACTTTGTGATTTGGATGCATTAGAGTAGGAGAAAACAAAGAAAATAAGCATTAGGGTTACTGTTGCAAAACAGGGCAAGAATCATGCAAAAGTGGTAAAAAACTCGCTTGTGATGCCTAAGGTCGGCAAGTGAGTTATTGGGGGTGCCAATACCATGCCCGGAAGGGGACATAAGGGCCAAAAGTGGCAAGAAAGGCCACATTGTGCATTGCAGGGTTTCGGGAGAGCAGGAGAGAAGAGGAAAGCTTGGTGAGGGAATCCACTTCAATCTTGGCATCAGAGAGATCTGTGGCTAGCCCAGGTAATTCTACACCTTCCCCTACAGTAATAGGACCAATCTGGAGCTGCTCAACAAGGGGAAAGGCCTCCAGCGCCCGACATGACGAATTTCGTGAGAGTCGGCGAAAAGACGGCGGCGCGTGGCACGTCCGAGTAATGACGACTCTGGTCCAAGGCCCAGACTCGGCCCTCGGACTGCTCGACTCGACCTACTCAGCCACTTGACTCGGCCTCGGCCCACTCAGCCACCTGGCCTAGCCTCGGCCCACTCAGCCACTTGACCTAGCCTCGGCCTACTCGGCCACTTGAATTGGCCTCGGCCCACTCGGCCACCTGACCTAGCCTCGGCCCACTCGGCCACCTGACCTAGCCTCGGCCTACTCGGCCCTCAGACACCCGGGTTCGGACCGGCCAAATTTTTCATTTGGACAGTCACACACGACCCTTACCACTCGGCCCTCGAACGTGCCGAATTGGGCACTCCGACCCTGCAACTTGGACCAGTTGGGCCGAGTATGCATTATTGACCAAATTTTCAGAAAAATTTACCTGACCCAGCCAACACTCAGCATCACGAACTGTCGGAAGCCCTTAGGACACTCAGAACTTGATTCTGGCACACAGAATAGGCAAAATCGTAGGGCGCAGCCACTTAGTGGCTAGAGGTGGGCAGTTGTGAGACCAGGGACTTAGACGCAACCCGCCGAGTGGAAAAGCCGGATTAGACCCAAAGACGAAAGAGGCGACGAATTAGGAAAACTATGAATCCCGAAATCGACCCCACAGGCTACATAGAGCGAAAGGCGCATCGTAGATCCACAACTAGGCCGAAACTTCGAGCAAGTGGTTCGAGATTTGGCGGAACGATCCTCCAAGCTGTGCATGGTGCTTACCATAATGACCCTGCGGGTCGAGGAGGGGACCGCCTCTTGGACCCTCGCAAAGGAGGCCCTGCCCCCTCTGCGCCCTCCCCAAGTAGGATGGAGAGAGAACGCGCGCCGTGATAGGCCCTCCAACTTAGATCCTCGGGCAGTAATGGCCCTACGCGAGCATGGAGGCTCCCTTGAAAAGGAGCAACCAGAAGCCCGCACCCGAATAGAGGCAACCAGAGACCCTAGAACCTTCACGGGCCAATCTAGCCATCAAGGGCAAAAAGGCCACACTACAAGGACACATGTACATTGTGTTCAAACTACGTCTAGTCAAAGCATAATGCAACATCATCAAGCTGCCAAGGCGGAGATGATTAGACATGATAGCCCTGACGATAGATGTACCCTGAGCAGCGCTGCACAGACAACCCAAGATCTCCGTGGAGAATCCACGTCTGACTGTGCGGATAGGGACTCAAGGCTATGTATCAGAAGGCTTGAAGTTGCAAACCAAGACCTGGACGATGAAGACATAGTACCACCTGCCTATCTTAGGGTCAAACTCACCGCAAAAAGATAGGCTAGAAGTGCTTCATGCTCAAGGATAGTACCCAATAGCATAGTGTGGATCGCCCGCAAGCACTTCTAGGGAAGTGCAGAATCCTTGTAACTATTGAAACAGAAAGCTTGCCAGTCCTGTTCTATGTTCCTCCGAATAGTGAGAACTATGGAAAAGAAATCCTCCTAGGAAGGCCCTTCAAGAAGGCAACGAAGTGTGAAGCCGACTATATAGCACAGAGGATACACCTAGCACTACTAGGTGTGAGGATAATCGCGATCTTTAGCAAGGGGAACCTCACCAAACCTCGAGAGAAGGGCAAGGAGCATTCTGACATACCAAGCAAGCCTAGTAATAAGAGTAGGGAGCTGTTGAAAGAGTTGATACAAGTGCAGGTTGAACGGAGAGAACCAGTAAGTGAGGCCATACTTGAAACAAAGAAGGAAGGAGATAAGCCCAAGGATAGGGCTTGGACTTACAAATATCGTAGAAGATCACGAAAGAAGCCCAAGCCTTACAGACGAAGACATCCATGGAGAGCCCACACGACGCCACGGTGGATATCCAAGGCGCTGCTTCATGCTCAAGGATATTATGCAGGCACCCGATGGATTTGGGTACCGAAACCTCCTGCTAACCCACCTCGGTCAAGAGCCCAAATTAGGTAAAAAAGAACGAGACATGGGAGGATCCCTAAATGAGAATTCGAGTCTCGGACCAAAAATATTGGAGTGAGTGCGGCCCTCACGATTGAAATCAAGAAACCGAACATGACCCATCAAATACTAGATCCTCAGCCTAGCGTGCCTAGCAAGCACATATCAGAGGGATCCGTCGAATGTGCGCGAGGTCCACTAGGGGCCAAGGAGCCTTTGACTTCCCAAGGGGACAAGGAGCACCACAGGTACAATGTCACTCATGATAAGGCTGATTGCTCAACAAAGCTAACGAGGGAATCCCCCAACAATCACAAGCAAATCATTCAGTCGGTGCCAGGTCTGTCTAAGAGCCCTAGGTCCCCTACGTCCCCTCTTCCCAAATGAAGCCCGGAGGTGCAACGACAGTTGTCAATAACAGGGGCTCACTCCCAACCTCTGTCTCCATTAAAGCTTCCAAATACCCAAGAGGGGAAACATGACACTGGCCATAGCTCTCGACCCAAGGATACTCCTGTGCGACCCAATGTGACTGGATCAACTCAGGATCGATCCACATAGGTGAGTGTTCAGAGGACAACAAAAGACACGACCACGTCCGATCGCCCCAGGGACTCCACACTGCGATCCACCAAGAGTGACCAACCCACTAAACTAAACGCCACTGCTCCCGACCAGGCATCGCAGCAGTCGCAGCCCTTGGCTGTGACCGCACCCCTTGCGGAATGTGTCCCTAACACTTCATCTGAGGAGGAGGTACCGCAACCAGTAGCCTTGACAACTCCCATTTGTCCCAAGCACCTGAAGCCTAGGATCGAGGAGAAACCCCTCAAAGGTGTGGCCAAGGAAATGATGCACCAAACCACTCAATCTAGCAAGGCTATTCAGCGGGCCGCGGGTATGTTCCATGAGGGCATGCTAGAGAAAGGAAATGCTAAGGCCCAACCAGGCACAACAACAGTTGACCTAGTCCAAGGTCCTGACCCATTGAGAGATGTGCCTTCATTGACCAGGAGAAAGAGGTGAAAACAGCGCAAACAACAGCAGCCACAGGTGGTCGTGGACTCCAAGAGAGTTAACACCAAGAGCGCTGGAGAGCTGGGGAATAAAGCATCATGTCCATCCACCACTGAACCCATTGATGTCCCTCCTACTAGCGGTGAACCCTCAGACACATCAGTGTGCTTTGAAAAGTAAAAGTAGCCATTGCCATCAACAATTGCTTCCAACGCTCAATCCATCGACAATAGAACTCTCATTGACCAATCAAGAGTGGAGATAACGTTGCCACAACAGGGCGACAAATTCGTACCAGTCATGTCCAAAGAGAACCATGATGCACTGGCGAAGCCTCAAGAGAACCATGGAGATCCCAAGTGCATGAGCACTCCTAGCATTGATCGATCTTGCTCTTCTAGGCCTGAGCCCCCAACTATGCTAAATCCCAGGCAAACTCCTAGAGCCTTGCGTGAGATGGCAATGGAGCAAGCCCTCGTCGAACATAGAGGTGTCTCAGAATGCCTAGCTGAGTTGGATGCCAAGCTCAAGGTGTTCACACGTGTCTATGTCCTGGTAGACATGCGCGCATTCCCTAAAGAGTAGCTTGGAGACTACTTGCCCTTCCCTTTATCTTGGGAAGAGCAGGAACACCTTGATGAGGACTATAGCAGGCTCCTGCACGAATGCTTGCGACTCATCTCGGGTGAGGAAGCAGACGAACTGCGCTTAACTGTCACATTCAATGAGGCGCTCTGCCAACCGAATCTCGTAGACATAGAGCAACTAAAGCGATTGTCAACAGACCGAAGTCGATTTGGGCAGCGTTGGTGTGAAAGCCGCGTTGCAATGGTCGAACTAGGGGCTCAAATCATGACAGTCTCTGAGGAGCGATTGGCCAAATGGCGGTCCCAAAGAGACCCAATCTATGTGGCACCAACTTCCCTCCGAGTGCTGACCACCATTCGGGGTAAGGACTTGGCTGAACCAAGCCAAGAAAACCCTCTGCTTGATAAGGTTCTCACTGAGGAGGAGTTACATGTCGCTAGTAGACTCGGACAGGGTTCCATGCTACTCGATGTGGCGAAATATCTATCAGTATTAAGTAAGCTACCACGTGTACTAGATGCGTGTGCCATGCTTCAGTACAATCCTGAGTTCTACAATTGGTTTCTATCCTAGTGAAGTGACAAGGATTCAAAAAAATGTATATGTATATAAACAATGGTTTTTGTGTCACCCTATATAGACATCATCAACACACACAAGCAATAAAAACCCAAGCGCAGACAGAAGAATCGGGGCCAACAGGCTACGCTAGACTGGTCCCCCTTTCACCAGATCATGTTCGCCTCCAGGCAAAAGGGCATGCACCCGCATTGCCACCATGGAAAACCTTGACCAACGTCCCTCATGATGTAAGGACGGCGCAGTCCCTCTCTACACACTTTTCCCTTCCCGGCCTATCCTTCCGAGGATGAGCCCTCCAAATGTAGGACCACCAACTGATGTAACTCGGTGTGAGTCAAGATCTGCTTGTAGTTAGAGGCTAGAGGGACACCATTACAACGAGTACAACATGTTCTAGGCCTTCTCTTCTAGTCATAGCGTTTGACAACCCACACTGAAATCCCTCCTATGCGAACAATCTTATTCCATATCAAGGCCTAACCCTTGGATTGCATCTTGCAGGCTTCTAGAAGGAACACATGGAGAACCACAGACATCTGGCGTGCAGAGACGCTCTTCGTAGACGACGGGAGCACGCGGCATGCGCCCCTCCCCCGGTACGCTGTGTACCCACTCTCAAGAAATATGCAAAGAAGCGTGGGCCTAAAGGCACCGTCCCGGACGAAGGCCTAAAAATCCTCGGACCAAGAAAGTCAAAGCTTAGCTAAGCGTGCAAGCCGTGGCAACACTAGTTGCACAAATCCTCCACGAGCGCTCAAGCACTAGAGGCCCAAGAGCAGAAAAGGCGACCAGGGGACAGGGAAGAGTTCGACGAATTAGTTGAAAGCATTCTGGAACTGGCGGCGGCCCGGGACTATACCATCCATGTCCCGGCCGATATGTGCCCTACCCAACCTCACAACAATCCCGCACCAGCACTAGCCCAGTCGCCCAACCAATCGGACTCGCCCCATCTAGTAGAAATCGACTAAGCCCTAGGATGTACGAGCAGCTTAACAAGTTATCAGGACCTAACTTTTTGTCTTTTTGATGGGTGAAAGGGAAACTCCCCACTCGTGCAACTTCTGCTGCCTATAGCTAATGTATGCCGCATCTTTGACAAGCGATCGCATATGCAGTACGATTAACATCATAGTATTTTGGAAAGTCATGTTTTAACATAACTACATCTGTTAAATTACTTAACAAAATTAAGCATGTGCTCTCACAACGTGACAAGTGGATGCAGGGTAACACAAGTCTTCGTGTAAACATGTTCAATGCCTGGATCACTGCAAAACCACGACCGTGCACTAACCGCAACAAAGTCACGCTTGCTGAACGCGAACCATCACCCTCGCAAATGCACACAGCGCACGAACCCACACGTAGTCATGGGCTTTCTTGGGTCACGCTCTACACTCACGACGGGGGGCGCTACAATCAAACCGGTATCGCAACAATGGCCCCCTAACAACGAGGCTAGGGCAAATTCGTCATGGTCACATCCATTTCCCATGCCCTCGAGGCTTGACATGTCCCAATCCGTGGAAAAGCTCACAGCCCCTGCATATTGCAATGGTTGTACTGTGGACAAAAAAGAAAAAAGAAAAAAAAGAAAAGAGAAAATAAAAAACATACCCACATGCACATCACCGCACCTAGGGGTCCTCAAATTAGGTGCATCTAGTGACCTTGGTCGGCTGGCTCTGTCTCTAGTCCCCTAGATCCCTAACATCACCCACAATACTTCAGGGCACAACACGAGCAGGATAGCCCTAGGAAGCTTGTCTCGCCTATGGTTAAACCTGTCACCCTGCACCATTCCCACAATTTCCTCTCACACTCTGCCTTAAAACCATGGCAACCACTTGGGGCACGCACGGCACGAAGGGCCATGAACAATACACCGTTCTCATCCACAGGCCAATGTTGCCCACCTCTGGCTCGTACACTATTCCTGTGCCCTATCCTGCTACGTCTACAATCACAATGCACACAATGGTGCACCCACCTTCACATGTAATTCTTTCCACCATGGACCACTTTGCTTCATCCACACGACGTTATGAGCCGCCGACCGCACTCTTCTACCTACATAATATCTAAGTATGCACAGACACTCACATAATATCTGCACTGAAGTTTATACACAGTTTGGGTCCTCAAGTGCAGGACAATACTCCAGGCTTGCTTAGAGTTCGACTTGTCTCCCAAACTAATCAAATTATGTCCTGCGCACGATAAAAAGACTAGCACTACCCTTAGGGAGAGACCACATGGGAGGTTTTTTTAATGACAGGTATTGACGACTCCAACAAAGGTGTCGTTCGCTCTTCATCAACACTCCACTCTGAATTCCTATCCTTATCACCCTATAAGCCTGCCACGACTCATCGTACACTGAATCCCCAATAAACCGCCACTTGTACTCCATCCATGCAACCCCCCAGATTACAGCCCTACCACCAACTCCAATTGCCCTACCACCTCCAACTTAACCCACCAACGTGCCCCCAACGACCTTCCTCCCCACCACTACTGACACTCCGCCATCGCAACCCCCGCCGTCCTTGCCACCCACGTCTTCAGTGCATGCTAATGCCTGCTATCTACGACGGTGAGTGCCATGGGACTGGCACTCGTCTAGGAGGGGGGTAATGTTAACCCCAACACAAAGAAAGTAGAAGGAAATAAAAAAAGATGCAGGGCAAAGGCGGAAAAAAGGTAGCTCGATTGAAGAAAGAAGAGGAGAAAAGGCCAAAAGCACAAGGGCAACCTTAAAAGTCCAAGGCAGCTGCAAAAAGGGGAAAGGTGCATTTTAAAATACAAAGGCACACCCTGAAATCTTGTAAAAGAGTGCTAGGCGGTGGAAAATCCGGAAAGCTAAAACTGAAGACAAAAACAAAAGCCAAGGCAAAGAGAAACGAAAGACAAAGGCGCACAAGGAAAAGTGCAAGTCAAAACTCTTGTAAAGGAGCATAAGCGCATCATGGTTTAATTCAAGGAGCGCCGGGCTCTCACCCGTGCAATTTGTAAATGTAGACGAGCGGTGGAAAGAAAGCTAGGAAGATAGAAGGACAATGAGAAAAAGGGCCTAGGCTATGGACGGCCATGTAAAAAAGGGGATGACCGCCCAAAAAGGAATTTAGGGTTTTGTATATAAAGTTGAAAAGTGAATGAGAAGCTTATTCTTGTGTGTGGCAAAAAGTGGCTCTCCTCTTCTTCTTCTTCTTCTTCTTGTTCTTGCTTGCTTGAGCTTGTGCTTGAGAGAGGGAGTGCGAGAGTGTGAGGGAGTGAGTGTGCGAGGGTGAGGGACCGTGGGGTGGAGAAGCTCTCCATCTTCTCCTCTCTTCTTCTCTTCTCTTCTCTTCTCTTGCTCACGGTGATGGAGCTTGGAGTGTGGAGCTTGAGGATGGAGCTTGCTTGAAGCTTGCACTTGGATCGTGGAGCTACCGGAGTGCGCGGGAGAGGAGGTAACTCGAACGGCATGGAGGTAAGCTCACTACACCCGTAGATATGGATGGCGCGTCGGCTATGTGAGAGGTATCCATTAGTGCTCGGCTTGGAATGCTTGAAACAATAAGCGGTCCGCGGGTCTTGGCGGTTGAGCGAAGGCTCCCACATCCTATTAGAGTTGGCTTCTTGGTCATCTTCATTACTTTTGGCGATCGCCTTCCTCCCTTAGCAAAATAGTATCAAGCTTCCTAGCTTGGGAGAATAGTAGTTTTATCATAATATAAGGAGAGAATTGATTGATTTATTTATGTACATTATGTGAAGGGTTACAAATCCTCCCAATAATAAATCCATTAAGGGATTCAAGTTAAAGATCATCAAAGATATTCAAAGCTCTATGAAGATTGGGAGAATATCGAGGAGAGCTAGTTTATCTTAATTTATTGCAATTCATGTTTTGAAATATATATTTCAAGGAATAAGTTTGCACAAAATAAAAATGTTGTGATTGAAAATCTCACCCACCATATTAGTTAAAATATTCGCACCAGAGTAGAAGTTGATGGAGAAAGCATATAAAGGTGATTTGTTTCTATGCATTCATCAAATAGGGTCATTGCTTTATAGGCTTGGCAATGTCCTTTATAGGAATGGTATGGGTGAGAACTTGCAATGAAACACCCTTAAGGTTGAAATAGTTCTAGGCAACAATTTCTTGTATTCTTTCAACAAGTTAAGCCGTTATTTCTCATCCTCCATATTGAGGACCTCAACAATGCAAATAGGCTTAGTTGATTCCACATGTAATGGGTTTCTTAGATGTGCCTACATGCTTCACACCCAATAAGACAGCTACTTGATCATTTTTTTGGACTTCGTGAATCTCAGTGAGAGATCTCAAGGATTCTTATGACTTTAATTTTCTAACTTGCTACTATATTGTGTTTCAAGTGTTTTCACCTCAAGTTACTTGGAAGTTTGGTCTTAGACTTCGAAGATTGGGTTGGTTGGAAAATTTTTGGGTTAGAGTCACTGCTTCCATTTGTGTCAGAGTTAGAACTTGTTGCGGGGTTCTTTGGGACTTTTACTAGGCCATCTTCGACTATGAACACTTCAAGATTCGGACAATGGGTGCCCCATTTCTTCATAGTCCAAGACATTAAGGCATTCAAGCCATTCCAATTCTGAGTTTAGTTGCACGATACTCACATCAATGAGGAAGCTCTCAGACTAAGAGGGTTTGGGATCGAAATAAATTTGTTAAATGGTATGGCCCTCTATATCATAATTGAATGAATTGGAGTTAGAATGATCATCATTTGGAATTGATTGGTCATCCTCGGAGTTAGTCAATATCTATACCTTGTTCCTTCATCGATGAGGTAAGGAGGCTATCATATGAAAATCGAACAAAACTTGGTGCAGGTTGGTGTAGGTTGGTCAGGTGGGGTTGTTCAACAATTCGTCAAGTATGGTCAAATTAGTATCTACGTTATTACAAAAGCATGGTTGCCATAGGTTGAGGATCTTACACAATGCAAGCCTTGTCCATTGGGATAGGATAGCATTAAAAAGTTATGATTGTGAAGTAAGATGCCATCATAAAAAAAGTGGTACTGAGATTGTTTCTTCGTGAGGGTCTATCATGAGAATTGAAGTGTCTCATGTATCTTTTTAACTCGAGTTCATAGGCCATTCGATATTCCAAATCTTCTATGAATGGTAGTTCCAAGGTAGCAAGAATGTGCATCTAATCTTGCTCATTCTTATGAGAGGGAATGTATCTTGCCAACAATTGGGAGCTTGGAGGGTCATTACAATCTCTAAATAAGAGTATTGAAATAGTATCCAAGTCAATTGGTGAGGTTCTACAAGATTCCATCTTGATGCAAACTTCCTCCTTCCTATTCCCTAGACCATTGCCCCAGTCCTTAATGAGACGTGCACTGCATATCCAAGGTCAATCGAGCAACAAGTCATAGTCCAGGCCTTTCATAACAATAAATCTAACCTTGAATTGTACTCCATCAATATTGATTGTCCAATCTCTTAAAACTCCCATTGGTTTAACTTTAAATCCATTTGTGACACTCAAATTAAAATATACTAATGGATTTTCCTAGGTTTGGAGTATATGTTAATTTACTATGCTCACCCTAGCTCGTGTGTCTACAATTTCACAATGAATAGCATCTCCAAGGGTCTGCACAAGGAGGATAGAATGTCATTTGGCTCCTTTCGAAAACATGTGAACCCCTAGAACACTAAGGGTTGGGTGTGTACTAAAGCTAGGCAATGGGATATGGTGTGATTTGGTAGGATTTGTTTCTTTGACCTAATATTTTAATCCTTTTACCAAACCAGTGGCCTACTTTTGAGTTCCAAATGGAATGGTAAGTTTATTGGATACAAGAGCTACAATAATGGTTGGTTTGATGGTTCCATAGAGCCTACTTGCATGAAGAACAGTAGAAGTCTCTAGTTCTATGGGTTCTAATTCAGGCAAGGGCTTGTTTGTGATTTCATCAAGTTGTTGGGGCTTCTCTTATAGAGGTACATGCGATAGGCTTGGAAGTTCAAGATCTTATTGACTTACTTTATTTGCAACTCATCTTGAGTTGATTTTACCTATTCTTTGACCTTGTCAGTTCTAGTTAGCTATATTGAAGTGGGTCAAGATATACCTTGTCTCTGTGATGATTTCTTTAGTAGTTTGTGGTGCTATTGTAGCACTCTCTACACTGGAAATAGTAGTTGTTTTGGGTGGTGATGTGAGCCCTTCAGTCTAAAGCTTGAGTTTAGCTCTCTTTCTTTTTTTCTTGGTGCTCTTTTTACTAATGACCAATACATTCATTATCATATGGCATGGAGTGCTTACTCCCCCAAATTTACTTTCCATACGAGTGGTGGCATGCATAGGAATGGGAACACTATCTTCATCATTTCCTTTGTGGATAAGTTCGGAGGAAGGGATGGCACTATTGCCTTGTTGCTACTTGCCTTATGCTATGGACAAATCGAATACATGTGGGCAATTCCACATTCAAGGAAATATTGGTCAATACCATTGACCTTATATTGCTTTTGTTTTTGTGAACACCTCAAAAGAATCATGACATGGTTGCTTGTAGTTCCAACAAGTAATGGAGTCTCAATTTTCAGGCATACGTCACCCCCAGCCTCATTCTAGCATCATAATGGATACATGATAGTCCATGAGGATCATATGCCCTTCATCATCTTAACAAAAAAAAAAAAGTGTAGTCCTATTCTTTCATTGGCTCTTCAATGAGATGGACAGGGGATATCACTAGATGGGTGCATCAGAATTGGCACTGGAGGTCTAGGATTCCTGCGAGATTAATCTTAGCATGTTGCATAATTGTTGATGGAGGGGCTAAACAATGCTAGCTGTGGTGCAAGTGGAGATTGACTAGCATAGTTTGGGCCATGGTTAAAGTGTTGGTGAGCAAATCTTGGAGCTTGAAGCTTTCATGGGGCTTTGCAATATATTGCTTCATGGCCAAATCATCCACAATTCATGCATGATCGATGTGGTTTGATACACTCCAAAGATAGGTGGTCCCTGCCACAATGAACACATTGCACATTTTAGTAAGTATGGCCTAGAAATTTTGAGCGACTCAATCATCTTAAGTAGTTATTGATGCAACTTCCTAACATTTGCCTTTAGATTTTGGGTTTCCTTAGTCTCTATCAGTTTTGGCATGCCAATGTATCTTGGTGAGATCCATGAGGCCTTTTACCTTTGCTACATTCGTGGTGGAGGTCATCCACATAGATAGCATGGTCCAAAACACTATTAATGTTGGAGCGGTCAAGTTTGGAGTTCCTAGCCAAGGTCTCATAGATTCTTTCATTGTAGATGCCCTTGACAAAGGCTTTCATAAGATTACCTTGGCGGTGGGTCTCTCTGTGGTAGGGATCTACTTATAGAGATTCCAGACCTTAGAGATGTAATCTCTCATGCTCTCATCCTCCATACTTGATGTCACAAAATCCTAAACTTACTTGGTGTCACCAAGAAGATTATTGGCCTCACAAACTTACTCCAATTGCTCGATAAATATATAAGGTTTGTCTCTAATGCAATACTTATCAAGCTATTTTGCCACTAAGGGAATTTTTGCTTGGTCTCTAGTGCTTGAAGTGTTTTCCATTCGGATTAGCATGGTTTAAGCAATGTGGCTCTGTACTTGCATCACATTTGAGCAATTGAATAAGCATTGTTGCATGAGATCCAAGAGAGAATCCTCTGATGATCCCATTTCTCCTATATTCAACAACATTCAATGGATACTTTCCATCTCTGCTTGCATTATCTCGCGAGTTGATGTCTAGTATCATTGTTAAGGTTTCCAATAGAGCCAGTTGAGAGTGTTTCCTCCTACTCCCAAAGTTTCCTTTCCATAGCCTCAGAAGTTATAATGGAGACATTAAAATTTTCACCTTGTTGGAAGTTGTCAATTGAAGCTTAGAAATCATTCAAGGCATCCCCTGAGCCCTCAACTCTCTCCATTGTTCTTGGAGTTGTTACTATCACTTCTTTTACTTCTAACTAGACTAATTAGATGATTTGATAAATTAGATCATGGATAGGGGTGTTTTTAATATCTATTGATCTATTAGGACAACAGGGGGTCTCTACTTGATGTGGGTGTTGGAAGGTCTTGTCCACTGTGCAAGCACATGTGCCTACATCGTGGATTGTCTAAGTCCTAGGTACCTCTCTGCATGTTATTTTGATTCTTGTTTTTGAATCTCTTGCCCTTATTTTGATCTTTGAATGTTGAGCTTGCATATGTGACTTGTACGCAAACAGGCTTTCTTCTTTTGTCAAACAATGTGTGAAAAGGACAACATTTAAATTTTTGAACACTGTGGTTGCATTAGAGTGAGCACGGCTTGTTCTAGCTTTGTTTGTAGATGTTTTGTTTGCTTGAGATTCTATTTTCCCTTGTGAGTCCCCTTTCCTAAATATTGCACTTACCATTTTCATTTACTATACTTATGTGTGTGTTGGTACAATTTCGTGTTGAAGGTGAAATGTGGTGGTTGCGTGAGGGTGCATTAATGCATGTGCATCCTAAATTTTGCATGCAACGAGCATGATACTGTGTGTCATGAGCAATGGTCAAAGTGCATGAGTGAGTTAATGGGTATACGACAGAGAGTGCATAATTGGGTTGGCTATATGTTACTATTATGTGCTTACATGAGCAGGGTGGATGAGCACATCATGAGTGTGCACTAGTCAATGTAAGCAAAAGAGTGGACTTGGTTTACTGATACAAGGCAAGTGTTTTTTTGAGCTCTAGTACAAGGATAGGCCATCTAGTATGTCATGATAGTGCACCAAGGTGAGGTGGTATGCTAGGCATGGATGAAAGGGTATTCAACAATGCTCAAGAGAATAAATACACTACCCAATCTGCAGGAAGTAGAGTTGGTTCTAGTGTGTGTGCACTAAGTGTGATGAGAGTGCATGTAGTATGCAAGGGTTATACTAGTATACTATTCACAATGTACTAGTGTGTTTATGCAAGGGTTTTTTGAGATAAGTGCATTATTAACGTAGCGATGTATGGGTGTAGGTAATGTGGTATAGGTGAGGACATGTGCACGAGGAGGGTTTAGAAGATAAGACTCAAGTGCACATGTGCATACTCTAGTGCAGTGCACTAGTGCATGTAGGGGTGCCCTATGTGTTTGTATAAGTGTAGGTGCTTTGTGCATGAGGCTTGTGTGCAAGGGTTGATATGAAAGTGCTATATTAGCATGCTAGTGTGTGTGTGTGTGTGTGTGTGTGTGTGTGTGTGTGTGTGTGTGTGTGTGTGTGTGTGTGTGTGTGTGTGTGTGTGTGTGTGTGTGTGTGTGTGTGTGTGTGTGTGTGTGTGTGTGTGTGTGTGTGTGTGTGTGTGTGTGTGTGTGTGTGTGTGTGTGTGTGTGTGTGTGTGTGTGTGTGTGTGTGTGTGTGTGTGTGTGTGTGTGTGTGTGTGTGTGTGTGTGTGTGTGTGTGTGTGTGTACTAGGATGTGTTGGGAGGTTAAAGGCCACTTGCGTCTAGCTATCTACATTTACTTTGTATACTATGCCCACACATTTGTACACAAGCGGTGATGGCCATCTGCACATCTATACACTGTAGGTAGTGGCTGCCATTATTGTCACTTTATTATTTATTCTTTTTATGATAATAGAATAAGGAAAGGCATGTCACACATTATGACTGTTAAAGTTTTCACATACCATCTTGCTATCTCTCTTGCTTGAACCTCCATAGCTCTTGCATCCTCTTGCTTCTATTTGTGCTCTCACTCTGGCTCCACCCTTTAATGGGCTTTCAATTGGTATTAGAGTAGGCATTCAAGAAGCTTCACTGACATTCACTTTACACTAGGAAGAGAGCTTCATTCACAACTTTCATAGTAGCCACTCATTGTGATATGCATCAATTCGATTGCTTTCTGATTACTTCCACCCTAGCATTGATCAAGATGACCTTTCTCCAAAACTTTTGAGGTTTTCCAAGTGATCATTGAGATCAATAGCAGTAGCAGAATCCTGAGAAGCAGGTAACATGAATTGTGATAGTTTGGTTGTCCATTTTCCTATCATTCTTCACCTCTTCCAGCTCTTGTTGACCTTTAGTGTTAGTGGCCACTTACTTGGCATCCTTCTTCACAACATTGAATGCTTTGATGTTGAGCATTGTTTCAAGTGTTTGAGATCAGCCATTAACTCAATGTTTAGGACAAACCTAGTGCTCATTATTCACAATAGACTTGCTAGTTACTATTTAGGATAAACCTAAAATTAATTGTGTTTAAGATAGACATGCTATTCTTTATATTTAGGACAATATGTATTTGCTTGTTTAATGCTCTAATGATCCTTATGGGCAAGTTTGTATCCCTCGGATGATGTATTGATGCTCAAGAAGGCTTTTGGATCAATTGGAGCTTGTTTAGTAGCTTAATATTTGGAAAGCAAGCTTATAGATTGAAGGCTTATGTATTACATGCCTATAGGTACTTTTAGGATGCTATATGGATGCATGATGCTTGGAATTGATTATTGTGTCCGATATGCTTATGTTGAGCTCTAAGCTTTGGATTTGAGCTCCATTGGATATATTCTCGTAGTGGCTCTTTGCTTCCATGGTTTTCCACTTACGGGCTTGAAATCCAATTGTTATACATATGCTCTCAGATGTATTGCTTCGTGTTTTTAGGCACTAAGATGCTATGAGACACATGTATTGAGCTTTTCTTTGCTCTTGGACATTTTTGATTTGCTTCTGTGGGAGCACTGTGCTATTTTTCATCCGAGATAGTGGGAGTCTCTTGCTTGTGCATTTATGCCTAGTTGGTTTTGTATACATTGTCCTTGTAGATATTGATGATTGTGGGCTAATTTAGCTCTAGTTTGTACACCAAGTACTTCCTCTTGTTAGATGGATTTGTCAATTTTGGATGCATGCTACTCTCTTGTTAGAGTTGCATCTATATTCTTGATGTCTTTGGGTATCTGATAGCATTTGGTACCTTGGTAGTTTATCATCTATCTTGTATGGCTAGTTGGATTGCATATCCCATTTACTACTTGAATACTTGTGGTAGTGGAGCCTTGCATTTTGATCTTTTGCCCATGGTTATACACTTATTTATTGTAGTTTTATGGACAATCATGTTAAACTTCTGTTTTGAGTAGTCTCTTTGAGAGGAGAGACATATTGTGCACTCTACAACTTCTTGCTTGTAGACAATAATGTATTGGTTGAGTTTTTTTTCCTATTTTAAGCCTTTGGCTCAATTTTGGGATTGATTTATTGTTATTACAACACCTTATATTCTCTTTGGTTAGCACACATAATGGCAGGTGGTTCAAATGCTTTCAATGCTAGTGTTATCTTTAACATCAAGGAGTTGGATGACAATAACTTCCAATATTGAAAGACCCAAATTTGGGAGGTATTGGTGCAAAAGAAAAAAATCAGGCCATTGAAAACCAAGGGTATTAAGCAAAATGATTGGAATGGAGATGATTGGGAAGAGCTTGATGAGGTATGCAAGTCCACCATTATCTTATCTTTGTCAAGTAGGTGTATTTCAATACTATTGCAATTGAAGTTGACGATTATGATTTATGAAAAAAGATACATGATTTTTATAATAAGTAGAGTCATGCTTCACAATTGTGTTGGTCTTTGTATGAAGGAGGACACTCCTATGTCCACTCATTTGAATGAGTTTCACTCTATTTTCAGCAAGCTTATCTCACAAAGTATTCAATTTGAGGATAGCATAAAGTCTTTGTCATTGCTTGTTATACTACCTTAGTCTTAAGATACATTCCAAAATTCTAGGAGTTCTAATCCTCCCAAATATGGCTTCAAATGCTTTGATGTAGAAAGTACTTTGCTCACAAAAAAAGTAAATAGGAAGAACATTGTTAGAGCTCATACTTCTCATGTACTCATAGTAGAGGCAAACACGATAATAAAGGAAGCGATCGCCATGGTAGAGACATACAACCCAACATGGGCAAGTCAAAGTCTCTTAGTAGGCGACTGTCACATAGTGTTAACCCCAATTAGAGATGGCGAAAAATTGAAGAAAAAAGTGAAAAAAGGATGAAAAAAAAGCAAAGTCATAGAGGTGCCCCCTAAAGCTAAGTTGGGGCAAACAACGCAATTTTAAATGAAAGGCGCCTCAAAAAACTCTAAAAACCCTTGTAAAAGAGCGCTAGGCTCCCTCTTGTGCCATTTGTAAAAGAATAGACAGATATAGGCTCAGGGTATGAAGCAAGAAGAGGGAATTAGAAAAAGGGACCTTGCTACAATGGCCGGTCATGTAAAAAGGGATGGGTGCCCATGGAAATTTAGGGTTTTGTATATAAAGCTCAAAAAGTGAATGAGAGCTCATTCTTTGGTGTGTGGCTAATAAGAGTCCTCTCTTCTTCTCTTCTCCTTGCTTGTGTGTGTGCTCTTGAGAGAGGGAGTGTGAGAGTGTGAGGGATTGAGTGAGTGTGTGGGAGTGAGGGATCAAGAGGGTGAAGCTCTTCACCATCTCCTCTTTTATCTTCTTCTCTATTATCTTCTCTTCTCTTTTCTCGTGCGCGTGGCTATGGTGGATGGAGCTTGGAGATGGAGGAGACTTGAGGATGCTTGAGCTAGCATCTAAGATCGTGGAGCTACCGGCGTATACGAGAGAGGAGGCAACTCATTTCGGCATCAAGGTAAGCTCATTACACCCTGAGAGGATCAACGGTGCGTCGGTTAGGTGAGAGATAGCCATGAGAGCTCGCTTGAAACACTTGAAACAATAAGCGGTCCGTGGGTCTGGGCAGTTGAACGTGAGCTCCCACTACATTTTGGTTCCATTGCCAGGACCACGGATTCAAGCTTGAGCACTTGCGCACCTCATATCGAGCATCGAAGTAAGGGATTCATCCCCGAAATAGAGCTCTTGATAGGTAGGAAGGTTGGGTTTTTTAATCTTCGAAACAAGTAAGTATTTTTGGTTATTTTGTTGGTTTGATGATTGGAAAATATGGAGAAATCATTTCAATTTTTTGCCTTCGATCTTTGTTGCGTTTAGCATAGGTTAGGATTAGGAAATCGGATCGAAAAAGTGTAGGGTTTGCTGCTCTAAAACAAGGCAGAACAGGGCACAAATCATGCAAAAAATGGAAAAAAGGAGTGCTTGGGATGTTTAATGTCGTCAAGTGAGTAATTGGGGACATCAAAACCTTACCTCAGAAGGGGTTTAAGAGCCAAGAGGTCAAGGGAGAGCTCATTTCGCACCGTGACATTGAGAGAGAGAGAGAGAGAGAGAGAGAGAGAGAGAGAGAGAGAGAGCTCTTGGAGATTTGATTCGATCTTGCTGCCAGGGAGTCTACCGCACTTTTTGGGTATATCAAGCCCTTCCTCTTATGCCTTGGTATTGATCTGGAAGCTCTTGTGTGATATGATTACATGTGTCTCAAGATTTGAGCAAAATAGTGCCTTCGCTGCCATCGTCGCGCGTTGTTCGGCCCGTTAGAGTCACCGATTCCTAGGCCGAATCCCAGAATCGGCCCTCGGCCCACTTACTCTCGACCGACTCGACCCACTGGTCGAATCACCTCGTCCGAATGAACCCACTCGGCCCAAAGTTCACTCAGCCATATCGAAACTCATCCCTCAATCCAAATAGACCCCCTCAGGCTGTCCGAATCACCCCTGTCCCGAGTCACCCCTGTCTGAGCTTCCCATTCTGCCCTCGGCCCATGACAACTCGGCCCGTCCGAGCAACACACCCGGCCCACAATTTCCATTTGGTCCTCGGCCCGTCCGAATCCATCACTCGGTCCCTGCAATTCGGATGAGTTGGACAGAGTCAGGATTTTTTCAAATTCTCAGGAAATTAGACTAGACCGGCTAGGGTTCGGCCGTGTAAACCTTCGTGAGGCCTCCTGACGTGCAGAACACGATTTTGGTGTAGGAAATAGGTAAATTCGTAGGACGCAGCCACTTAGCAGCTCGAGTGGGCTATTGCGAGACCAAGAGACCTAACAATAGCTTGCTGAGCCAAAGACCCTGAACAAACCTAAAATGGGTAAGACAACGTAGCAAGAAACCCTAAAACCTGACATGTCGGCCAGAAGTGGGTCAACAAGCCTATCATGCCTAAAACAAAGTGAGAGTGCGTAAGCCGCTTAGATACTTGTTTTCCACACTCACCTTGAATTTAGGCACTTGAAGTACACTTAAGGACAGCTAAAAGCCTGATTGAGCACAAGTGCACGGGAAAGAACACACACACACACACACAGTAGAGATAAATTAAGGATTGGATGCAATAAGTCAAGGAACTCACTCAGATAAACACCTCAAGGAACCCACCGATACAAGAAGATCCCAAGACATAGACAGACAACCAAAGCACAGAGTAGGACCAAGCAAGCAGTACTAGAGAAGTGGATCTGACCAACTTGCTCAACTTGATCGACAGCTTGGTGGAGCATGAGAATGTGATCATGACAGAGGAAAGCTCAGACCGTAGGCCAAACGAGGAACTCGACTTAGGAGTTTTTCTAGAGGCAATTCAGCAGCTAGTGAGCAGCTATGATACACACGCTCGGTATGAGCACCGTGGTAGAATGGCAGAGGCCATCATAATAGAATTTGAAGAGGAACGGAAGCTAGCCCACAAGGCACTGCAAGGCATAGTGAAATACAACCAAGACCAGCGTGCTAGGAGCTTAAGGTAGAACACAGAATTGGGCGAGGTACGGCGGGTGCTGAACCTAGCAGGTGGGAATCAGATCGATCATGAGAGAGCCCTGGAAGGAGACTTGACATTGAGTGAGCTTCTCATGAAGCGACTGCTCGATAACACAGCAGCAGAGCAAAGTACTGTAGCACTAGCGATATCATTACTGGCATGATTAGGAGCAAACCAAGGCTCTAAGGGCCAGTCTAAAATCCCAATTGTTGCAAAGCAACTCAACAAGCATCAACCCCACGATGATCCATATAGCTTTGTAGAGCAATTCGAGCAAGTCTGCGAGGCCAATGGCCTTACCGACTTGACTCAATGCTCTCAAGCATTCGGGCTTTGCTTAGGCGACAAGGGTAGGACCTGGTACACGAGTCTAGATGCTAGAGAATGAGTGGACTTTAATGGCCTCAAAAGCCTCTTCATTAAGAGATTCTCCGAGCCCAGATACTCTGACAATCTGCTAGTAAGACTGATGAATGTCAAGCAGAAAGAAAAAGAGGACATCCACAACTATGTCACCCACGTGAGGAGCCTCTTCAAGAGAATCCCCATGGGCGAACGACCTACCGAAAGAGCGGTGTCCACCGTGTTTATCAATGGAATACGGAGTGAGGAGCTGTATAAGGCCTTCGCAGGCAACTCAAGCTTGTAGCGAGACTCGCTAGCTAGGGTGTTTGAAGAGGCCATTCGAGTAGGCGACTAGATGAAAGAGCAGAGGTCCAAGAGCTCAAATTCAGAAGAGACCAACTCGTGGAGTTCAGAGAAAGCATCAACCTCTAGTGAATAATCAGGTCCAATGGCCTAGGACAAAGGGAAAGCCACTGAGCCAAACCAAGACTTGGCTATGGTGAAAATGGAGATAGCCAAGCTGCAGGATATGTTAAGATGACCAATGTGCCCACATGTCCAATGCGTATACTATGGCAGAAACCACTTGCCGGCCGAGTGTCAAGACCCTAGGTCACGACCTTGTGCTAATTGCAGTAGATTCGGTCACGATGTCACGCAATGCAGATTAGCGAGAAGACTTCCGTACTCACAACCATATGACCAGCCATATCTAGCAAGCAAAACCCAACAATTCTTCGGAAGGGGAGCCCCATTGACCCTTCCTGTGCCTAACGACGTTAAACTGGCTATTCCTAGAATGGACATAAATCCTACATGCATACCTAGACCACCTGGTCCCTACCTGACCATCCATCGAGTGATGCTCCAGTCCACTACGTGGAGGAGCCAAATGAGAAAGAGACTTACGTGTACCCATACGTCTTGCATGACAATCAGAGCAACATAGTCCTTATGGACTATCGACCAGTACCGGTGATGGCGTTAGGAAAAGGCGGAGGTAGAGGCCTAAGAGGGCAAACACAGGATCCAATCATGTGTTGGACTTGCGGTCATCCAAGGCACATCTCATCACATTGTCCTAAAAGGGAGCAACCAAATAGAGACAAGGTAGATCTAAGGTGTCTGAGTACGGAATCACTCATCTCTTCATTGACTGTCCCAAGCAAAAACCATCCTCAAGTTCAGCCAACATGCCATCTGTCCCATTGGGGTTGTTCGGCATCGAGAACCTCGATGGGGAGGCCACACCTATCCCATTGCATGCCATGACCCGAGCACAGACGAAGCATGCCGGCATATCGTTGCCAGGTCCTAGCAACCTCAATGCAGCCTTGATTGGAAAGAAGAGCCGGAGACGGAGAAAGAAGAAACCCAAAGCTAAGATCACGCTGAAAACTGAGATTGCCACGACTCTGCTTGTTGGAAAGAAGGTCACTGAAGCAGAGGCAGAAATCTCAGCTCCTAACACGGTCGAAAAGGGAAGTGCTAAGGTAGGGGAATACCCGCATCCAAAGCGCCAATTAGAGGTTATTGAGAAAGTGAAGGAATTGGTGAAAGAGGCCCAAGAGCACCTAAAAGATACTGAGCCCATCCTAGAGGACGAGATCGAAGATCTCTCCAACATAAGCTCGCCAGTCTCACCCCCTCGACCAAAATCAAGAGATGCGACTGTGCTGCAAGCAATACCATTTAGGCAAAGCCTTGATGCTACAGGCCAGCAAATCAGTCATGCCCATTGGCCAGGACAATCTGGAATAGGAGAAAGACGAGCAGCCAACGAACTCCTTACCATGCTAGTGACCACCCCTGTGGTGACGCTGAGCTTGGGAGACCTGCTTAGGCAGCATTCCACCCTATGGCAAGACCTAAAGCAGAGGGTTGAAGGATCATGAGAGCAAGTTGCTGCAGACCTGCACGACCATAATGCAGAGACACAAATACCGAGTCTATTGCTGCACTCTGTGCCTAAGTCCTTGCATGTTAATGCTTTTTGGGAAGGCACCGAGATGCATGCAATCTTACTTATCTTAGCCCTAGGCGACACAACGAGAAAGGGGATTGTAGACACATGAGTGGGAGTTAGTGTACTGAGCCACGCAGTGCTTCAGACTTGGGGAAACCCACCTGTCGAGTCCGCCATGTTCAATGTCATACCAGCAAATGGTATGAGAGTGAAATCATTCGGGATACTTAAAAACTGGCCGATGAAAGTCGCGGGCGTCCAGTTCTCGGTTGACTTTATAGTCATGAAGGGAGTGGACTACGATATCCTATTAGGCTGACCATGGATGCGCAATGCCAGAGTTATCGAAGATTGGGGTAATGACTTAATCTTCCTTGGCAATAGAACGAAAGCTATGAGGGTAGAGATGGACACTTTGAAGACCTCACCAATCGACTTAGATGCCATCTACGTGATGCTTAAAGGTAACACTCAAGTCAAGAAGTCCTATGGGCCCTTGACCAAGTATATCCCATGCTCGAAGGATGAGCGAGACTGGATGCATGTCCTTGCTACGATCGACTTGCCACTCTCGGATCATGAGGCATACGAGCAAGCCATCAAGACAATTGGCAAGTCAAAAGACACACCCTCCGTACCAGTCTGCATGATGACAGGAACGCTTCATGGGCAACCTAAACCTATCACATTCCAAGTGCCAAATAACAAGAGGGAACTCCAAGAGATTCTGGAGTATTTGACTGCAAGCTAGCTGACAATCCAGCAGCAAACTTCAGGCCTCTCCAAGTTCTGTTAGACGAACCAAGGTGGCAATGGACCAGGGTGCATGACTTAAACCTCATGTACAATTGGGCCCTAGTCCCCGATCAGAGATAAGAGATATACCAAAACCTAGGAGATGATGAGCAGTCAAATGAAGATGACTCCAATGACGAGTACGAAGACTGTCGTTCTTTTAGTGACGAAAGTGAGGGTGGGATAGACACGGTGGGATATGACATTCAGGGACGAGAAATAGAGCAGATATGAGTGGACTCCAAGCCATTAAAAAAGGGTGTCTTTAAGATAGAGAAAGGGGTCATGTGCACGGATTGTGACCGTGCTTGGTTGGAACACATAGGAGCCATAGATTTCGAACAAGCAGGCCTAACCCAACCATGTACGACACCAGTGCTTAGAACAGAGTCACCCTCTGAGCTGCAACTACCAGGAGAAACCACCTCTTCTAGAGAAAATGACGAGTTCTCGATTTTAAGTCGAAAGTAAGCTCAGATAGTGACCCAGAAATACCTAGACCATCCAAGACCAGACACACCAAGGGGGACCTACCCATCCACCTGAGGCCCAAATGGTTGAAGGAAGAAAGGGAAAAACAACCTAGGGACACGCAAACGGAAGAGCAAAGAAAGCCGTAGGATCTCCCAAAGAGATTTATGAAATTCAAGAAGGGTGACAAGGTAGTAATCCTGTTTGGTGCCAAACGCCAAGGGCAAATGAGTGAACCCATCGAGGGACCAGCCAAGATCAAGGAGGTGAACCGAGCACATGAAGGGGAGACACCCCGATCTATCTTTATTGCTGATGACTTGACTGAGAAAGAGGAGACGAGTCTTGTTGCTCTCTTGTGAGAGTATATAGACGTGTTTGCTTGGTCCTTAGAAGAGCTTAAGGGGGTAGATCCAAGTATAGTGACTCATAACATATCCATGATGCCAGATGCAACGCTGCGGTCAAGCAACGACCGTACCCGATGAATCCAAAACACTTTCGTGCAGTCAAAGAGGAGATTGACAAGCTGATGAGAGCATGATTCATTTACAAAATTGAGCACACATATTGGGTATCACCCATAGTCATAGTGATGAAGAAAAATAGAAAGATTAGAATGTGCATCAATTACAAGAAGGTCAACGCTGCCACTAAGAGAGACAACTACCCATTGCCGTACACTGAGCACATACTCGAAAGAGTGGCATGCAAAGAGGCCTATGGCTTTCTGGACGGCTTCTCTAGATACAATCAGGTGCAAGTGTATCCCGTCGACAGGCATAAGATTGCCTTCGCCACTGAGTGGGGTGTCTTTGCTTACATAGTCATGCCCTTCGGGTTGACTAATGCCCTAGCCACCTTTCAACGCCTCATGTGTACCATATTTAAAGACATGCTTCGTAAGGAATTGGAAGCCTTTGTGGATGACTTGTGTGTTCACTCAACCTGGAGAGAACACTTAGACAAACTTCGAGCTATCTTTGAGTAGTGTCACCTATATCGTCTCTCCCTGAACCCCTTAAAGTGCTAGTTCTGGGTGAAACATGGATGCATCCTAGGGCACGTGGTGCCGAAGAACGACATTGCCACTGACTTCTTGAAAGTTAGGGTTATTGTTGATCTTCCGCCCCAATCAACTATAAGGGAGTTCAATGCTTCTTAGGCCATACGAGATACTATCGACGGTTTGTGCTGAACAAGGCATTGATTGCAAAATCTTTGTACAAGATGTTGATCGAGTGGACTGAAGTATTGTTAACCGTCAGATGAACAAGGTGGAAAATCTGGAAAAGCTAAAGCAGAAGACAAAGGCCAAGGCAAAGTGAAACGGAAGACAAAGGCGTGCCAAGAAAAATCTAGAAACACAAGAAGCACAAAAAAGTCCTAAATAAGGGAAAAAGGCGCACAAGGAAAAGCACAAGTCAATACTTTTGTAAAAGAGTGCAAGCGCATATCATGATTTAATTTAAGGAGCGTCGGGCTCTCACCCATGCAATTTGTAAATGTAGACGGGTGGTGGAAAGGAAGCTAGGAAGAGAGAAGGACAATGGGAAAAAGGGCCTACCACGGCTGGCCATGTAAAAAAGGGGATAAGGGGATGACCGCCCAAAAGGGATTTAGGGTTTTGTATATAAAGTTGAAAAGTGAATGAGAAGCTCATTCTTGTGTGTGGCAAAAAGTGGGTCTCCTCCTCCTCTTCTTCTTCTTCTTCTTCTTCTTCTTCTTCTTCTTCTTCTTCTTCTTCTTCTTCTTCTTCTTCTTCTTCTTCTTCTTCTTCTTGCTTGCTTGAGCTTGTGCTTGAGAGAGGGAGTCTGAGAGTGTGAGGGAGTGAGTGTGTGAGGGTGAGGGACCGGGGAGGAGAAGCTCTCCATCTTCTCCTCTCTTCTTCTCTCCTCTTCTCTTCTCTTGTCTTGTCTTGCTCACAGTGATGGAGCTTGGAGCGTGGAGCTTGAGGATGGAGCTTGCTTGAAGCTTGCACTTGGATCGTGGAGCTACCGGAGTGCGGGGGAGAGGAGGTAACTCGAACGGCACGGAGGTAAGCTCATTACACTTGTAGATATGGATGGCGCGTCGGCTATGTGAGAGGTAGCCATTAGTGCTCGGCTTGGAACACTTGAAACAATAAGTGGTCCGTGGGTCTTGGCGGTTGAGCAAAAGCTCCCACAAGCATGCCAACGAGTGTATGAGGAATTGAAAAAGACTCTGATTACTGCACCGATTCTAGGAGCCCCAAATTGGACCATTACCTTCCACGTGTATATTGATGCTTCAAAATTCGTCGTGGGGGCACTATCATGCCAACCTGGTGAACACAACCTCGACTATCCAATGAGCTTTGCTAGCAAACAACTCACTGAGACTAAAATGAACTACTCAATGACTGAGAGAGAGGGTTTAGCCATGGTATTTGTTGTAAAGAAGTTTTGGCATTATCTGTTGGCTATGCCTTTTACTTTCTTTGTGGACTATCAAGCCTTACTATATCTAGTAAACAAACCCTGCGCTACAGGACGCATAGCTCGATGGCTCCTACTTTTAGAATTCGACTTCTTCGTGCTTGTATGGAAGGGAAAATATCACTACATGGCTGACCACATGTCATGCATCCCCATGTGAGAGGCCATTGGATGAGGCATTGCTGATGAACTGCCAGACACCCATCTGTTTAACCTTTCCAGTGAGAGAGATTTATTCAAGGATGATTTAATGCCATATTGGGCAAATGACATCGTCCAAGTAGTAGAGCACGAACTACCTGAGCAACCGATAGAAAAAGCCCGACTTAGGCAACTTATCCTCAAAATCCAACCCTATCAGTTGATAGCAAGCCAACTATTTAGGCTAGGGCAAGACGGATTGTTGTGTAGATGCATATGCAAGCATGAGATGCACGATGTGCTCATAGAGGCACACAGCAAAATTGCTGGAGGGCACTTTAATGGAGACACGACAGCCTGCAAGGTGCTACAATCTCAACTGTGGTGGCCCACGCTTTTTCGAGACGCAGCACGATTTGTTAAGCATTGTGACAAGTGTCAGCAGACAAAGGTCCCGATTCGCAAAGATCAAATGGAGTTGACCCTAATCATTGCATGACAACCCTTTGAAAAGTGGGGGATTGACTTCATAGGACCCATTAGTCCAGCGATACAGTATTCGCAGGCCAAATATATCATTGTGGCCACAGACTACCTAGTGAAATGGGCAGAAGCAAGAGCGACATGTAAGAATGACGCTAGAATGATTGCCAAGTTCTTATGGTAGCAGGTGATCTCACGATTCGGCTGCCCCATCAAACTAGTCAGTGACCAAGGCATGCACTTCATCAATGAAGTGATAGCGCATCTTCTATCCACCTTTCTAATTATCCATCGAAAAACCTCTCCATACTACCAAACGGGAAGGCAGAATCCACAAATAAGATCCTTGTAAATGTCCTGACCAAAGTAGTCTCTGCTTCACGCAATGACTGGGATAACAAGTTGATGGAAGCCTTGTGGGCTTACCGTACAGCTTATAAAATGGCTGTCGGCCAGACTCCCTTTAGGTTGACCTATGGGACTGAGGCAATTCTACCAATAGAGTTATTCGTTCCTAGCCTAAGAATAGCACTTCAAGAACGATGGGAAGGGAAGGAGGCATGGACGCAATGCTTGGTTGAACTTGAATGCCTCTCAAAAACTCGCTTTCTAGCCATTCATGTGCTCATATGTGAGAAGGCACGACACAAGAGTTGGTTTGACAAGCATGTCAAAAATCCTGACTTTGAACAAGGTGATAGTGCTCCTGTACTCAATTAAAGGACACAAGCAGAAAATGAAGTTTAGAGGTCTTGGGCCTTTCAAAGTTCATGCAACCAACCAAATTGGCAACGTTGAGCTCGAGACTCTAGACGGCGAGGGCATAGGCTTCTTCAATGGCAGTCGCATTAAGAAGTACTACCCTCCCACGCATCGGCTATGTGAGCCACCAATGTTAGAACCCCCTGTCAAAGTACGAGTTGCCACAATCACGAAAATTGATGATGAGGATGAGGAAGCCGTAGAACACGCATACCTCCACATCATGGTCATTGCCAAGCAACCATGCGCTTTCAATGCCTTGATCGACGAGGGAGCAGACTTCAATGTCTGAACTCATGATCATTGGATCCAACTTGGTAAACCACCACTACAGTCCACTAATGCCAAATTAAGCCTATATGGGGACCGCTCATATGCACTTCTCGGCAAGTGCAGAGCTGCTATTGCTATCAAGTCTGAGACTGTACCAATGATCTTTTATGTGTTGCCAAACACTAAAGACGCAGGCACGCAGTTGCTGTTAGGGCAAACCTTCAAGAAGCAAACTCACTGCAATGTCAATTATGAGTCACATCGCATCCACCTTGCCATAGGCAATGTCTGTATTGTTACATCCTTCAGCAAGGGCTGCGCGACTTCATTAAAGTCCGCAAGGCCACCAATAGAAATACTCGCATCCAAGTCTACGGAGGGGGGTAGTGTTCAGCCACCATCCACCGAATCTCACGAGCCGCCTCTCACAGCAGCAAAAGCTAAGGCCTAACAGCCTGAGTTTCAATGGAGGCCTAAACAACCACAACCGGGCCTAGGAGTATATGCTCACGTCCTCATAGTAACACTAGAAACTCTAAACCTAGGAGGCCAAGACGCAGTTACAGAAATCAAAGCATGATCAAGCCAAGATGGGTTCCTAAAGCCCTCTTGCACGCGCAAGGCTACTATGAGGGAAATGCCTGGATATGGATCCCCAAGGCCCGCATTGCCCAAGGCACTACTCACATGCCTCCCTCGAGCTTGATCACCCCGAGCCCCATAGAACCTCAGAACTGGAAGCTGTAGCGCTTCCAAGACTCGCCTCCCACAAGCTCACCCACGCATAAGCCCAGAAGAGTTGAGCAAGCCTATCGTCCCAACCCACAAATGCCTTTACATATTTCAACCCCTGATAGTGCCGATAAGACTTGCCAAACCCAATCCGAGTGTAGTAGCCCACCCGTAGCAGCTACTACTCCGACGCTCATCCACAAGGCTCAACCACCACTTCATGGGCAACTACCACCATCTACTGCCAAGCCTTCTAGCCCCATCAAACCCCAGCCACCTCCTGTAGGACTTAAACCCTCCTACGAGCGAAAATCATTCTTAACTCTGGCCCGCAGACCTAGCCAAAGACACATGGGATGACGTTATTGCTTGTCTTAGATGCTTAGATGCCACGTTCATGTCGCTGGCTCTAAGTTATGACCGCTTGGACTTAGGCCTGTTGCAAGAGCCTTTAGCAATTGAAGTTTGCATGATGTCTTGTTCCTAGGAAACATTCGAATTTGCATTTGTCAAAACACCCCACTCAGCTACTACTGCCAAGTTGCTACGCACTGAAATATCAAGAGAACAAACCATCAAACAGCACCTCATTACGTCCTACGATAAGCGCGCAACTTCTTCCATCACTGATAAAGAAGTCAAGGAGTTGAAAGCATTACCTGACACCAACTCCCCATTTTTACGAAACTAGTATACTCTGCAATTGCAATGGGAACTCGAAGGATGTCAAATCATGACCAACTTTGAGCAGCGTCGCGTAATCAAGACATTGGAGTATGACCCAACCTATGCTGCACCCACCTTATATAGAGTGTTAACCACTCTTTGTGGCCGACCCATGGAAGAGCATGTCAAAGGACACCCATATTGTCTCCTGACCGAAGAAGACCTACACATTGCTAGCCGTGTCGATTCCGGTGATTTCCTAATGGATGTCCTCACTTACATCACACATGTAAGTACCCGACACTTCGATCTAGACTGCAAGGCTCAGCTGGAGTATAACCCAGAATTCTATACTTGGCTTATGTGTAAGTAACCCTTATATCTGAATGCTGTTGGATCTTAATGCTTCCATTCAACAAACATAAAGTCTTTCTTTCCAGTAAATTATTATTTTTAAAAGCACTAATGGGAATTATGGTTCATGATAGGAACGAAAGATGTCACAATAAGACCGTGCCCATCGACTCCGCTTCACAGAAGAGGAGAGGACCCAGTACGACATCTCCTTGGCAAGCCGTGCCTACGACTAACTAAAATTTCAAACCATCCATAACATCGAAGAAGTAGTGGCCAAGGAGGAAGTAGCCAAGAGAGTCATAGAGCAATGCAACCTCGCTAAGTACCTCGAGAAGTTTGCACAAGACCCTGACCACACAAAGTGTGTGGAATTCCTCAGAACTTACAACCCAGATCAGGAATGTGGAATTGTAAGAGTGGAAAGGGGCGAGAAGGCCAAACAGGTATAGGTACCCTTGAACCCAGTCTTGGTGGAGAAGGCGCTAGGGTTAGAGCCTAAGGTGGAGAAGAAGCAGAAAAGAGACTTCTATGCCATGCTTAAGATGAAGAAGGAAGAGGTGCTGACCAGAGACGACATCAGCATCCAAGATATCCTTAATGCTGAAGCCCGCATGCAGGAGAAACTGGTACACTCACTGTTCTCTAGCCAGTGCTACAATTCCCTCATGCACCAAATCAGTGTGCCTGTGCTAGAGAATGTGGTAGCTCGCACCCTAGATGAGGTTGACTGGAATGGCTATGTGTGCAAGACCATAGACGAGGCAGCAAAAGCACTACCCTTGGAGAACAAGCCAGCAGGCTGAGAGTCCCCAACCTCCAAAAGCACTGAGAGGAAGGAAGAAAGCCTCATCCAAAGCCTCTTTCATTGGCTATGGAAGTGTTTTGACTGCCCTCATCTAAGAGATAGTAAAAGAGGCGTAGAGGAAGGAGAAGGAGAAATGCCAGACAGATTGCCCCCTCATTAGGACCAAGAGTTGTCTAGCGACAGGACCGAAAGTGATAAAGAAGGGGGAGAACAGAAGGAACAGTCGAGCAAAAAGCAAGCAAAGAAACCTAAGAAGCGGACGACACAAAAGAAGAAGCAGGATGAAGGCCGCAAAAAGGAGAAGAAGGACTTAGAAAAAGCCAAGAAGGTGTCAAAAAAGAAGGCGGAAGACAGGAATAAGAAAGAAAAAGAAGAACCAGATAAATTGGAGGAAGAATCTAGGAAAGCAAAAGAAGAGAGGGAGAGAAGGGCTGCTGAAGAAGAAGAGGAGCTGAGAAGGAAGGAGGAGGAAGACATGGCTGAAGCCACACGTCGATCTATAGAGCAACAAAGCAGGGCAAATGACCTGGGAGCTCTAAGCCCTGCCCAGGGAGGAGGGGCCAGGCTCAAGCACTCAGGTGCCACAGATCATACCGCCAGCCGTCCACTGAAGGCAAGGGTAAAGCCCCCATACATCCTATCCCGACCCTCCTGGTGCCTACCATCGAAGCAACCACACTCACCCCAAGCATCCCCACTAGTATCGACGTCTCAAACCTTGTGGCCTCGATGTAATATTTCATCAATAAATAATTAGCCCAAGGGAAGAGCATGGAAACCACGGCCACAGGGCAGAAGAGGCCGACCGTAAACATTGAATCTAGACAAGATCTAAAATGCCAAAAAGTGAAGGCCTCAACCACTCCTATCCACACGACGATGACGCCACCAGCTAACTACAACGAATATGTTGCTGAATTGCTCTCTCAGCTAGGGAAAGCTAAATAGGAGAGGAAGATAGCTGTGGCCGAGTTAGTTGCGGAAAAAGAGTCGGCAGTTGCCTTTTAGCTTGAAAAGACGCGACAGATAGCCATGCAACAAAAGAAGATCTTCGATCTCAAACAGGAGATGAAGGCTAAGGACGACAGGGAGGAAAGCTGGAGGTAGCAATTGGAGATGAGAATCAAGAGTTGGTAAAAATGCAGAGGGAGTATAAGCTCTTGATCATGCAACATGCAAAGCTAGTCGCAAAGATTGATCAGATCGAACGAGGCATGGAGGAGTTTGCCGCCAAAGAAGAGGAAAGGAAGCAAGAGGAAGAACAACATCACAAGGAGATGGAGACCATGACTAAGAAGCTGAACTTAGAAAGAAAAGAGCAAGAGAGAATGAGCAAAGAATTGAAAGACCAGGAGCAAAGACTCATAGCTCTGGTGCAAAGGTAGGGGGAAGGCATGGAGGAAATGAAGAAGAGACAAGACAGAATGAACGGAGGATGAAGACCTTGGCGTGTCTTTGGCTCTCGTGGAAAAAGAGAAAATCCTCGTAGAGAGCAAAGCAGAGGCTGCCCAAGTAGCCTTCAACACTCAACAAAAAGCCTTCTTGAATACACTCATGGATACCACCCACTCAGAAAAAGGGGAGTCCCTCAAGGTGGCAAAGAAGAAACTAAGCATAGCTCGCAGGGCCCTGCAAGCAGGATTGCACATGCCACCCCAACCTGATGTCGTGGGCCTAAGCCTTGATGATCAACAAAAGTACTTATTGTTGGCCAGTCTAACCCCCCAGGAGGTCGATACTCTAGGCTTTGAAGAGGAAACACAGCAAGCAGACTGACAGAGGGATGAAGCTGAACTCCAAATTGATATGGGCATATTTAAAGAAGAGGTGATCTCGCAACCCCCCTCGCCACATTCCCAAGAGCAGCCATCAATTGATACATCTGCAGAAAGACAAGTCGCCCTCAGGGAAAGGAGGAAGAAACTGGTGGAAGAAACCAGGAAACAAATGAGAGCCAAGCCGGTCGTGCAACCATCTGCACTCCTACCACCATGCCTAGATGACCTCCCAACAGGTTTCCACGCTGAATTGATAATTTGGGAGCGATAGGAAAGGGACAAAAAACCCTTCTCCTTTAGCTTCCTTCTGCCCAACAGCCTGAGGAGAGTCATGCTACTTAAAGTCGTGAAGGAAGTGATTGTGATTGGAAGCCAACTAGGCTAGCAATGGCTGGAAGAGAGAGAAAAGAGTCCCACTCTCTGGGAGACTGAAGAGGCTGACTTTTGGTAGAATAAGATCTTTGAAGTGCCACATTCTGTGCAAGGCTATAACTGCCAACCCATGTGGAGGAGACGAGTGTGCGACATTAGCATGCTCGCCTGGATGGCCTTTTGCAACACCTTACCCTACGAGAGGAACAACCCTATATTTATGGCATACCCTCGTAGGGTAGGAGTGGATTTTGACACTACCCTCCACGGACGCTATGACTTCCCAATTATCTATAATCCTAACTGTGCCTCTTTTGAACAAGCTCTCACCTTCACCTTTGAAAGCCTAGACATATCCATGTCCCACTTCCTCGCCAACTTTTCCTCTTGCCCCGATCCAGCCTTCATAACCACCTGTAACTACCTTAGGCTTCTTAAAATCTTACTTAAGTAGGACCCAACCCCACAAGAACGTGGCCTTCCACCCCTCTTTTTTGATCCTAACGCCATCGATAGTTGTGCCATGACGCGCTTGATGATGAGAGCTAGCCTTCTACCTTCTTTTTGCTTGGCTCTTCTTGAAGATATGAACAATAGCCAGTTCACCCGATGTAGCCACCCCTTCCTCTCCACCACTTCACTCCATGTTCGCATGAATCTCAAGGGATACATGCAGAGCTGGCAGTTTTTGAGCAACTCTATCTGGCCCCCTTCTCCACCTCACTCTGACGATGAAAGTTAGAAACTGGCTATCACCCTGGCTTTATTTTTTTAAAAAAAAAGAGGAGGGCAAGAAAACACATCACAAAAAGAAAAAGACATGGAAAGAAAGACTCACATGAAGACACAACCAGGACCACATAGGACACGATCACTACACCTAGGGGTTCTCAAGTTAGACGTGTTCGATGGCTTTGGTCGTCCGGCTCCACTCTTAACCCCCTAGCCCCTTTTGACCCCCCACTTCACGCTTAGGGCACATCAAGGCAAGACATACCTAGGGAGGTAACACTTGCCTAGGGTTAGACCTATCACCCTACATTATACACACCGCATCTCACTACCACACGAATGGGGTCCTCAAGTGTGGGACATCACCCAGACCTGTAGATCCATCTCCCCGTTCCACCAACATGAGCACAATGCACCACACAGTAAGTAGACACTTCCCTTAGGTAGAGCACCGCACCTTCTCCTTTGCGGCAAACCACCAACTTCGAAGGCCCCATCATCCACTTGACATCTAATTGGCTTCTCTGTCAACCATCATTGCCAAAGCTTCCAAAACATCTGAGTCCACATGTGGCCCCCCCGTCACCTGATCAACAACTTACCACTTACCCTTTCCCAACAAACAGCTAAAAGTGCCATGGGACTAGCACCCGTCTCAGAGGGGGTAATATTAACCCCAATTCGAGATGGTGAAAAAATAAAGGAAAAAGCGAAAAAAGGATGGAAAAATAGCGAAGGTGTAGAGGCGGCCCCTAAAGCTAAGCTAGGGCAAAAAGCGCAATTTTAAATGAAAGGCACATCAAAAAAACTCTAAAAACCCTTGTAAAAGAGCGCTAGGCTTCCTCCTGTGCCATTTGTAAAAGAATAGACGGGTATAGGCTTAGGGCATGAAGCAAGAAGAGAGAATTAGAAAAAGGGACCTTGCCACAATGGCCGGTCATGTAAAAAGGGATGGGTGCCCATGTAAATTTAGGGTTTTGTATATTAAGCTCAAAAAGTGAATGAGAGCTCATTCTTTGGTGTGTGGCTAACAAGAGTCCTCTCTTCTTCTCTTCTCCTTGCTTGTGTGTGTGCTCTTGAGAGAGAGAGTGCGAGAGTGTGAAGGAGTGAGTGAGTGTGTGGGAGTGAGGGATCAAGAGGGTGAAGCTCTTCATCATCTCCTCTTCTCTCTTCTTCTCTCTTCTCTTCTCTTCTCTTTTCTCGCACACACGGCTATGGTGGATGGAGCTTGGAGATGGAGGAGGCTTGAGGATGCTTAAGCTAGCATCTAGGATCGTGGAGCTACCGATGTGTTATGGACCATCAGGGCCATAACAGGAAATGCAGGAAATTAGCACTACAGGGAACTTCCTGACACAATTTATAGCCATTTCGTACATTTAATCTTCAGGAACAATATACAAACACGAACTACATATTATATTCATCAATGCTGAACCACTGTCCTGAAAACGATCACACAGTTTATCATCATCATATTCACTCCTGATCAAATAACTTGCAGTAGATAGTGCAAATAGTCAGGACACAAATACACATTATTAGAACCAAACATAAACGACCAGAATCTGGCGTTGTCCTGAAGAAGATCTCGGTTCTCATCACGCAGGAATACAAAAGACACAAAACTCCTGACTGTCAAGAAAGCGCCTGCATGTCAGGTAAAAACCTGAATGCTTCATATGACATCTTAGGTCACTTTCCATATGCTGGTTCTACATACATGCTAGTACTAAGGTATAAAAGTACTAATATAGTGCAATTCGAGCCTCAACACCTGGCACAACTCGGTGGATAACTGGGACAGTCAAGACTCGAACCCACAAGTATGTAGCTATATAACGGAAAGCATACAAAGTAAGAAATAACCCAGAGAATACAATTATGCCCTGCTAGAGGCCTTGCACCCCTTGACAAGCCACACTGAGCAACCATGAGTAGAGCCCCTCTAGGATACTCATAGTCCTCTTGTGCAGTTGCATAATTGATCCTAAGTGTTAGCAGAGGTCATTACATCATGTCATGAGCAAAAAGAAGATACATATCAAAGTCTAGTAAACAAACTAGGAGTGTACAGAATAATATCTGTGCAAGTAGAAATCAGACACTCCGAACGTGCAGCAGCATAGTCTTCAATAGATCTACTACTAGTAAACTTAATCTCTTCATGCACCTCATACACAACTTGCTGCACAGTAGCATCCTTATCTTCCAACTTAAAATCCTTCTACTGCAAAAGAGATGCTACATAGTCATCACTTTTTCTCTTCTCATCCAAAGCATACTGCAACTTAGCAGTAAGATCCACTTTGACAGCTTGCAAATCTGCAACTTGCTGAAGCAATGCATCCTTTTCCTGAATTAATGCATCAAACTCAGCTGGAACAAAAGCATTTTTAAGCATATTATAAGGTCTAGAAACCAAAGTGTCAAATTTTCCCATCACCAGCTACCAAGTGTTTCTAACATCACCAATCAAATCTTGCTGCAACTTAGAAAATTCAGACTTCAATACAACCGAGGCATCCACATCTACTTCCAAATTCTTCAAAATCTACTCTTCAACATGTTTAAGAGGCTGAAACCTCTCCAACAACAATTGATGCTTAACCTGCAATTTAGCATGCATATCAACAAAACTTTGCAACTGATGCATACACTTATCTGCAACTCTTGAGTCCATTTCTCAAACAAAGCAGTTGACATTTTTCTATTATCCACTAACTACTGTAAAGCTGCAATTTTGCCAAGAGACTCTGTTTGCAAAGCATCATACTCACTTGCTTAATCTTCAACTGTTTAACCAAGGCATCATACTGCTTCTGCTGAAAATCTAACTGGAACTTGACCTATTTACATTCAGCTGCAGTTTGAGCACTATTTTTGTCAACCTGCTCAAAAAATGACATCACCTTTTTCATAACAGTCCAAGCATCTGACACACTACTGACAGCAATTTCATCCACCCGAGAGCAATCTGGAACAAAGGGAAAACTGGGCTGAACAACATCCACCTACTGTTTAACATCCAAAGATGCTGCAGATACCACAGGGTCTTCAGAAAAAGTCTGCCTGCTGCTGAACCTGAGGCTCCTGCATGCTTCTCAACCAAATCTTATCGATTCTAGGTTTCTTTTTAGCATGCCCATAACCAACAGACTTAAGAAAATCTTCATTACCTTGATTTTCATGAATTGCTGCATCATCATGTCCAATTGGGCGGACGCATTAACATTGGCAACCCACCGAGACCATGGCAAACATGCAAACGCATATAATCCAATGCGTTGCAGCCAAGCGCTATGAACTGCATCATCCACGTCAAGGACCAGGGAAGAATCAACAAATGGTGTACTCATAGCACTCGGGCTTGATAGCTGAGAAACCGACATCGGTGTTGACGTGTCCTCCTTGTGTCGACCAGGCCGATCATCTTCCGACAGCTCATACTCCTCATCGTCCTTCTTTGCTGCGTAATTCCTGACACATAAGCAGCTAACACTCTATCTTCCTCCAACTTCAGGAGCTGTTCCATCCGATGTTGCACTGACTGTTCCGGATCCAACTTATGTTCAACAGCAACTCTTAAACTGAGAACCACAAATTCCATAGGGACAACAGCTTCCAATCCATACACTAACCTGAAAAGTGTTAATCCAGTTGTCACCTTGTATGCAGTCCGGAAAGCCCACAAAGCAGAATCCAACTTGACATCCCAATCCTTCCTATTATCTTCAATGATCTTCTTCAAGATACAGAGTAGGATCTTGTTGGAACTCTCAGCTTGCCCATTAGCCTGAGGATTGTATGGAGTTGACTTCTTGTGAAGAATCATATGCCTGACAGTCAGGTCCCGAATAACTTGATTCAAAAAATGTTTACCCCTGTCCACTGACCAGCTCAATAGGACATCCAAACCTAGTCATAATGTTAGTATACAAAAATTTGGCCACACTAACTGCTTTATTATCCTTGAGGGCTTGTGCTTCCACCCACTTTGTGGCATAGTCTGTGCAAACCAAAATGTATTTGTTACCTGTGCCTTTAGCTGCTGGTTTGATAGGTCCAACAAAATCAATTTCCCATTTCTGAAATGGTTCAAGTGGTAATACAGGATGATCCGGCATTCTATCCCTGTCAAGAGGTTGACCTTCCTTCAAGCATTGCAAACACTCCTTAGCATATTGATGAGCATCCTTCAACACAGTAGCCCACCATGAACCTGCTTGCAGTATTTTCCTGCCTGTAATTTCTCCAGAAAAGTGACCTCTTGACAGTCCGAAATGAGCTTCATGAAGAATTGTTGGTTGCTCAAATTCAGGAACACACCTCCTCAACACATTATCAAACTTCTATGATCTGCGGTAAGGTGTGCAGGCATCACTCCTGCCTGTAAGAAATGCAGTAACTGATCATAATAAGAGTCAGGATCTATAGCCTGAACCCAAAAAGTTCAACATCAGGAAGCTGATCAGGAACTCCTGCTTCCATATCATCACTGTCCAATCTGCTAAGATAATCAGCTACAGCATGCTCTTTCCCAGGAGTATGAATAATCCTGAAATCAAATTCCTGCAATAACAACATCCATCTAGCAAGTCTGCCTGTTAACTGAGGTTTATTGATCAGGAACAACAGTGCCTGATGATCCACATGAAATATAACCTGATTCCCAGGCAAGTAATGTCTAAACTTCTGAACTGAGTACACCATACCAAGTGCTTCTCTTTCCGTTATTGAATAATTCTTTTTAGCAGTACTCAATCTCCGACTTGCATAGTAAATAGGTCTATACCATCCAGGCACCTTATCTTGCATCAAAACAGCTCCCACAGCAAGATCAGAAGCATCAACAAAAATATGGAAAGGTAAATCCCATGCAAGAGGCTGCAATATAGGAGCTACAACAAGCATTTTTTTTAGAATACCAAAGACCTTATCATGATCTTCCCTCCAGACAAACTGCATCCCCTTTTTGGTTAAATTAGTAAGAGGAGCACATATATGAGATAGATACCTCAAGTACCTGCTATGCCACTTCACTTGCCCGACAAATCTCATAACTTCCTGCACATTGGATGGAGCTTTAGCTTTCTGAACAACTGCAATCTTTCTTGGATCTATGCTCATACCCTCCTCATAGAGAATATGGCCTAACAGCACTCCTCTCTTTGCTGCAAATACTGATTTGAATGGATTTAAGGACATGCCAAATTTTCTGCATCTCTCAAAACATAACCTAAGATGTTAAAGATGATCTTTAGTGCTACCAAAAACACAGAAATCATCAATAAACACCCTCATAAAAGTTGTCAAATACAGCCCAAAGGTCTTATGAGTAGCTCCCTGAAACTCAGGAGGCCCATTCTTCAATCCAAAATTCATGACCATACTAACATATGCTCCCCATTCAATAATGAAGGCTGTCTTATCCATATCTTTCGGATGCATCCTTATTTGATTGTAGCCTGAAAAGCCATCCAGAAAACTATACATTTCATGACCAGCCACATCATCAAGAAGAGAATCAGTAAAAGGAATAGGAAAAGGATCAGTAATAGTAGCTGCATTCAAATTCCTATAATCCACACAAACCCGAATCTTTCCATTCTTTTTAGGTACCACCACTATAGGGGATAACCAAGTGACCTCATTGACTGGTTTGATGAATCCCACCCTCAGAAGCTTGTCAATTTCTTCCTTGACCTGCTTGGCATAATTGGGATTCATCCTATATCCTTTTCGAACAATTGGCTTGGCATCTTTTTTAAGATTTATTCTATGTTGACAAATAGCTGGATCAAAACCCTTCTGTGTAATCCCAAGCAAAGATATCCTGAAACTCTTTGCACAACTGAACAAGGTTTTTCTTGAACTCTTGATACTGACCTTAATGAGTTTAACCTTCCCTTCAAGATCCAAATTGACTTCCTGCACCTCATCTTCTACCACCCTTGCAGATATTCTCAAGGTGTGCTCATATCTCAACTTAGTCTGAATGATTGCTTTTTGTCCCTCTTCATCAAGTACTTCAGGACTATCCCTACATTTATCCACATCCTTAGGCTGATTTCCAAGTTGCTCTGGCTGAAATTCTTCAGGATAACTACTGCCCTGATCCTGAATCCTGTTATAAGTTTCATTTCCTGAGTTCTCCTGAACATCAGGCTGTTCCTGACTTTCAGGAAATGCTTCAGGTTGCTGTCCTGACTGGTTTCCCCCTGCATGTTGAACCACTGAATGGTCCCGAACTTTATAGCTCGTAGATATTGAAGAATCTTGATACTTCTGAATAATATTATCCACATCAATTTCAAACACTGGAACTACAGAAGGATTTGCTTGAAGAAACATTTCCTCCTCATCATCTTCCACTTCATCAACCAAATTAATAGTCTGAGCTACCACAGGTCGAGAAGAACTCTTCAAGATTACCTTATTAATGGTTGATAATCTGATTTCTTTCAATGCCCGTGGTATACAGACATAATCATTCCCCCAATCCTGCTTCAATTTAGCCAACTTAAACCACGGTCTTCCCAATAGCATCTTGTAAGAATCTCCAATCTCTGACATTCTTAATACCACAAAGCTTACCCTGAACTTCAGACCAGCAACTTGAATTTCTTGCTTCCTGAGAATTCCCAGAGGTTGTAACCTCCTCTGGTCTGCCATCCTAACGTGAAATGGGGCTAGTAGCAACTCTTCTTGCTTAGTTGCTAAATATATATGTTCAGAAAGGATATTAACTCCAGAACCCCCATCCAACAGGACATCATCAAACTTCTTCCCTTCATATTCAACTTGAATAGTAGGCACTTGATAATCTACCACCTCCTTTTGAGTTGGTATAACTGCTTGACAGTCAGGAAGTGCCTGATCCTGAACTGATGTACTTTCAATAACCTCCTGCTGCTTTTCCCTGATCTTCAGGAGTAACTTCTCCTTGAACCCTGGGATCAAATCCAAGATCTGCTCCAATGTTAATTCCAAGGAACACTTTGCTAGAGCCTGAAATAGCTCTGCTGAACCTCCCTCCTGAAATTTTCCTGATTCTTTATCTTCAGGAGATTGATCCTGATCATCAAGAAACAGTGTTCCTGACTCTGCCTGATCCTCAGGCTCTTCAAATCCGTCTTTCTCTACAATTTTTTGTAGTCTTTTGACTTGCTTTGTCACCTTTCTCCTGGCTTCCTCTTGTTCCTGCCAATCAAGCTTCCGGCCTGCTTGGCTTCTAGTAACCGCTAATACCATAGCTTCATCAGGACAATCTTCAACTTTAATGCAATTAAAACAATCGCACTGAATATGCATACTTGCAGCATTTAAGTTACCTAACCCCCTCTCGTGACCTTCTTGAACCTCTTCTTGTTGTATTTCCCTACCACTAACAGCTCCTGTATCAGCAGGGACTTGCCATTCCTCATCGTGATCAGGTAACTCTATTAGGACTGTTGCAACTGGGGCAGGTGGATGCTGTAGATGAGATGCTCCTGCAGGTCTCCTATCATTGCGGTTCCTTGCTACTGGCATTCCTCTCTCAGTCCTATGCCTTGCCCAAAGTTCATAGTTTGGTCCCACAAAGTGTCCTTGACCTCCACAATAATGGCATGCTCCCATTTGAGTAGTTTGCTACTGTGTTCTTAAATTTCCCCAAGGCTGTCTTGCATGTATTCTTCCAGATCCCCTGAAAGGTCTTTGAGGCACTGTGTCAGTCATAACCTGATTTACTGCAACTGGCTGCAACCCTCAGCCTAGGCTGCCCCATTGGCATCTGCTATGGTATCCTAACATTAGGATTGTACCAGCATGTCCTTGTTTCATGGCCATTTCCTTGGCATATCTCACAATACTTTTCTTTCCTCTTAGTGTCTAAAAGACCTAAATCCTTCAACTTATGCTTGATCTTTCTATCTAGTTTAGTCTCCTCTGCTTTTCTTTCATTCCTGTCTTTGGTTTTCTTTCTTCTAGACTTGATTGATCCTGACTTTTCCTTCCTCTTCTTGTGTTTCTTCCTATGAGAAGTCTCACTATCAGAATCACTGGCATCATTTTCTGAATCTGAACTATTTTCACTATCATCATCACTAGTATCACTTTTAGATTCTGAATCTGAATCTGTGTCAGACTCTGATCCTGAAGAATCATCCTCTTTATGTCTTTTTGAATGAGAAGTACCCAACCTTCTCTCCACTCTTATAGCAGCCCTAATCATGGTATCCAGTGTACCATTCTGTCCCAATTCTACATTAGTAATTGGATTCCTGATCTTGCTTTGCAAACCCTTAATGAAATAAGTAATTTGCATTTCCACTGATGGTGCATTAGCATTATTCAACCTATTCAATAGGTTCCTGAACTTTTGAGCATAATCTTCCACCAACATCCTCTTTTGCTTAATTCTCTTTATCTTCCTCAAAATATTTCCTGGTGTTTTATCTTTCCGGAACCTACCCAAAAATGCATTCTTCAATTCATCATAGGTGTTAAATGCTGCCATGCCATAACTGGAAAACCACTCTATGGCTTTTCCCTGCAAAGTGGCTGCGAACTGCTGCTCTTTAACCTGATCTCCATACAATTGATTAAATCCACTTGCTGTCCACCTTGTTTCAAACTGAGCTACATGACAATCTGGATCTTCCTTCTTCCTGCCTTAAAATTTAGATGCCCTCACCTTTGGGTATTGATTTTGATTCATATTGTGTTTCTTCTTAGGTTTCCCTTGAGGTGGTAAAGGATTAAAATTCAAAGATTTATTAACTAAAACCCTTGCATTCCTTAACAGGAATGTTCTCCCTAGAACTGCATGCTGCAGTCTTTCAAGTGCCTATTTTGGGGGAGTACCTTGATAGTCAAGAGGTAATACTGGTTCTTCATTATCTGATACATCTGGTATGCTGGAAGGGGTTGGAGGTGTAGGGATGGACTCTGTAGAGGTGGCACGAGAATGATATACTGTGGAAGTGCCCTCAGCAGAACCCACCCCCAAAAGATTATGTCCAACATCTGTGAACTCCTCTTCATCCAGCCTCCCTAATTGCATCACTTCATCTATATCATCAGACCTTACACATTGCTGTTGTTGTCTTGACAATGCCTCCCTCAATGCTCGAGATCTGCTCCTTGTGAAAATAAGATTGGAGAAATGAGGATAATTCTTTGACATAAAGACTCCCCATGCAAGGCACCTTGTACATCTTCAATGCCATTAGCATCCTAAATTCCTGCAGCCAAATTGTGTAAGTATTTCTTCCAAGCCGTATACCTAAATCATGAAAAATATTCTCATGAAACTGGGCAGGATCGCCAAAGTGTTATGGACCATCAGGACCATAACAGGAAATGCAGGAAATTAGCACTTTACAGCCATTTCGTACATTTAATCTTCAGGAACAATATACAAACACGAACTACATATTATATTCATCAATGCTGAACCACTGTCTTGAAAATGATCACACATTTTATCATCATCATATTCACTCCTGATCAAATAACTTGCAGTAGATAGCACAAATAGTCAGGACACAGATACACATTATTAGAACCAGATATAAACGACCAGAATCTGGTGCTATCCTGAAGAAGATCTCAGTTCTCATCACGTAGGAATACAAAAGACACAAAACTCTTGACTGTCAAGAAAGCGCCTGCATGTCAGGTAAAAGCCTGAATGCTTCATATGACATCTTAGGTCACTTTCCATATGCTGGTTCTACATATATGCTAGTACTAAGGTATAAAAGTACTAATATAGTGCAATTCGAGCCTCAACACGGTGTGTGCGAGAGAGGAGGCAACTCATTTCGGCATCAAGGTAAGCTCACTACACCCCGAGAGGATCGATGGCGCGTCGGCTAGGTGAGAGATAGCCATGAGAGCTCGCTTGAAACACTTGAAACAATAAGCGGTCCGTGGGTCTTGGCAGTTAAGCGTGAGCTCCCACTACACACAGTAAGTCTCATGGTCGTTATCCTCTCTTTCTTGTCATTATTGTAGGGAATAGGGTCATATAAGGCCATAGTACCATGAAATGCATAACAATAGATGCAATAAAGGCAAAGGAAAGTTGTAGGATAATGCCAAGTCTTCTAATGGTCATAGCATTGTTAAGCCCATGGTTAAGATTGAGGAGGTAAATGCCTTGGATTATAATTTAGATGATTATATCATTGCTACTTTTCCACTTAGTGCTACTTAGTCAACTGAGAGTCTTCTTAGTCAGTGTTGGAGTGCTTTGAAGACTCAACTCAAGAAGAGGACTTCTCTACTTGTCCCAAATAGAGTACATACACAAAGTACTTGAGCGATTCCATACACATGGTGATAAACCTATTGGTTTCCCATTATCTTCTCATGTGAAGGTTAGTCATCCCAATTGTCCCCAATCAAATGATGAGAAGGCTAAAATAATCAAACTTTCATGTTCATGCACAATGGGTAGCTTGATGTATGACATGATAGCCATAGACCTGACATAGCATTTGTACTCGGAGCTATGGCTCATTATATGGTGACACTTGGTTAGTGACACATTGGGATGATGTGAAGGATATCACAAGATATCTTAAGTCTACTTTTCTTATGTTGCTAACTCTAAGAATAGTGCACTAAGGTGTACATATAAGTACAATAAGATGAGAAATAGATGTAAACTTTTCTTATGCTTATCACCTTCCTAAGGAAGGCATAACGTTCCACCATAAGAGTTTAAGTAGATCAACGTGATTCTCGTCGATCAAGATCTTAACAAGCTCTATTTGCTTATGCTCAATCACCTCTCTAATGAAGTGATAACAAACTTCAATGGACTTTGATTTCACACAAAAGAAGTGATTATGTGATTATGTGACAACTAGATGGCACTCACATAGTTCAAATGTGATGTAGAAGTCATAGTTATACCAAGATCTACAACCAAGCAACCTAGTGATAGGTTGTAAGTCTCAATGAGTGCAATGTACTTAGCCTTGGCAATATACAAATTTGTGCATTTTTGCACCCCAGACATTAGAGATATATCACCTCCACTAAAGGTAAAGACATAGCTAGAGGTGGACTTCCTACTATTTTCATATCCTATATAATTAGAGTTCGTGTAGCCCATAACTTTAATATCTTGGCCACCATGATAAATGCAAATATCTATAGTGCTCTTAAGGTATCTCATGATACCCTTCATGATGTCCCAATGTCATTGGCTAGGTGTTTCCATTTGATGAGCCATAACTCCACTGCAAATGCTATGTTAGGTCTAGTGGCTATCATGGTATATATCAAGCTACCCACTATGGATACATATGGGATCTTGCCCATCTCGGCCTTCTCATCTTCAGATTGGGGACAATCTGCTTGAGTGACTGTTACATGAAAAGGTAATGGGTAGCCAATAGGCCTATGATCTTATATATGGAATCACTCATGTACTCTATGGATACACTCCTTTTGGGACAAGTAGAGAAGTCTCTTAGAGTGATTGCACATAATGTGCATACCAAGTATGTAAGAGGCATGCCTCATGTTCCCCATCTCAAATCTCTTCTTGAGCCGAGTCTTCAAAGTATCTAGCTCAGTATGAGCGATCCCAACAATTAGCATATCATCAATATAAATTATCAAAAGGATGATGCTACCATCATGTGCTTTCTTTGTATAAAGATACAGATCCATATAGCAATGTGGGAATAACCTTGGAATGCATAAAAGCATCAAACTTATGGTACCATTAGGTTGTGTATAAATTTCCTCATGTAGGTCCCCATATGTAAAAAAATCATTTTTGTATCCATCTAATAAAGCTCTAGATATAATTGTGTAAGTAAGGCCAAAATCAAGTACAGGGTAGTCATCTTGACCATAGAGGAGAAGATCTCATCGTAGTCAACTCTCTTTTCTTGTTTAAAATCCTTGATAATCAAATGGGCCTTGTATACTAGCCATGCATGTCTAGCATTTAGTAAGGAAACCAAGTTTCATATATGACTTTTCTATAATGAATCAAATTCACACTGTATGTCTCTCTCCCAAGAATGACTATCACCTCTATACACATCTTTCTCATAAGTAAGGAGCTCATCAGAATTTGTCACCAACACATAATGCATAAAGGGCTCAAAATAATCAGGAGAATATGAGGCTTTAAAGAGTGTCTCAAAAATAGCTGTGGGGCCTATATTACTTGTCCTCTCTGTCTAATATCATGATCCTATATAACAGGTGGTTCTTGGGTCACTACAGTATTAACAGTTGCAAGCTGTCCAGGGCTCGTTCTACTATAATAGAGGGCTCCTCCTGAAAGATTACCTTGTGCACCTCAACTACCTCCTCAAGTTTCATATGCACCTTGTCCTCATGAAAGGCAACATCATGGCTGTAAAGAACCTTCTAAGCCTGAGGATCCCAAAGGCAATAGCCCATCTCACTTGCATCACCATATCCAAGAAAGATGCATTTGACGGACTTAGAATTCAACTTGTTGCATTTGTCTTTGGGAATACAACAAAAAGCCTCACATCTAAAGACTCTCAAGTATGTATATGAGGGAGATTTGCAAGACCATACTTCCTTTACAACTCTACAACCAAAAGCAGTGTATGAAAATCTGTTAATCAAATGAACTATAGTAGTAACTGCCTTAGCCCAAAAGTGCTATGGTAAGCCTAAGCATATTGTGAACTCTTTCCTAAATAGTTCTATTCATGCACTTTGCAACACCATTCTAGGGTGGAGTGTAAAGGATGGTCAACTAACACTTAATATCCCTCTCATTACAAAATTGCTCAAATACCTTAGAGACATATTCACCCCAATTGTCAAATGATATATATTTCAGCCTATGTCTAGATTGGTTCTCAGCCATAGCAAGAAAGCACTAAAACGTAGGCAAAGCTTCTGACTTTTGCTCTATGGGATAGACCCAAAGGGTATGTGAATAATCATCAATGAATGTAACAAAATACTTTGTACCACCTAATGACTAATATAGTATCAGACCACAAACATTTGAATACATAAGAGCTAGCAGCTTACCTATGTATATAGAACTAGAATTTTTATGCGAGTTACGAGTCTACCTACCATATAAACAATAATTATATGAATCAAAACATGAGTGGTCAAGAGGTGATAGATATTGCAAATAAGTCATGACTTTCACTCCTTTAGGGACATATGTCTAAGATGGCAGTGCCAAAGAGTATATATGGAAGATTAGTCTCATAGCCAAAACATGATCAAAAGATCTAGATACAAGTAAGGAATATAGCCAAACTATAGTCTCATATCACTTATGCCAACAATATCACATATGTGATCATCACCTAGTCTAATTGAATCTATAATAGTGTGATAGGTATAAAACCAATGACAATGTAGGGTAACATGAAAGAAAGCCCCCATATTAGGAAGCCAATTACATTGAAAGTAAGCAAACCAAATATCAAGCAATTAAGTAGCATCAAGTGAAGAAGTAGCAAGCATTTGAAGTTGGAAGCCAACTTCAGGAGGACTAGCACTCATAGCAATATGAAATATATCCCAAGACTCAAGTAGTATACTAAGTTTAAAGCTCACTTATCGGAGCTCAAAACGTCTAAGGTAAGGCCCTAATCAATGCCGGAAGGGATAGAGCTGATTGAGAAGCAAGAGGACTAATACATTCCTCAACGAGTAGTTGCCATGAAAATTGAGAAGGGATATGGTGATAGGGGTGATATAGAGAAAGTTAGGGTTTAAGAGAGAGGGATGGGAGCACAGAACAAGGTATGTGGGGAGAAGGTGAGTGTGGGTGAGGGAAGAGGAGGATGATGGTGGTGCAAGAAGAAGAGTAGGGTTGGAGAAGGTGAAGAGAAGAGGGTAGAGAGAAGGAGTAGGGCAAGGAAGTGTGACCCCAAGGAATTGAGGATCATGGAGAAGGAGAGTTCCAACGCCACTTGTGATTGCGCAAAAATCATGTGCAACCCCGCCCCTCTGAGTGGGTGCCTCTATCTATCAAAGCTGTTGTTCCTGTAGACTTGACTATCTTTCTCCTTGAGGCTGTTGCAGGTCCTGTTGCTCCTGCACAGCACAAGAGCAAAGCAACGATGGTCCGAACTAATGCGAGCAAGGGATGGCGATGATCCAAGGAGGCTAAGACCAAGCTCACTGTGTCCCGTGAATATCACAATACCAGTAGGGGCGTTGTCCCATATGCTTTCTTTGTTTGTTATTGCAGCCACCAAGTCTGTTGCTGATGCCGCCGTACTGCAAATCAACCCAACCCCCCAAATGCTTTCGTTGTTTGCAAACACGGCTCCAAGTCATTCTGCTAATATCGCCTATGTCAGATGTCAGTCACGCTGGCCCACGCCCTTCGACATTGCAATCATGTGCGTCGTCGTCGTTTGGTCTGTAGCTGCAATGGTCGGCTGAGATGGAGGTGGCGGTGATGGTTGTGCAGTTGCTGCAGCGACTGATGGGGTGAAGCTACAGGCCGTGGAGATGACGGCGGGTGGCCACGTACAAGGTCATGGCGGCACTGTAGGCAGAAGGCCTGACAACAACTTCCGTTAATCCATGGACTTATGCTCGAGAGCCTCTTTGGTAGTAAAAGGAAGGTAAACATTTTTTCATACCGAGTCTAGTCTTGAAAGGGTTAAACATTTTTTCATACCGAGTCTAGTCTTGAAAGGGTAACCCTTTTTATCACATGCATTTAAGGTTTATTTAAAAATATGTTTACTTGTAATTTTTTACAAGATAAAACACATCGCTTTTCTATACAATTTGTGAATAGCCCCTTTATAAAGCACTCTTCCATGTGTAAAAAATATTTTAAAAAGATATTATAAAAAATCTGTCCTTCGTCAATCTTCTATCTCCTATCCTTCTCTCCCCTAGTGCACTTCATGACAAGTGGTATCAGAGCCCTAGGTTCTTGATCCACTCTAGCCATTTTTCTCTATCCATTCCTAAAAAATTCATTTTAGAAATATCATTTCACAGGTATGATAGGTACATGATAGGACATGGATTGTGACTAGTAACTTACATGACACCTACAGTTGGAAGAAGACAAAATCTAGATATCTTTGAAGCAAAAAGGGACAAATATGGCATGTGGATGGGCAAAATAGTAGCTTGTCATAAAATTTCATGGAATTTTCAGAGGTATTTGGTCAAAAGTAGGGTTAAAAGGATTAGAGACAAGTAAAAGCCCTATTACCCTTTGAAGAATACTCTCTTCCCTCTTCTTCTCAAGCTTGTAGCAAGGTTCCATGAAGAAAATCATTCCTATCTCATGAGATCTTGCACAAGGACTTGAATGGCAACCATAGGACCCCTTCTCTACCTCAAAAACTTATTATCCCTCACCCTTTTGACATCAAATTATGCACATTATGGATAGAAGAACAACCAGCACATTTAAAGCTGAAAATGCACTTTACTACCATTTTTTTTGAAGGGGCTTTGATGAAGGGATGAAGAGATTCAAGGTAGCATGATAGGGATTCAGGGAAGTAGGACACCATTTTGCCAACAGAAGAATATTCATGATCTATTCATCCAGATTCAATAGTCATCATTCCATTTCTACTACGATATTTGCATTTTACCTTGGCCTTTGCAACAATTTGAGCCAACATTGTATGACCTTCATACTACTTTCAAAGAAAAATTTATAATGGTGGTGGCCAAGAAGAAGATAGTAGTCAGTAGCTCGCCAAAATAGCTACAATAAGTAGGCACCATTGTGCTATTGAAATGGCAAGTGAAGGCAATAAAATAGAGGGGGGAGCTATTCAAAGGGAAGGAGGAAGCATGGATCTACATGCTCACTTTACATTGGGATATGGATACAAAGCTTGGAAAGCATAGACTTAATCTGCTTGCATTCGACAACAAAAGGGTTAGGAATTATAGCCTCCTAATGTGTTGATTGATCCCCTCTTTTATCTACGTATGGCATTCTTTCTTCCTCTTCTGCTTCATTCTTAGTTTTCAATATTACTGAAGTTTTTGGCCAAGACATCATCCTTCCCTAATCTTGCTTCTATATGACTTGTACTAGATTTCAAATGAGCACTCATTCCCTTTCCTTGTGGTAGATATTTGATATTTTAGGAGAATAATGGATCCTCTCTATGGTGTTTTTCTTCAAAAATGGTAGAATCATTTATGTGGTGTTTGTCTTTAAAAATGGTAGCACCATTTATATAGTGTTTATCTTAAAAATTGGCAAGATCATTTCTTTGGTATTTGTCTTCAATAATGGCAAATCAACTTGTTTAGGCATCGTCCAAGATGCTATATATATCATTTCCATTGTTGTTGAGAGTGGAAAAAGACTGAATTTTTGACAGATTTTTGTTGTTTTTTAGGACTGAATGATTGATTTTTTATGGATTTAGAGTGATGTATGGTTGATAATGGAAGTGTTTGAGAGTTTTTTGGATGATATTGATTATGTTTTGGAAGTTCATGATGATTTTCAGTAGAGATATGAAGCTCTGTGATGTTCTGATAGGTTCTGTTGAGGTTCTGATTGGTTCTGTATACCTTCTGTATAGCTTCTGTTTTGTTCTGATTTTCTTCTATATGAAGCATAGATTGATGATTGATGAATATTGAGATCTTATGGAAGCCTATTGAATAGTTTTGATAGTTTGGAATGGTTTTAGTATGAGTTATGAGGTTCTGATGACCTTTTGTAACCTTTTGTAAACCTTCTATAGAGCCTCTGTCTCTGCTCTGTCTCTGTTCTGGTACTGTTCTGTAGACCTTTTGTAAGTGCTCTGTAGAATGTATGTGTGACTTTGAAAAAGTTTTCTAACTTTTGGAAAGGATGAATCTAAGTTCAAAAGAGCTAAAACAAATGGAAGAAGCAGCTGCTGAAGACTGAAGCAAAGACTGAGTGACAGTGACAGTAGTGAGCTGTGAAGAGACACTGTAGTGGCTCTGGTACCTCTTCATATCAGATATACCTCTTGGGAGATGCATCCACAACCTAAGAAGGATTATTGAGAGTTATTATGAGAGTATTGTAGTGAGGAGATGATGTACTATTAAGAGAGAGAGAGAGAGAGAGCCAGAGATAGTCAATTCTATCAAAACAGTGTAACTCTATATGAGAGATTGAGAGAGAGAACTATGAAGACATTGAAGATGAATAATATGTGATTGATTTCCATTCAAAGATGGTGTATTCTTTTGTGCTCTTTGTTCTATTGATGGATTCTATGAAGATGTTGAAGATTATGGTTGATTCTATCAAATCTGTGGGAGATATCTACTATGATGCTGCGTGAAGAATTGAAGTTTTCTCTGTTTTGATAATCAAAAGAATGAAATAAAAGCTTGTTGATGTTACAAGATAGATTTTCTTGCAGTAGAATCTCCTTTTCCTTGGTGTTCCTCTTGAAGCTCCATGTTTTTGGTGCGCAGCCAGGGAAACGTGCCATCAACAAGCATCAAAAGAGGCTGAAAATGAAGGAAATGGCATTGCCAAGAAGAGAAGAATCCAATGGATGTTTGCAAAGTTCCTTCTTCCACCAAAGAGTTAGAGATTCTTATTATCAAATTCACTTTTTAAAAGAAGTTCATCCCACAATGGCAGAAACATATCACCATCATGATGCATGCTCTATGTGGTGGATTGTTTCCTCTTCCAAGTGAAGCAGCAGAAACTTGCATCTTGGTGGCAAACTGTATGGAAACAAACTGAAGAGCAGAAACAGAGAGAATGACCACCCATGGAAGATTTGGCATTTATTGAGAAGTTTCCAGACATCATCAAGTGGGAGATTGTGAAAAAGCTTCAGGAGTCATGGTCTGTAGAGGTTTACGAAAACAAGAAGGAAAAGAGTTGGAATTTGTTTGTGGATGCTCAACAGCAAGGTACGTGGGATGCTTGGTGCACTGACAATCTTCTATTTGTCCAATTAGCAACCCACTGGAAGTTAGTAGAAAGAGTTTTTTTCACAACCTACACTATTGAAACCCTCAGAAGCTGGCATTATTATAATGACACAATAACAATCCTAAGAAGAATGAGTTTTGATACTTTCAGGATGGAATATTTCCCCCTCTGTAGTGGTTTGAAAGCCGAATTTAGAGATGTTGAGAAGAGGGAAGTAGAAGAGATGTTGGCCAGAGAATCCCTCAGAGACTGAAGCCCTCTTTGATACTATCCTATTGAGTACAGACCAACTGGTTGGAGCCAATCCCCTGATGAATGACGCAATCAAGAGACAAGCATTAGAACGAGTCCAGAGGTACATGAGAAGAGAGAAGGCAAAAATCAAAGCAGAGAATGAGCTAGTAGCAAAAGCCTCCTTTGACACCCTAAAAGCACTCTTTACAGAAGTCCCCATGGCAACTCAAGGTCCCCTTCCTAGTCAGATTCGTCCTGGAAATATTGATGATAGGCCAGCAAATGTAGTCCCATTGCTAGTTTTTAAGGGAGAGTACAATGAAGACCCTGATCTTCATGTAGCAGAATTTATGGTAGCATGTGTGGCTAACAATGCCAGAATCCCTGAGCATTGGTTAGCGATATTCCCCGCCACTTTCAAGAGCGCGGCATTTCAGTGGTATGAGAGACAAGTAGCATGAACTTTTGGCACATGGGACGACCTGAAGTTGGCCTTCCTCACTAAATTCAGGCGTGAAGGTTTTGAAGAGCGGATGCGAGAGGAGTTCATGAACCTAAGTCAGTCCTCTGGAGAAAGAGTAGAAGCTTATGTCTCGTGAATGGAATCCATCCTGAAGAGATGGACTAACCATCATTTGGATGAAGGAATTCAGAAATGAGTGTTTCTTAGAGGCCTACAACCAGAAGTTCACAAGTTCATGGAATTGAGAAGACCAGTCAATCTGCAAGCTGCAGTGGAAGGTGCAAGATTGTATAGCCAAGTTGAAGCAAGGTTGTCAATGACTCTAAGAAGAGGAGTCTTACCTCCTCCCATGCCATGAATGGTATACCCACCAAATGCAGTCCCAGGGACAGTTCCCTACCCCTATCCCCAAATGCAAACAGTGCCACAATATAATGCACCTAATCCACTGTGGTCACAACAAATGACAGTGCCTCAAATGATGGTTCAACCACAACAACAGTGGCCTCAAACAGTTCCTCCAATAGTGACTCAACAATAGTGGAACCCTACCAACTGGAATCAACAACCCCAAGTCTCAACAGGAGCTCTGAATCAGAGCCAGAACAGAGGACCTTCTGGATCGACCCAACTAGTGTATGCAGTAATTATAGAAGCTTCCCAAAACCCTCCTACAAGTACTTCAGGAGGTGAAAATCTGAAGGACTACTTAGAAAGACCTTCTGGATGTGATTACAGAGCAGCTACAGACACTGAAGGTGAGTACCGCCAATATATCCACTCTTGCGGGAGCTGGAAGAGATGTGATGCACTCTAATAACATGGTGCGGAAAGTGTCATCAAGCAGGACATTTAGCCACTGAATGTACCCGAAAACCAACCATTCCTAGGGCTTTCTATTCCTACTATTTGCGGAAGAACCATACAGAGGATATCTGCTCTCTGAAACAGATGCACGAACAAAGACAGAGGATGAAAATGTAAGATTCAACTTGCTAGAATCCAAAACGACAACACGGGATATTGGACCAAAGCCTAGGGAGTTTGGTCCTAATTTTGGTCCAGGGAGATTTTCCTCTCAAAGTTACAGAGGCCGACAGTCTAGCGGTGGTCAGAGATCAGAAGTGGAACATTACAGGTGTGGAGAAAAGGGTCATATATCCCCAAATTGTCCAAACCCTAGATGATCTGTGGATTACAAGCCCTTATGCAGCCGATGCAAAGGAGAAGGCCACACTGCAAAGGACTGTCCAAGCCCAGCTCCTGTAAAGGCCAATGGCACTGATAGCCAATAGAAGGTACAAGAGCTTGCCTCCAATTTGGTAGAGTTGGAAGTTGCCGTTGTTACGCGCACCAAGAAGAAGGAACCAATTGTTCAAAATGAGAATAACTCTCCTGCTAAGACTGTGAAGTTCAACTTGCCAACCGAGAGACAGAACAGTACATAACAGAATAGTGCAGTACTTACAGAGCATTGTAGTACCACAGAGCGTCCCAGAGACAGGATCAGAGGTCCAGGAGATAGATGATACAGAAGCACTTCTAGAAACAGAAGAAGTGTCGATGCTGCAATTATTAGAAGAAAAAGGAAAGATGAAAATGGGTGTAGCCCCATTCCCCAGAGCCGGTTGGAGAAGCCTGTGGATCCTATCAAAGATTATGACTTGGTCAAAGACCTAGACACTTTTAAACCAAACTTAACATTCCGGCGGTTACTGATGCTATCTCCTAGCTGCTGAAAGAAATTCAAAAGCATCTTGACAAGCAGACGTGGACTAAGGATCGTTCCTTCAACAACGACCAAGACTAATAAGGCCCCAGAGCATGCAAAGGAAGTAGATGTGGCTAACACCTTCCTAGATCCTGAAATCCCAGAGATTAGTGTATGGATAGAAGGATGCTTTATTTCAGATGCATTGATGTGACAATGAAGGACTTAGGGTTGCAAGGAATTCAACCTACACAGTGGCTTATCAGATTGGCAGACCAAAGCAGAATTAAGTCGTTGGGCATCCTCCCATATGTAAAAACAACCCTTGCAGGAAGAGACTATTGGCAAACATATTTGGTGGTTAAACCAAATTCTTATGGGACCTCATACCCTCTACTGTTGGGAAAACCTTGGCTTTTTGAAGCAAGAGCCAGGACGGACTGGTTCAAAGGAACCCTGACCCTAGGCAGAGGACCCAACAAAGTGGTGTTGAAGCTGCATGGATCGCAAAAAGGCAATGGATCCACATCCATCGAAGTCATAACTGACTCCTCCAACGAGGTAATAGATGGTACATTAGGAGATGAAGAGGCTGTTAAGCATATCTTTTCTAAGAAAATAGAGGCACAGTCCCTAATAGTAGGCACTGTAAGCCAACTGCCAAGGGAAGCAAAATCCTTGTCCATGGGAGAATACCTCCTGTCTCAACTAGAATTAACTTCTGAAATCATCTCTGACAGTGAAATAGAAGCATGGATGTACTGTTCTCCATGTTACATGATAGTCGCAGAGACAGAACAGAGGTAGAACAGATACAGAGCAGATACAGAGCAGAGGCAGAACAGAGCAGAGCGGATACAGAGACAGTAACAGACACAAAGCTAGAGCCAGAGCTAGAGGGAGAAGCAGAGTCAGAAGCTGTGACAGAAGTAGAAGTAGATGCAGAGGCATAAGATCTGTTCTTCTCCTATAGAGCCTCTACAGAAGCAGAGACAAAGCCTCCAGAGGAAGAGGATAAAAATGATGAGAAAGAAAATGAAACGGGTTATGAAAGTATAGATGAAGAATTTCCTCTGATAACGGATGATCTTTTTGATGTCCCTACAGAGACCTTAGAGGCCGAAGATCTCAGGGTGCTGGATGGAATGACCATGGTTCCATTTGGGTTGATCAATGGACCACAAAGTATGTAGAATCTGTATAAGCAATGGATTAAAAGTATAAAATTTACGTTCACCAATGGCTCATGTCGCCCTGACTGTTCAGTCCAGCAAAAAGATGATGATAATGCCCCCTGCCAACAGAAGCCAGAGACATTAAAGCCACGGCATCTAAAAGGTCCATGCTATGTGACATTCCTGGATACATCCTCTGAAGATGAATCCCTAAGTCTAGAAGAAATTACCACTCACACAGAAGCAAATAAAGCTCCGATACCCTTCCAGCAACCTCAACAGACGAATGAGTCATCTGTTCAGAAGGAGGATACTGGTTCTAGCGGAACATCAGACGAGAACACTACTCTCTTGAAAGAGTCTGACCTTTATCCAGAAGCAATCCATGGGACATTTATCCGCAAAGTGGAAGGTGAAAGACAAGTAACATTCTTGGATACTGACGGTACTGAACGACACCTGAAGGTGGGTCTCAATCTTCTAGAAGAAGAACTAGTGGTCCTGCGAGATCTACTAAAGGAGAATTTAGATGTGTTTGCTTGGTCGTACAAAGACCTAAAGGAGATTGATCCCACAGTATGCCAACATCACATTGACCTAGAGTCGGAGGCCAAACCTGTAAGGCAAAGACAAAGGCATATGAATCCTAATTATTCTGCTCTGGTGAAGGCTGAATTATTGAAACTTCTTGAAGCAGAGTTCATTTATCTCGTGGCTAACAGTGAATGGGTTTTGCCCATTGTGGTAGTACCCAAGAAGAATGGGAAACTTCGAATATGTGTAGACTTTTGGAAGCTAAACTCAAAGACAAAGAAGGATCATTTCTTTATCCCTTTTACAGACCAACTGTTAGACACAGTGGCAAGCCATGAGCTATATTCCCTCTTGGATGGATTCAGCGGATATAACCAAGTCCAAATTGTAAAAGAAGACCAATCCAAAACAAACTTCACCACAGAATGGGGGACCTATGTGTATAGAGTGATGCCATTTGGGATCTGTAATGCTCCTGCCACCTTCCAACGAGTAATGATGGTTGCCTTCCAGAATCATCTTCATGATTTTATTGAGGTGTATCTTGATGGCTTCTGTGTCTATAGCTTAATCCGCGAGTACTGGGGACACCTAGAGCAATGTTTTGACAGATGCCGAGAGTATGGGATTTCTCTCAACCCCGACAAATGTGTCTTTGGTGTCTCATCAGGAGTTCTTTTGGGCCATATTGTCTCTACACAAGGGATTGCAACAGACTCAACGAAGATTGAGAAGATTGTTGCCTTAACAGCACCAACAAACCTCAAGCAATTGAGAGGATTTCTTGGCCATATGGGCTACTACAGAAGATTTATTGCACATTTTACAACCAAGGCAGCCCCTCTATACAAGCTCCTAAGGAAAGATGCAGATTTCATTTGGACTGATGACTGTGAAGAAGCCTTTAATACCCTAAAACAGTGCCTTATCCAAGCACCTATCTTATAACCTCTTGATTGAACAAAGGAGTTCCATGTGCACACAGATGCATCAGTTGAAGGGCTAGGTATTGTCATATGTCAAAAGGGCCCCTCTAAATTAGATCAACCCATTTATTATGCAAGCCGAAAAGTCACTGATAGGGAACGGAACTACACAGTGACAAAGCTTGAATGCTTAGCAATGGTATTTGCACTGGAGAAGTTTCGACCCTATCTATTGTCAACACATTTCAAGTTCTATGTGGATCATGAAACCTTGTCCTTCCTGATGAACAAAGAAGATGTTAAAGGACGATTGATGAGATGGTTACTCCTCTTCCAAGAGTTCGATTTTGAAGTGGTCACTAAGCCTGGCCATTCCCATGTCCTAGCCGATCATCTATCACGGATCCCTCAAACAGAAGAAGAGGAATATGATGATCCAGACCTTCCTGATACTTCCTTGTTTCTAGTTGAAACAATCACTCCCTGGTATGCAAACATAGCCAATCTCCTAGCAACTCAACAGTATCCTCCTGGCATCTCAAAGCCGTGAGAAGAAGAAGCTTCTGTTAGAATCAGCCCCCTATACTTTTCTAGGTGGTGCACTATACAAAAGAGGCAAAGATGAAGTATTGCGAAGATGTGTTGCAGGGGATGAAATCGGCATCGTATTGAAAACATGCCATGACGAACCCTATGGTGGACACTTCACAGGAGAAGCGACAGCCAGGAAGGCTCTGTTAGCAGGATACTGGTGGCCGACCCTCCACAAGGATGCATACGACTACTGCAAGAGATGTAATGCTTGTCAGCGAATGGAAAAGCCTACCAAAACAAGTGCCATGCCACTGCAACCCATTCTTCTCCTAAAGCCGTTCGAGAAGTGGGGGATTGATTTTGTGGGTCCCATTGATCCACCCACCAGACGAAAGCAGAATAGATACATCTTAGTATGTACGGATTATGTCACAAAGTGGTGTGAAGCTAAAGCTCTGAAGAGGGATGATGGTAACAGCGTAGCCTTGTTCATGTACGAGAATATTATCACCCATTTTGGCAGTCCCCTTGAGTTGGTAAGTGACCGAGGTACTCATTTCTTTAACAAAATCATGGAGGAGTTAACAGAGCTGTATAAGATCCGCCATCGTAAGTCCACTCCCTAGTACCCCCAGAGCCAATGGCCAAGTTGAAGTCACCAATTGCATCCTCTGCTCAATCCTGATAAGAATGATTATCACACATTGTTGCGATTGGGATGCTCGACTTACAGAGGCCCTTTGGGTATACAGAATCTCGCATAAGGCAGCTACAAGACAGACCCCTTAGAGGGTTCTTTGGAAATATCAGTCCCTTCACTGAACAGTTTAGTATTAGGAGATGCTATTCCATTCCTTTGTAATGACATCCAGAGTTCGATTGAACTTTCAGTGACAGCTTGTGTTCAACAGTTGTATGCTTCTTTCTATGAAGAACTGATGCAGTCCAAAGACCAGTTGCATAAGGCAACCTCAGAGTTAGCCTCTGCTAAAGACACACTTGCAAATATGTTTAAGTAGATGGAGCAGCAGACCCAAATGATTGAGACCCAGAGAGAAGACATATCTTCTTTGAAGATTCAGTTAGCAGAAGCTCAGTCAGAGGTCACTAAAGTCTCAGAGGAGAAGGAGAGAATGTCCAAAGAAGCTCGGGAGTTTCAGACTCTTTTAGATGCAAAACTGTCAGCTTTACAGACTGCTCATAATACAGTGGAATCACAAGCTTCCCAGATTAAGCAATTGCAAGACCAACTAGCACAGTCACGGTCCGTTTCTCCAAGCCCCAATGTTCCTATGATTCCTTCTATATCTAAGCAGGACTTGGCAATTCTCCAGAGACAGGCCACCTTGTGTCCATTGTTCCAAGATAAAGTGGAAAGATTGCAGTCCAAGATGGATTTGTTATGGTCTACATTTGAGCACTTTTAGGACTATGTTCCTCCGGACCATTCTTTCTTTGTCCACTATCAGTTTGCAGAAGTTGGCCTTCTATATGAAGCTTTCAACAATGGATCTTCCTCTTCGAGAGGATGGTTGGAGTGGGGCTTGGTCTCCTGAGTTGCTGACAGAAGTGGTCTGTATGGTGTTTGAAGATTCTGTGATGACGGATACCATGTTGTTGTCTTACATGTATCTACGAGGAGATCTATTGATTTCAGATGACGTAGATTTGGCCTGGTATGTTGGGGGATGTGGTTTTGCAAGCTGTTTTGTATGTCAACTATTTGGAGTTGCGGATAGATGACATGTTCCAGTGTTATTCTTCAAAAGTGGCTACTTGACCTGACAATTCATGGCACTCAATGATTGATTCTGTGGTCTTGAATCAACATCAGAATACAGCTTCTACTTATATGCAGAGCACTAACCAACTGAGGATGGATCTCTTAGCTTATCTTTCTAAGAACCATCCATTTGATTCAACCTTTTTTTATGCCTATCAGAGAAGATCTGTCTTAGGTCCCTTTGTTCCTAACTTATTATACTACCAACAAATGGCTCATCGCTATGATACTTATCTTTCCCTTTATCAAACCAATTCAGTAGCTATCTTACCTCTTCTTTTCCAACCTCAAGGTTTTCCTCAAATTCCTATATTTACCTATTGTTCTTTTATTGAAGATTAAGTTTTTTTCCCTTCTCCACCATGTCCTTCACCATCTATCCATATACCTTCTACTTTTCGTGTTTATCAATTGACACATTTCCTAACTGATTTACTTAAATTTTCAGCCACTCCTTCTTTATCTTATTCCTCCTTTTATGATTTTTCCTATCCATCTCTTCATCCTCTTTTACTTATTCCACTTCCATCTCCTACCACTTCTATTTCTCAACCCCCTCAATTGGTTAGTGAATACGATGGATTTGATCAGTAGATTCCCAGAAGAAGAGGATGAAGCTCGACTGATTCTCTTATGGGATCACATATAAACTGGCCAATAATTCCAGGAGACTGGACAACTGCCAGTCAAGCATACCAGAATTACCTCCATTTTGCTCACCAATATTCACAATCTCTAGATCCTTCAGTGAGATTGACAGCTCATTTTGCTTGATATCTAGCATATATGCATAGGCATTCCATAACGATCAAAAGGCCATTCCAAAGCTTTGTATGAATGTTAATGTGAACATTGATTCCCAAAAGTTGGATATCCTGTGTTTTCATGCCCTATGTCTACCTAGCGATACCTTATTTTGCTAGAAAGAATGTGATTCCTGCAGTTCTTTCAAAATCCTCCAAAGACATTTGTAGATGAGTCCTTTTCCATGGATCGTTTTCGAAACCACCAAGCCTTCAAAAGGGATCACCTTCATCGATGCCTTTGCAATGTATTTTGGATTATTCTAATGATATATATATATCTATTTTTGGATGTGTCATTCAAATGGTTGTGTTAGTGTTTGTGTGTGTGTTGTAATAATTGTATGTGATAAGTTCGTGCTGATTGTGAATAATTTGTTCGAGAGCTCTTTTCAAACTATTGATGGTGGATGGAAAGCCTATGGTGGAAAGCTAAAGAAAAACCTCTTATATCTTTTACAAATTTGTTATGATTTTTAAATGATTCTCACATGAGTTAATGAATAACGAAGTTTTCCTTTAGTAGTTTTTTTTTTAGAAATACAGGTGATAAGTTGGGGTCTGGTTTGGCGAGATTATTGAAGATATTACGGAAGATAAAATTGAGCTCTTTAGTGAACTTATATTCTTTTTTTCCTTAGGTTGAGAGGATGCTTCCTTTCTAAGTGTGGGGATATGCTGAGAGTGGAAAATGACTGAATTTTTGACAGATTTTTGTTGTTTTTTAGGATTGAATGATTGATTTTGTATAGATTTAGAGTGATGTATGGTTGATAATGGAAGTGTTTGAGAGTGTTTTGGATGATATTGATTATGTTTTGGAAGTTCATGATGATTTTCAGTAGAGATATGAAGCTCTGTGATGTTCTGATAGGTTCTGTTGAGGTTCTGATTGGTTCTGTATACCTTTTGTATAGCTTCTGTTTTGTTTTGATTTTCTTCTATATGAAGCGTAGATTGATGATTGATGAATATTGAGATCTTTTGGAAGCCTATTGAATAGTTTTTGATAGTTTGGAATGGTTTTAGTATGAGTTATGAGGTTCTAATGACCTTTTGTAAACCTGTCTCTGCTTTGTCTCTGTTCTGTAACTGTTCTGTAGTTGTTCTGGTACTGTACTGTACTATTCTGTAGACCTTCTGTAAGTGTTCTATAGAATGTATGTGTGACTTTGGGAATTTTTCTAACTTTTGGAAAGGATGAATCTAAGTTTAAAAGAGCTAAAACAAATGGAAGAAGCAGCTGCTGAAGACTGAAGAGAAGACTGAGTGACAATGACAGTAGTGAGCTGTGAAGAGACACTGTAGTGGCTCTGGTACCTCTTCATATCAGACATACCTCTTGGGAGATGCATCCACGACCTAAGAAGGATTATTGAGAGTTATTATGAGAGTATTGTAGTGAGAAGATGATGTACTATTGAGAGAGAGAGAGAGAGAGAGAGCCAGAGATAGTCAATTCTATCAAAACAGTGTAACTGTATATAAGAGATTGAGAGAGAGAACTATGAAGACATTGAAGATGAATAATATGTGATTGATTTCCATTCAAAGATGGTGTATTATTTTGTGTTCTTTGTTCTATTGATGGATTCTATGAAGATGTTGAAGATTATGGTTGATTCTATCAAATCCGTGGGAGATATCTACTATGATATTGCGTGAAAATTTGCTGTTTTCTTTGTTTTGATGATCAAAAGAATGAAATAAAAGCTTGTTGATGTTACAAGATAGATTTTCTTGCAGTAGAATCCCATTTTCCTTGGTGTTCCTCTTGGGACTCCAATTGTGCTTGTCTTCAATCATTATCTAAGATACAATCCCTTGCCACACTGCCTTTTCTTCTCTTGAAAGATTTAGAATATGGAGCATTCACTATAAGGGAATGGGGAGATAGTGATGGTGGTTTGCGACACAAAATAGTAGTGTCACTATTAGCATCGCTTTTTGAATTGCTTTTAGTGTTACTAATGAAAATTAGTGATGCTAATAGCAATACTATTTGTGACGCAAATAGTGATGCAGGTCTAAGAAAAAAAAAGCAAAAAAATTTGAGCAAACATTTATTGCAAACATTTTTTAGAGAGAGTGAGAGAGATCATCACCTTAAGAGGGAGAGGGAGAGGGAGAGGAAGAGGGAAAGAGAGAAAATGAGAGCTCCTCACTGCTGCCGCCGCCATATGCAAAGACGAGGGAAAAGTGCAGAAGGGAGAAGAAGAGACATCACGAAGAGGAGGTAGGAAAGAATTCATCCTCGAGCCTTCGTGGTAGTATATTGCCTCTTCTTGCTTTGTTTTTATGTTTTTTTTCTTTTTCATATTTTTTATTTATAATGAGATGCATTAAAAGAGAGAGAGAAAGAGAGAAAAGGAGAGAGGCAGAAGAAGGAAGGAAGAGGAAGAGAGAATGAGAGAGAGAGAAAGAGGAAAGGTAACAAAGAAAGAGAGGAAGAGAGAAATGAGATATGATGGAAGGGAGAGGAAGAGGGAAAGAGAGAGAGAAAGGGGGGAAGGGCAACAAAGAGAGAGAGGAAGAGAGAAATGAGATATGAAGGGAGGAAGAGAGGAGAATGAGTGAGAGAAACAATGGGGGGGAGAGAGAAAGGGGGAAAGGGTAACAAAGAGAGAGAGGAAGAGAGAAATGAGATATGAAGGGAGGAAGAGAGAAAAATGAGTGAGAGAAACAACAGGGGGGGAGAAACAAAGAGAAAGGCAACAAAAAAAGAGGAAGAGAGAAAGAAAGAGAAGGGGGGAGAAAGAAAAACAGAGAGTGAAGGAAGAGGTGGAAGAAAAGGGTGAGGTAAAGAGAGGAAGGAGAGGGAAAAGAAAAGAGAGAGGGGGGGAGAGAAAAAGGGAGGAAAAGAGGGAGAAAAAGAGAGATAGAGAGAACAATAAATAGAGAGGAAGAGAGAGGAAGAGAGAAAAACGGAAACAAAGAGAGAATTAGAGAGAATGGAATGATACAAAAATAAAAGGAGAGGGGGAAGAGAGACACAAAGAGACGTGGGGAGAGAGGGTCTTTCAATGTCATTATTTTATAAGTTTTTTATTTTTTATCTTTGATTTTTATTGTAATGAGATGAGTTGAGTGAGAATGGAGAGGAAAAGAGAGAAAGAAATAGAGAGAAGAAGAGAGGGAAAGAAAAAGAGAGAAGAAGTGAGAGTGGGGAGGGAAGATGGGGGAGAGAAAGAAACATTGAGAGAGAGGGGGAGAGAGAGAAACAAAGAAGGATAAAGGGAGCCAAATAAAAAAAGAAAAAGAGGGGTGAGGAGAGAAACAAATAAGGATGAAGGGAGGCAAATTAAAAAAAGGGAAAGAGAGAAAGAAAAAGGGGTGGGGGGAGAAATAGAGAGGGGGATAGATAAATACAAAGAGTCATTGAAAGAAAAGGAATGGACAAAGAGAGATGGAGAGAGACAAACAAATAAAGGGAAAGGGAGAGAAAGAGGAGTAGAGATTAAAATGGAGGAAGATTACCAATGAGGGAAACAAAAACCTATTGTTTTCCATAACATATACTAAATGGAAAACGATGATGGTCGTGATGTCTAATATCACGAGGCGTATCTTAATCAATGTGTCCAGTGTCCTTGCACTCAATGCAAGCTAGCAATCAGAGCATCGCTTGTCCATAGAATACGTATGATGCTTTGGCGAGTTTACACTCGCAAAGTAATTGAATATCATATACAAAAATATTAGATGTGCCTGAAATTTGTATAGAGAAGTGATGCTTCATCCCAAGGAATGCACCTATTGCGACCCATTAGAAGAGTTCATGGGTGGACCTTCCTCTAATCTCGGAGCTTGAGATGGAGGCAATGATTGATGCATTAATGCCCATGGATGCCAAGTCATCTGATCCACTAAGAGAGAAAGTGTCCATACCATTATATGATGGGTGCCAAGTATCTCGCCTAAAGATATTGTTTGCTCTCCTAAGTGTGCAAGCAAAGTACAGGTGCATCGATGTGAATTTGACTGAGTTGTTCAGGTACATTTTACGCTCCATTGATTTTTTTACCTCTATTGCAAAATAAAAAACACTTCTTGTGCTCTTTAAGGCGTCTTCTGATTTTTTTTCAAGTTGCTAAAGTATTATATATTACCACCTAGAAACATGATGCCTAAGTCCCGTGATGATGCACAATTGGTGTTATGAAAGCTTGACATGGACTACAACAATATCCATGCATGTGTCAATGATTGTGTACTTTTTTTAGAAGACTACAGGACTATGGAGACATGTCTGAAGTGTAGTGCTCACAGGTATTGACAAAACTTGCAAGGGCAAACCATCCCTTAGAAGGTTCTTAAACGCTTTCAACTTATACTACATACACGTCACATGTTTTGTATGTCAAAGCATGTCGAGCTTGATATGTGGCATGCACAGAATAGATCCACAGATGGAGTCCAAGGAATATCAGTAGATTCATATGCATGGAGCCACATTGACTCCACCTTTTCAAGTTTTGCATGAGAGCCAAGGAATCTTTGGCTCGGTCTTGCTATGGATGGCATGAATCCATTCGGTCTTCGCTCAACTTCTTGCAGTGTATAGCATGTAGTCATTGTTAATTACAATACCCTGTCATGGCTTTCTAAGAAGAAAGGACACCTGATCCTTAGCTTGCTCATTCCTGTTGGGTGTTACGAAGTCAAGAGCATGGATGTCTAGCTCTATCCATTAGTTGATAAGATCAAGATTTTATGGGAGGAGGGGGTCACTATGGAAGACATGAGCAAGCACGATGGTCGACGGTTTGCTAATATATTAGCCATTCTCATGTGGACCATGCATGAATTTCCAAGATTCATGGAGTGCTCAAGTAAGTGGGCTTCTGTTCTCGATGGTGATATCTAACATAGCTCATTCAAGTTTGTGTTGACTAGATAGGGGTGTTGTGACATGTCTAGTTACCTCAGGTTATCATGCATGTTCATTGTTTGGGCCACAATTAGGCTCCCAAAGGTCAGGGACCATGAAGAAGATGGTATATCAAGGACATGTCGCTTTCTTGTCAGATGGTCATGAACTAAGGGAAGGTTTTCTTGAATGATCTCCAATACGAATGAATGCCCAAAGCTGGTACGAGTTGAAAATTGTCCACCAGGAGTCACATCTAAGCGAAATGCAATGATTCTTGATTTTCCACTCTACGAGTTACTATATTGGACCCACTTACAGATCAACCATTTGTTGGATCCCATGCATATTTTCAAGAATGTGGGCAGTTTATTATGAAACCACATCACAGGAAAGAGAGACACTGTAGGGGCACAAATGGATTTGAAGGAGATAGGCAAGATGGAGGCACTTTGGCCACAGTCGAGCACTGATGGTAGCTTGCAATTACCTCACATTCCTTGGGTTCTATCCACTAAAGAAGAGTGCATTGTGAAGCAAATTATCAGGTCTATCCGCACCTCAATGAGTAAGATGCATTCCCTCAGGTATACTTTCTCTAAAGACGACCAACTATCAGGGTTAAAATCCCATGATTGGCATAAGATATGTCAAGTTTGTAAGTAGCCTAAATATTTCTCTATTTAGTGTCTACTCAGTGTTTGTAATGCTTCTCCATTTGTGACAGTTTGCACTACCGATTGCAATCGCAGGGTGTCTCACTCATGAAATATGCGAGGCAATTTATAGGTTGTCAAATTTAGTGCAATGGATCTCATAGAAGGAGATCAAGGCATCCTCTATTGAATCCGCAAGGTGGGGAGCAGTGGAGATGGTCTATCTCTTTGAGAAGTACCTACCCATGAGCATGCTCACGATATAAACTCACCTTCTAGTGCATCTCGTAGATGAAGTGGAGATTGTGGGACTCGTCCATATGTGATGGATGTTCTTCTTGGAGCGCTTCATGAAAACTCTGAAGGGCTTTGTGCAACAATGAGCTCAACTGAAAGGTAGCATGGTTAAAGGTGGCTAGTGTCGAAGGCATTAGTGCATATTTTAGAGTGGCTATCAATGGTGGATTTAGACAAGATTATGCTATGCTCACTGAAGGATGATGATAGATTGTGACCAGAGATGTGGTAGTTGGAAATGGAGTAGAAAAAAGGATAGATACTGCCATAAAGGAGAACTTGAATCATTTTTGTATGTTGCATCATGCATCCATGGGGAGAAAAGACCAAGAAGAAGTGCCATTGGAATTTCAATGCAGTACACACCATCAATGGATTCAGTATCCTGAGGGCATGGAGGAGATGCCACAGTTTATGTCTATGTGGTGGTTACATGGAGCTTTGATCACAACTTCCCGTAAAGGGGTAGAGGGCTCTACCGAGGAGTGGGAATTCTCGAGGGGATGTAGTCTGAAGGTGACTGCATGCTTTATTTGCTATCATATCTAGATTTAATGTGCAACAACTAATCTAACCATTTTGGTATACATTACAAAATCTACAGTGCAGTGCGGTCATGCAGGCAACATTTTCGTGTTGAGCGCATCGGTAAAATGCACTCCACAATGGATTGTGGTGTCATGGCAAATTTTGAGCAAGAGAGCCTATGGCGGGCCACATATCCAAATACTGTAATATATGAGATTGAGTATTTTGAGAACTTGCAAATTGTTATCTCAGTGGTTGATTGCTATAGCTTCTCCATAATCATATTTGATGTATGGTGGTTTAAATTGGTATTGGAAAGAGCTGGGCCAACCATTCAATGAGGTCCATCTAGATTTTTAAAAGTAGATTTTGAGAAAAGATGGGTGGATCTGCGTGACACATTTGTCTTGTCAGGTCATTGTGAATAGGTACATGACCTATTTTCTTAATTTTTCCACGACACGAAACAATCACAAATGTTGATTCACTCTTATTTGTGATATTGAATAGGTAATCTTCTATCCAAATCCCCAACAACCTCGATGGTGATATGATGTGCTATCAACTCCTTGGAGTGAGGAGTGTATGATGAAAGAAATGTTTCCAGTATATATAAGGAGAGTATGCATGTGGAGGGGTCGATATTACAGAGGATGGAGAGCAAAGAGGGCTTGGAGCGTGCAGAGGAGACAAGCATGGGTAACGTAGACAAAGAGACATGAGTCTAAGAATTTTTTGAGAATGAAGTGGACTCCTCTTTCTGTGGTGACCTATCTATAGAACTTCTAATATATACCAAGATGTGCCAGGAGATTGACATGGGACCATAGGCTAGGTCGTATTTGCATCCGCTTCTCAATTCATTGATGATTCACTTTTAAGGGTGTTTTAGTATATGCATTTTAGTTAGAATCTTTTTTTTCAGAGTCATATTGTTGTGCCTTACCTAAATCCTTATATTGATTATGCTAACATCATTTTCTATCTGTGCAGGTTACCTTTGATTATACCCCTAAGAGAGCAAGATAGTCGAGGAATGATTGATAAGGAGTTGCAGGAGATATTCACACGCGTATTTCGAGATCAGATGGCCCGATTTAGAGATACGGCAAACCATGAGCTCTCACAAACATAATCAAGACATTCTGCGATGTCTACTTCGGCACGCTCTGATGCTTCAATTTCTAGTAGACGAGATCGATACTCTAGACTAGCCCCAAATGGAGGGAGTGGTTCTGGAGGGTGCTGCAGAGATGTGGATATTATGAGCCCACTATTGGTTCCAAAGAGGGTTGCTACTCCTCGCTCTTATACCAGTTCCAGAGAGGGTGGCTTGGGTGGGTGTTGTGGAGGCATTGATACAATGTCTCCATCTTGTCGATCTGGTAGATACTTGTCACCTCCAAGATTCATCACGCCTGTAGTGATATCTACTCCCGTGACTCCTGGTTTCGCTCATTCATCCACATGTGGCCCCCCTATGGGTGCTACTCTGAGAGATACTACCCCCGTAAGTATGCCAGACATACAAGGGTCTCCTGGTTATGCCCAGAAGCGTGGTTACATGTGGGAGAGGACACACCTTAGACATACCCCAGAAGGGTACGGATACCTTGTAGATGGACAAGTGTCATAATCATGAATGATGAGGGGAGGAGCGTTATGTCTTGCATGAGGGGGTTGTGTCAAAAAGTATTTAGACACAACGTTCTGGGGACCATTGGAAGAATATACCCGAGGGGAGCAATGACTATGTAGTGGCATCTTTGCATGAGGAATTTCCGATACCTACGGTTGTAGAGAGGTTTTCCACTGAGTGGATCATGGAGTGTATGCGTGCATACATGTTAGATAGACGATCAAACGCACACAAGGAAATCAAGAGTGGCACCTCAAAGCACGAGTAACTAAATGCAAAGGATTGGTGGAGACTCAGGGGGAGATAAAAAAGAGAGTGTTTTTTAGGTGTTTGATGTTGGATGGTTCGAGTGGATGGTCTATGGTTGCAATGTAATGAATAACCATGTGCAAATGGTCATGTCTCTTTGAATGTATTGATGTTTGATGAGGCTATAATTGCAATGTATCCTTCTAATATATGGATTCATTCCAAATTATCATAATGTCAATGGCAATGGTATTCTTGTCTCATATTTCTATCTTTCAATGCTTTTTGTTCATTCCTTCAGCTAAGTAATGTGATGTGATAAACTATTTTCTTTCTACTTATTCCTTCAATTAAATGATGTAATGTGATGAATTGTTTTCTATGTTTCAGTATGGGTGTGGCATTATGTGCTATTTTGTGGTGATATATGTAGTTAATTATGCTTGTTGACCATAATGATCTTTTCCAAAACTTTGGGTATACATGCATACATGATCTGAAGATCCATTGTCCTTGCCACCTACTCAGATCTATGGCGGCTAGCAAAATCGAAGTGTGAGTGGCGACGTTTGATATCCCCAAAGCATGCAACACTAGTGGGATCTTCTAGCTACATATCTTATTCATCTCTGCAAGGTTGTGATGTCTAGGGTCATGGTAAAGCAACATTGACATTGCTAGGTGAACTTCCACACTAAGGGATCTCATGGACAAGAGAAAGGACTCCTCCATTGGGAGGATCAAATCTAGGTCGTGGAAGATGATGGGCATCAAGTGACCTTTCAATATTAGGTGCACCAAAAGCTAGGGCATGCAATGGGGGAACTATATGGGTAGCTTCATGCAATAGTGGGAGACCAATAGCTTCTCCAAAAATTCCATTAGCATGGATTGTAGATACATTGACATGGTCATGGTACAAGATAGGCAAAGAATGAAATGAAAAAGGGAAATGAGGAAGCATATTATTTTGATTTTCATGATGCAATGAAGCAAGATCCAAATGAAAATTCTACATTTGAGTATGAACTCTAGCATTGTGTCTCCTACTAATTGTAGTGAAATTCAACCATAGTCGATGCAAATCCAACATGGGCTATCTTGACAATGCACGTATAGCTAGAGCCATTCTCAAAGAACAAAGGGGGAAAAAATACAAACCCAAAGAAGTAAACACAATGTGATAATCATAGACATGATAAAATAGGGAGAGAGATACACATAAAACTTCACACACAAATGCATGCCTATGTACACACACAATCTAATAAGTATCAAAAATTTTGGCAAATATTAAGTCAAGGGCCATGAAGAAGCCCAAAGGAGACAAATAATTCTTGATTGCTCTAATTCTTTCTTGTATCTTTATCTTCTTCTTCTAATATGTCATTGGAGCTACCATTTTAAACATAAGTGCAAATCAAACTTAGGTACTTCCATTTGTTTTGGTTGGATTTGTCCATAAAGTTCTCACAAGAAGTACATCATAATGATGTTGTATGATCTTTGCAACAGAGCATGTGGTAATTATGGGCTCATCTAAAAGCAATCCAATGATCTAGATATTTATATTCCTATAGAATATCACTAGCAATATGACCATTAGATTATGTTCTTCTATAATGTACCCGCCTTTGATTACGTGATGAGTAACGTTTGAGTAGTTGCACAGAGTTTACCTTCCAGCCGTTGCCATCCGTACTCTAACCAGAATGATCAGATTTTGTCCGACTGGTTAACCCTAGGTCTATCCCGCAAGGAAAGCATCTTGCCGTTACCCACGGAGGACCGACCTGAAGGTTCCTAATTGATCTAACGGTCACCTATCAACAACTAGCTCACATACGGAGGTGTCCTTCGAGAGGCTTCTTGTCCGGAAGGAGTGACTGCCATTACCCTTGGTTCATAGAGTACAACGCTTTTTTCCATTAGTAGACTAAGGATTTATGAAATCCCTTGCCGTGCTCTAGCACAACCGTCATACCTTTCCCCTAATATAATTTATTGTTTAGGTTCTAAATTGGATTCGTCGGGAATCCATCCACCCGCTCCCCTCTATGGAAGTTTTTAGTTATCTAATTACCTACCACATTACGTGAAACATATAAAAATAGCTTCATTAATTAAAATCCTTTTATGCACAGTTGTTTGTTTACGTAATTTACTCACGCACATACAATCAGAATGAAACAATTTCATTGATCATATTCCATAATGTGTGTTCTCCCACCCATACACGAGAAATTTACAATTTCACGTGCTACCTCATCCGGCGCATCTGCACATCATCAAGATCAAATCCACCTATAACTAGCGTTTATAGGTGTCCCAAGTAGAACTCGGGCCATACAGGGGACTAAGTAGTTACTAGGTGTGAAAAGGGATTTACTAGCCAAAGCCCCCCTTGGCACCCTATCCACCTCCTACTTAATCAATCCGTGTCGGGAGACCTCTCTCCATCGGAGCCAACGGTCCATGCTTCTGCAACGGTAAAAACATCCCCTCTTTGTATGGGGATTCAACACCTATCCTTGGGGGAGGTATAGGGCTCCTCAATTTTTATCTCTTCCAATACTTAATTCAATCAGGATCTAATTTAGACGATCACAAACAAGATTGATGTCTACAAGCAATTATGACTTCAATCAATTATGCAACTTCAAGTGATGCTTAATTCTAGTAGCAATCGACACTTGAGTTTCACATAATGAAATCTTCCCCTTGGAATTTAACTAGGGATATCTAGATTTTGGAGTCTCTAACTTCCCAATTCTTGTAACCAAGTTTGTTGGCCTTGAGTTAGTATTTCTCAAGAGACTTATCTTATTTCTATTGAATTTGGATAGAAATTTTTTAGAAAAACATGTGGTATCGCGATTGGTAAGGGTTGTTATCCATGCCCGTGACTCCGTTTGTGACTCCCGTACTCGCAACTCCAACTGTTGCTTCCACGTTAGTAGGGTCATTCAAGATTTTCACTTTTGAATTCTTTTTCTTCGAGGCCATGACGGAAATATGATTCATAGAAGAAGAAGAAGAAGAATACGACAGTAATACCGATTGGCAAGGGTGTAAGACTCTCGATGATGATGATGGATATTGCGGGATTCAATGATATAAGCCTCGCGGATGATTCTTCTTGCCTCATGGAGAGCAATATTTCACTCTCTCTAGTAGACGGAATAGAGATGAGAGTAGAGGTATGATAGAATAGGATAGAGTTCTTTAGTGCCTTCTCTTCTCAGATTAGAGTAGAAGAGGATGAGAGATCTTCAGCGTATCCCCTTCCTTGGGTTGAACAGAATCATGTCTCTTCGTCTTGTGGAATAGAGTCTCCTCCTTCTCGAGATCAACGTCTCGTCCTCATCTCTTGTTGCTCTTCTGGTCATCCCCAAGCCCTCAATTTATAGTTTTGCAAAGAGGGAGGTAGAATAGAGGAGCTTGCTTTTTTAGTGATTTTCGATGATATCATCAATGACAAAGAGAGAGCACTTTCTTTTAGTGCTTAGCTCTAAAGCTTATGCTTTATTTTCATTTTTTTTTGCCCTGCAACTTGTTTGATCATAACTTTGTCGTATGAACTCCAAATATAGTTTTCCGAGTACTCAAAAAGATCAGAACGCATTTGATCGACAAGCTATCATGAACAGAATTGCAAAAATCTATCAAATTTTTTGAAAATAATGATTTTTGTAAGTCACGTTATTTTTATCCATCTTTTGTATTGGACAACTTATTCCCTTCAAAATAAGTCACAATATATATTTGGGTCCATCTAAAGTCAGAATTAAGTCATCTAAACATGATACTAGATATTTTAGACTATTCTAGTAAATTAGTCCTACTTTTTGTAAATCCTGTAGAGATTTTGTAGTTTTCCATGTATGGGTGTGCAACACCATGTATATGCACATTAAAATAAACTAAGTAATGGAGACATTACATCTTCTCCAATCATCTCGCTAAGGCAATAATTACATAGCACATATATAATGTAATTCAAGTGTTCTAATCATAAAGTGCACAGAGAGAGAGAGAGAGAGAGAGAGAGAGAGAGAGAGAGAGAGAGAGAGAGAGAGAGAGAGCATAAACAACCAATACCCACACAAAGAAATAGAGAGTCGTAAAGAGAAAGGATAGATACCATAGAAAATAAAAGCATGCACAAGAGATCTATATGTAATCATACAAACATACAAATATATCAAGGTATCAATTAAACACACATTAAGTATCCACACACAAAGAGAACTTTGTGTGATATCAACAAACAATTCAGCCAAAATTATTTATACTTAAAATCACAAAAAATATAGAAATATAAAAACCAAATTACATTCAAATATTGTAAAACCCTATTTGAGCTTACTATGAGGATACTTGAAGAGAGATTTCTGTAATTTCAACAAAAAACATAAAAATTAAAATAGTGGCTCTACTTTAACACACACACACACACACACACACACACAGAGGCTAAATACATCTTCATTGTGACTAAATACTTAACAAAGTGGACCAAGACATGGACCACTTGTAAGAACGACACTCGAATAATATTGAAGTTCTTGTGGGAGCAAGTAATCTCATGATTTGGTTGTCCCCTTGAGATTGTAAGTGACCACTGTATACACTTCATCAATAAAGTTATCAAGTACTTATTGTCCACATTCATGGTCATTCACTGCAAGTACTCTCCCTACTATCCTCAAGAAAATGGCCAAGTGGAAGTGAGAAATAAAATCATAGCCAATATAGTTTCAACCCCTCAAAGTGACTAGGGTAACAAACTCATGGTAGCCTTGTGGGCCTATCAAATGGCCTACAAACTCCATTGAAGTTGGCCTATGAGACGGACGGCATATTGTCAGCTTTTTTTATTCCTTGCTTGAGAGTAGTGCTGCAAGAATGATGGGATGGCATAAAAGCTAGACCAATTGTTTGGTGGAACTTGAACACTTGACGAAAGTAAGGCTATTGGCCAGATGTACATTAATTTGTTAAAAGGCCAAAAGGAAAACTTAGCTTGATAAACATGTTCAACCTAGTGGTGTTGATCTACTCTATTAAAGGCCACAAATAGAATATGTCTTTTAGAGGTCTTGACCCTTTTTGTGTATGCCAAATCGGCAAAACCAACAATGTGGAGTTGGAGACCCTCTATGGAGAGGGTATCATCTTTTTCAATGGAGCCACATCAAAAAGTATTACTCACTAGCCCACTTGTTACATGAACTTCTAATGATGCTACCATTGATAGCTATATGAACTATGAAGATCACCGAGCTTGACCTTGATGATGAGGAAATTGTACCACCTACTTACTTTAGGGTCAAACTCATAGCAAAGAAAGAACACATGAGCAATGCCCTAATTAATGAGGGAGCCAACTGCAACATCATGACATATGATGATTGGGAGGGTATCGTGCAATCTCACCTCATCCCAACTAATGCAAGGGTCAATCCATGTGGGGGCACACCTTACATCTTATTAGGAAAATGCCAATTGTTGTTAACAGTCAAGATTGAAAACTTTTTCACCATCTTCTATGTATTGCATAACGTTGAAGGAGTCAAAAAAGAGACGTTGTTAGGATGATCATTTAAAAACAAGCTATGTGTGTAGTTGACTATGATATGCAACACATACACTTAGAGCTTCCTAGAGTAAAAATCATCATAGCTTTTAGTAAGGGCAACTTGTTTCTTCAAAGCACAAGATGCCACTAATAGGCCCAAACATAGCCAACACAACCTCTAAGAAGGGGGGTTACATGTTAATCAATCAATTACTTGAAGCACAAGTAGACCACAACAAGCAGAGTAACTAAATCAAAGTAGAGCCTCCGTAAGAAGTGGATCCGCAAGGCTAAATGCAAATATAAGGAACTCCTCAAAGTTAAACAGCCTAGGAAACCTACCTTCCGTTGTATGACTAGGAATTGTCGACCTTGCAACCATATTTTCAAGGTAGATGAGTTCCAATGACACTACTAAAGGCACAAGGCTATTATGCAAGAAATTCATGGCTATGGTAAGGCTATGGTTGCCAAAGTGCCCACAACCCTTGAGCTCCGTGCAACCTAACAACACCATCAATGGCAAACAATGCTTACCAACCAAAAGCCCACCTTTGCCAAAAGCATGAAGAAGGTTGAAGAGACAAGACTCAAAACAAAAAGCTCCACCCACTAAACCTAAGTTGATATATAGGAAGAAAACATTGAACAAAGTACCTCATCCCACCATCACAAGCGCAATAGGTACCTCACAAGAATGCTCAAAAAACACATAAATCACAAACCCAAGTTCGTAGCTTCAATAAGAACTAATTGATTGCATTACACATTGTGTGAAAAGAACAAAGCATTACATGACCCTAAAATCATCACCTAAAAAGGCTTAGGACCATTACATTAAGTTGCAAATCATGATTGGAGAAAGTGCTACACCACATGAGAAAGGAGGGCTTGAAAAACCAATACCTAAAGAGGCTTGGGGCCATTATATGTTTGCTAGATAAGTTTGGTTTTTTAAATGTCAAATTTGGTGATAGACTTGGAATGTTAAAAAATAACTAGTAGTATAGATATGCACTCGCTTGTAAAGATGAGTAGCATCTCCACTCATCACATGAGAGCTACCTACATGTACAATTGTAGAGATGAATGGAAACTAAACTTATCACATGAGCGCTACCTACATGTAAAACTCTTTTTTTAATTTACCCAATTAATTTTTCACCTTCATATGTTGAAAATAATGAGCAAGAGTCTTTTATATCATTACTTGTTATGTAATGCATTACAAGCTTAAAAATTGCAAATTTTAGGATCAATTTGACCATATAAGAAATTGTTATGATTCTCTCCTTTGCCTTGCTTGGCTCAACCACATCACCAACTTTCTCATTCTAGTATTCCTTCCCTCTTTCCAATGCATGCTTCTCTATGTAATGATAGATCCAAGACCAAATGTAAGTCTAAACTTGTTTCTTAGGAAAAATATCACAAGTTGATCACTTCTCATGGGTACATCTTGTTGATCCTCGAGGATACATTTTTTTCTCTCAATGGGAGGATCCTAGGATAGGCAAATTTGCAAAGGCAACCCGCATTGGGCATATTAGAGTAGCACATCTTTTAGTGAGAACCTAATTAAGGCCTATAGAATAATAGAAGGGACAAAGGTAAGGCCAAGCTATCACATAAGAAGACGGCAAGAATACCTTTGGTGCATCAATAATTTTATGACTCTCTTCATGGAGTTGATGATCCATTTGAGGAGATTGATGCACTTTGCTAGCTTGCAAATAGATTTTGTGAAACCAACATTGGTATCTTGGAATGTCTAAGGCTTCGAATTCAAGGAAAGGAGGGATGCAAGTTATGAGACCACTAAGAAAGACAAGTTGCCAATGAGCCATTGCCCAGTTGGTAGAGGTGGGTGTGTGAGTTCTAGCCAATTGAAAGATTGATTCCTCCTAGATACTACACACAATCTTACAAGCACCTACCACCCTTCCTGATGGTATTTGGCCAAAATCTTGTTAAATATATAACTAGTCGATGACAAAAACACATTAGGAAAAAAAGGCAAGCTGGATATCTTGATGGTGCAAGAAAGCAAGTTAGATGAGGTTGAAGTTGAGAAACCAAGCTCCCTAGGCTAGAAGGTGTACCACAATACCTATAGGCACAACAAAGGGGTTTTGCTCCTCATAAGAAAGGAAATAGTGAAACCAAAGTTGTTGTGGAAGAGAGAAAATGATAATGGAGTAGATCCCATCATCAAGCTAAGTGAGATTGAGGTTGTGGTGGCCTTGATCTATCCATCTAACATCTTGACCATAAGGCTTGAGCAATGGACCAAGTTGAAGGAGAACAAAGCACTCTTCCATCTACTGGCAATTGGAATGTGACCCCTCATGGAGAGTGACATGTTACAAGGGGAGATCATGTAAGACAATCTAGTCCACAAGCTTTAGTTCCAACCAAAGGGGGGATATTTTTTAGAGAGCTTCTTTGGCATATCGTTATTTTAGGTGAGCTTTCACTCAATTGATTACATAAACCATATCATACTTTATTATATTTCGGAGAATACATAATTCCTAGTGGTACATGATAAATTTTCAAGGAGTTAGGAGCCAAGAGCCAGGAGCAAGATAAGCTAGACAAAAAAAAGGGTTCTACAATCTAGGCTTAGGATGGATATAATTTAAGAATGAAGAATGGTTGATACATCTTAAATCTCTACGAAAAAGCCAACGTTGGTGAATGAGCATGTCTTCTTTTTCATAATGGCCCAAAACCCTCATCTATACAAAATATAGAGGTTTGTATGCTAGTAAGGCTTCTCATCCATTTGTGTAATCTAGGGCATGTAGAGGTAGGCTTTAATTCAATATGAATTTTACATAGTTCACCACTATTCGTGGCTAGATGGGACACCGCATATTTCAAGTTTTCAATGGTAACTTCATTTACAAGGATTGCAACCATACTTTTGTGAAATCCAATGTTGCCACTTTGTAGATATTGATAATGCAAGGGCTAAAGTAATTAATGAACCAACCGCTACTACAAGTGTAGATATGGTGGCATTGGTAATGGTAGCCATATGGACAAGTCTCCTTGGGACGAGTTCTAATCTAAATTGTGCATTCACCAAGTTGCATATCTTGCCCCATTGGTGATGTTTTTGCCTATGTCTATCTTCCACATAGAGGGGTTTTTGGGGTGCATAGTAGATTTTTGTCAATGCAGCAAGTGTGTAACATCACTTCGATAAAACCACATCATCTCTACCTTTGATCACCCTCCTTAGGTATTGTCATTCAGAGAAGAACCTTGGAGCCATCACAAAAATTTTAGATTATCCTTCCACATTTGGTTTGGCCTCCTCTAATCAATCCTATACATTTTGCTTTGCATCATCCTAATGGAGTCTTATGTATTATAGAATATTAGATTGACATTGTATTGCTCCACAACTATGAATTTCTCTTTCAATGCTATTAAAAACTCTTTTTATTCCAACATTGTTGTTTGGTCAAGACTTCCTCTATGCTTGCTACCTACACATATACCATAACCCCCTAGACATGTACTAGTTGCTCCCACACCATCATATGAAATCTTGTGGGGATATACCTTTGGTTTTTTATCCCTAGCTTCCATTGCAAATTATGATTTGTAAAAGTATGTTTCTATGATATCGATTGATTTCATCCTCTTGCAATACAAAATCTCCTTGTTCATTACAAGTTTGCCAGTTCCTCAAACATGAGAGTTTGCACTAGTGCTTCATGCACCACATGTGCAACTTGTGATGGGCTCAAGATATTCCTCAATGCAAGCTACTATAAAATGATGGTGATATCCAATAAGCATGCAATGTACAATGAGATAATGTCCTTGAAACCCTCCCAACAAGCTAAGAACCATGCATGCTCTTCGTAAGCCTTATCCTTGGTGTCTAGGTGATCTCTATAGTACTCCTTTTGCAACCTACAAGTGCAATGGAATCTATGGAAGTCAACATCACACAACCCAAATATAGCAATAAATGGAATCACATGTATTACGAGTGCTTATGGTAGACATTAGGTTACCCCAATGAACAATTCGACTTTTCTATCAACTCACCAAAATGTTTGTGGATGGGATGCCACTTTCCTGCACATTGCCAAACCATGCATGTTTAGATACTTCTCTAGGACCTAGGCATTCTATTAAATTAAATGCTATAATTCTTTAGTCTCTTTGTCCCTCCCTCCCCCCTGTGTGTGTGTGTGTGTGCATGCATGCGTGCGTGCATGCGCGCGCGTGTGTGTGTTATTTACCTTGTAGCATTTTGTAGCCACCCATGGCTTGTGCTAGCACATGGTTGTCCTCTACCTACAATTGGCCTCCTTAGTAGGAAAATTAACCGCATGCAACCATAGCGTATAATTAGTATCCTTAATAGAAAATTTTCAACCATAAGCAACAATCAATATAATTAAGGACCGATGGCATCATTAAGGAGCAATGGTAGAAAAAATTATGCTCACAACCTTGACATGGATGATAAAGATCAAGGAGGCGTAGGAGATGCTAGAGCAACAACACATGTGAAGGTAGCACACGCCATGATCTTAAATCTCTCTCTCTCTCTCTCTCTCTCTCTCTCTCTCTCTCTCTCTCTCTCTCTCTCTCTCTCTCTCTCTCTCTCTCTCTCTCTCTCTCTCTCTCTCTCTCTCTCTCAAAAGTTGGGTAGCAACTCAAAGAATTCCCAAAAAACAACTGAACATTGACTTAGAACAAAGAACCAATCCTAAAATCCATACACAGATTGTACCTATGCATATCATACTCAATTGTAAGAGAAACTTCTTCCTATAGGCTTTAAAGATTAGTGCTATGGTGCCCTCGCCAAGGCTAGGATCGATGGTATGATTATCCTTATGCTTGTTTATGCTTTGTGTGTAGATATAGCCACCCTATTGTGTGAGACCAAAGCTCCAACTAGTATTATTCAAGGCCTTTGACTTAATATGTGAGTAACCTTGTAAAGACCCATTTCTTGCATGAGGAGCACTGATTGGGTGACCATCCTCTTCACCCATAGCTTGTGGATGGTGTCCTTTTAATAGTTTTAGTCAACCTCGTCACCATGAATATAACGGTCTACTAAGACCCCAAAGCTCTCACTTGCCTTCAACTATCACACGAGATCCCTTATATTTTCTACACATCTATAAGTGATCACTCTAGCTACTTATAAGGCCTCTTTCTCTAGATAAAGCTAATTACAATCACCCAAAATGTAGTCAACATCACCCTCTAACCTACAATTGATATTTGAGGCCTTTCTTTTAGTAGTCTTCAAACCAATTTGCCATATGGTAGCCTTTACTTTTAGGAAGACTCACCACCACACAAAAACAAATATAGTATTCCCTCGATGTTTCATTCAACAACTTGCAAAGCAAACCATGTGTATCCTTTGCTAAGAAAACCAAAATTCATCCCCAAGTGTGTCTCTTCATTGTGTTGCTTCCATTGGTGCTCTAAGCAAGAATGTTACAATTCTATACACAAAGAGCCCACTTATGAAGTCCATTTGGCTAACATATCGTGTGTCCATGAAAATACAACACCAAATATACCTTGGTTGCTTTTATGTTTGCTTTTACCCTCTCTTGCTATACTTTCATAGTGACTCCAGATCAACAACCTAATTTACACACTAAACTGCACCCATGTATTCACCAAAAGGGGGTTGGCCCAATGGTAACAATTCAGAGGTGTGAGGGGATTGGTGGGGGTTCAATTCATGTCAGTCCCGCAGGCCACTTTTGGAGAAAGGTGTTGTCGTCTTGTACATTGAACGCGCCCGAATTTCGAGACGGGGGAGATCCCCCGCCCAGCAGTGTCCGCCATCCGCAAAGATCGGACCCAATGGCCTTTTGACACATAGGGCAGCGGACGCCTCTTTTTCCACCCTGCGTTCATCCACAGCCCGGTGTGTATCCGGCCTAAGTATGAGATGCTAGTGGCCAAGGTAAGTCAAATAGTCACGGAGATAAGTCAATATTGTGAGGTGACGCGTCCATTAGTGACCACTGGCTACCATAAAATAAAGGGAACGTTTACGGGTTGTTGAGACGAAGGTGGAGGGGTCCACCAGTCGTCAAGATACGGGGGGGAGAGAGAGAGCGCGAGCAGAATGCTCACAAGAAGAAAGAAGAACGATGATGAAGAAGAAGCAACAGAAACACAGTATTCGCGCCGCCACCATGGCTGACTCGAGCGGAGAGCAGGAGTTTGCTAACAAGCACGCAGTCAACAGGGCAATGGAGCTGCTCCTTTCAGAGCTCAACTATCTCAACTCCAAGATCAGTGGGCTTGAGACGGAGCTCAGCAGACACTTCCTTATCATCTCAGCCATCGAACCATTCCCGTCAGTTCTTTCGGCTGATCGAGAGCGTCCTCTTTGAGTGCACCATCGGCAAGGTCCTTTCGACCATGTAGTGCAATCAAAGTAGCTTGCCGGACATTATCGATAACCTTGGTCAAGCTTTGCAGCAAGATACAGGATCAAGATACATTATCGATAACCTTAGAGAGAGAGAGAGAGAGAGAGAGAGAGTGTGTGTGTGTGTGTGTGTACACGTGAATATCCACATCACCCGAGTGCCTAGTGGACCTATCTTGAGATCAATATCTCAAGTCAAGCAATCCCTTGCATCATCAACAAAAGCGCCATCCTATGGGCATTACTGCCTTGGATAGTCAAGCATCTAATACCTCAAGCCTTATCATCCATTGCTTGATGCTTTTGCTTTGGAGGACACATCGCACGCATCCATACTTTAGTCCTAATTTAGGCTTGGTAAGGCTTTGACTTGAGCATGCTTGTGCTTGGAAACCCTTGCATGCAAGAAGATTACCTTGCTAGAGAATACCTCTAGCTTACACCCAATTACCTCATGCTAAGAACTAAATTATATCACTTCTTCTTTATATGCATGATCCTTTTTGTACTTGAGCGGCCTATTACCTCAAGACTAGACCCACATTAGCTAAATCATGAATTTATGGCATTTTGGGCACCTACAATCGAGCCATAAACCATAGAATCTTTTGAGGATCATTGACTTGGAGATTCCAATCATAGGATTGTGTTCAACTAAGAAGCATCATTAAAGACTCATTTGCCTTAAAGCACCATACCATAACCTATACCCATTAGAACTACCCTCTCAATGTTTATTATTGTAAAATACCAGATGAGAGATCTAAGCATCTTGCAGCTACCAAGTATGCCTTGAACATGCATGTTCTTGGAACACCTTTCATGCAAGAAGATTATCTTGATGGAGAATACCTCTATCTCAAGCTAAGAATTTCATTGAATCCACTTCTTGTTTATATATGTACATAACCCTTTTGTACTCAAGTGCATAGGAGGATAGAGCATTTTTGGGGTGGTTGAACTATCCACATAGGCACATCCACCTATCAAAACAAACTCTTTGGGAAGATAATCAATTGGTTCTTTGAATTACCACCAATTGATTTTCTCTTTCTTGAGTGATGTTATGTGATTTCCTTTGTCTTAGAGGCTAAGGAAGCCTAACAAATGGGAGAGGAGGAAGTTGATGAGGAAGAAGAAGAAGGAGAAGAAGAGGGAGGGGATGTTAGCATCAGGGCCATGGTTAGAGGCCCATATGGATGAAGATAGAAAAGGGTTCCACCAGTACAAGAGGGAAGGGGGTGTCCTATATACATCGGGATGAAAATCTTGTACAAATAAATGCATGAATGAGAGAACATGCAACCAAGGCGGAGGAGGAGTCAACTCTATGGTGAAGGTGACTATGGAGGATCTAGAAAACCATTGTGAGAAACCTACCATGTTTGCATTTGAATATTATTTTTGTACTTCCTAAAACTTATTTCTATTTTGACCCTTGATATCCTTATGTGTGACGTTGTGAAATAATTTTACTACATAATGGATGACTTCCAAGAGGAGATTGAGTGTGCATTATGTCCTTTTTTTTTGGGGGGGGGGGGGGGGGGGGGGACATGTGTGACCATGACCATGGTGAAGTTGGTGTAGGTTGACTTTCCCACTTGTCTTCTTGTGGAGATGATGCGGTCCATAGATTTCTTGCCATGAAACAAATTCGCTGCTTCTCTTTGAAATATTATAGCAACATTTGGTAGCCTATGTGTTGCAGAAAAGGCCTAGTTCATTACATGCAACCCTACATATTATTTACCCCATAATCATGAAGCATGCAAACAAGGTTGGATTCACTCTCATTATAGAGCCTTGACCTTGGTAAGGGAGCACAGATATGCACACGAGAATGTGGAAGAGGTATGGCACATGTCTAAGATGAAGTCTAATTTGTAGTATGTCAAGTCACATGCCCATATGAACTAAGCCATTTCTTATTGTGACTAGGAGGACCCTTGTGGTGGAAATATTCTCAAGGAAGGGGTATCCTTAGCCCATCGTGACAAGAGATAGGGGTATCCTTAGCCCATCATGACAAGATATTGAGGCAAGAAGGTATGAAAAACCCTCTTCACTGCAAAGCACAACATGTTGAATAGTAGAACAAAAGCCTATCATATAAGCGCACCAAAGTGGATGATCTATATTTTCAAGGAGGGATAGAGTGTTCATTCCACTTTTATAGATACTACTATAAATTCAAAGGTGTAAGTACAATGTGTGGCCTAATGCTTTATCAACCAATGAGATCATTTGCACATGTGGTTGATATCTACTTTATCGAGGAGAAAGATGGAGTTGTTGATGTGTTTGCTTATTGTGAGAAGCTACTAGGCCAAGGGTGCAAAGACTTGAGGCAACACCACTTGGACATAGAGAAGGATATAAATGTTAGTTTTAATGCCTTTTAGATATTTAAAACTTTATGCTTTTGTGGACTCTTTTCATTTCATGTAATATCTCACACATTTTAATCATGCAACTAATGGTCTTTAGCACATGATATCATTATATATTATTATGATGCCACTACAATAGGGTCATAGACTCATTTTAATACATGGGGATAATGTTTTTTCTATAAAAATTAAGGAAAAACATAACTAAGTTAAGTTTACAAGTAAGCACATGTCATGTAAACGCAAACAAACATGTTTTGTCTCTCTAGTACAAACTCTACTCCATCATATTTGCAAGTTCCCATATATTGACATGAATACCCTTGATTTGGCATTACCTTGAGTGAATTAACCTAAAAGCTTACCTACCTCATCCCATGGATTAAAAGCTCACCTAAGTACGTTTGCCCAAAAAATACACCCCAACCAAAGTATATGGAATTGATGCCTTTTATACATTGTACAACAAGCACCTAGGACAAACTTGGAGGGTAGCTCAACTGTATAGGCTCTATGAAAATAATAAATGTTGGTGGCTTAGTGGGGTTTCAATATTAAAACCACTCAAGATATGACCTCGTTGGATCCTTAAATAGGAAAAAATAAAAATCCACCACAAACCCAGGGATCCCCTTGAACTATGGTTGGTTGAGATATTGTGAAAGTATCATTGCTTGTGCAACGTCACATGGCAAGCATAAGGCTTTTAATAGGAGAAAAATAGTGATAATATGATCGCATGCAAAAGTTCTATGCTCTTAGCCATTTCTTTTTGTCCATATTCACATGTTTTTACAAGAACTAAAGCTTATGTACAAACTTAAGAAAATTTGTGAGCTCAAGTTGCCAAAATCCAATCAAAGGGCAAGGGAGAAAATATTTGGTGATGCCCTAACTATTTCCTATTTCAATGCACTCAATGTCAAATATCAAAGGGAAGTATTGCATCTATGTAAAACGAAATTGATGTTCTGGTCAAAGGAGATGTTCAAATTCTCGACATCTTTTAGGCATCTCACATTTATAGTCAGCTTTAGGCCCCCTAATGCATTAGACTATGAGAATAGGCTTGCCTCCTTTTTGAGAATGTATCTTTTGATGTGGCGATGAAGCATGCCATGAAAGAGGGGACAGTGAACTCATGGACATGCTTAACTATATGAGAAGACTAGATATATGCTTGATGAGTTCGACAAGGGTCATATTAAGATAATGCCCAAATATATTGGGAGGAAGAGATCTAGTCACTAGAAACCATTAACATTGCTAAATTTACCCTACAAGATCATGGCAAAAAATTTGGCTATTGGAGTAAAAAATGTATTTGCTAGGGTAACCCATCCCCAACAATATGACTTCCTTTACTAGCAGCACATCTAAGACACGATCATGAACTTAATCCTCTCCATGGACTTTGTACTAAGTCAATGAGCCGATTTTTGTATTATTGAACATGGAATTTGAAAAGGACTATGATTAGTCTTAAGTTAATTGCTATATCTACACTCAGAGCCTTTGGGTTTGGACCCATATTTTTTAAGATGTATTTTATACTCTTTAGAAATGATACTACTTGTGTGGTGGCTAATGGATCATCTCTAGGCCATTTGCTTTTAGGAGGTCCATGAGGCAAGGGTGTCCCTTAGACCCTCTATTTTTCACACAAATCACCAAATGCCTTATCATGAAGATTGATTGAGGGGTATAACATGGTGTCATTAAGGGGCTAAAACTATTTGATGGCCAATCTTTTGTGGTGCAATTCTTTGTGGACGACAATTCTAGAATGATATTAGGTAAGAAGGAATTGTTGGATTCCTTGCTCAAAGTCTCTTAGGAGTTTGTTGAACTTTCTAACTCAACCATTAGCCCAACAAAATTGAGCATTGCTCCAAAAGTTGAAATGACCTTGAGCAGTGAGTGTACAACTTTAAAGCGATGAAACATGTAGAAATATTTTGGTATCTTGGATGCCCTCTTGGTGCGAGAGTGAGTATGTCTTAAAAACTAGGCTAGTTTAGGGACAAAATTACTTCCAAGATTTGAAAGTGGTGGTCATTCCCACATACCTATGTTAGTAGGTTGGTGATCCTTAAAACCATTCTAGCCTCCATGGTGACCTTTGTGGGGATATCTGATCGAGTGCTTTGATCCAACTAGATGGGAGAGTATTGAGAGACAGTTTAGAGACTTTTTGTGGTAGTCTAATAGCAAGTAGACATGACTGTTGGTGCCTAAAAGCTAGTCATAGTTGTGAAATGGAAAGGTGGGATCGACATTGAAAGCCTAGGGGAGAAGTTTATGATGCTTTGCTTCTCCTCATCCAGATGCCTTACTTAGTCATGGTGTAAGCTATAGCACATGGGTAGTCCCCTTTGCCTTCAATATGCCCTTTGTCCTAATAAAGGTTAACAATAGTCTATCCAAGTTTTGAAGATTTAGTAGGATCTCTGGGTCCTAGGCTCATGGGCTTTCAAGACATCTATTGATGTTGCATGTAGGTGTTGCCGCAATACATAGGAGATAAACTGGCTTTGGAAAATTTTGCAATAAGTGAAACTTGATTGGCCTACGTTACTAAGCATGGAGAATAAGCACTTGGCAGAGTACCTTTATAAAAGAAAGGTCTTTGTGCCACCCTAAAGTAGACACTTCTCAAGTTGAAGGGATTTGAATTTAGAAGTGATCTCTCTCTCAAGGTTGTCCTATTGGGAGATAGGAGACCTTTAGATAAGGAAACTATGAAGGCCATGAATTTGCTGATAATGGTGGCATTCCAGTTTATGTAGAGCTTTGAAATTACATCCTTTTTTGTAGAACTAAGGATGGAACGTTGGAAGATCTTATATTGCCTAAGCCATTTTGGTGGAGTCCAAGGAAGCAAAAGGGAAGCTTCATGTATCTACAATTGTATTTAGAAAGTTGAAGGGTGATCACTGTATCAACTCCCCAATCCTGCTTCAACTTTGAGAACCAAAACGAGGGTCTTCCCAATAACATATTGTAAGAGTCTTCCAATCCTTCCGTCCGAAGGACAACAAAACTGACCTTAAACTTTAGAATTGTGACTCTTATGAGTTGATTCTTGAGAATTCCCAAAGGCTAAAGTCTCCACTGGTCTACCATTTTCACCTAAAATAGTGCAAGTACTAATCCTTGAAACTTGTGAGAGAGATACAATTCCTTAAGAATGATATTTACTCTAAATCCTCCATCCAACAAAACATCATCAAACTTACCACCCAAATACTCCTCTTGAATAGTGGACACTTTGTAATCCACTACTTTTGATTGCATAGGGATTGTTTCTTGACAATTTGATACTTTTTAGGCCTCGATGCAATTTTCGATGTGTTGCAATATTTACCTACTTTTTAGGAATATGATTCATAGTAGGGTAGATGACCCAATAAAAGAATGGGGTCTAATGATACAACACATTCTTGTTACAATAGTACAATAGAGTGGTTTGGTGACATGGCTAGTTGGAATAAAGCATTTTGATAGCTAACAGGGGTTCAAAACCTATTATTTTAGTAGTTCATGAGCATTTTTAATATCAAGTATCTCACTATTGCACATTGGAATGCGATTGGCAAGATGCTTGTTAGCATTGTCCTTTAGGGCAAATGCTTATAAAATGGTGCAGTAACAAGGAAGTGTAGGTTCCCAAAAGATTACCCACTTTTAACTGCAGTTAAGTGTCCACTTAGCCTTGCAACCTGTGGTTCATAGATATCTTACTTTTTGAGAAAGAAGAGGTTATTTTAGAAAATTAAAAAAGATTTTTTTTTCTCTCTCTCTCTCTCAAAAAGGGCAATGCTTTTGTGGTTAGTGGAAACTCTATCACAAAATTTTTGCATTTGTCCCTGGATGAAGTAGGAAACACATTTCTTAGCCTAGCCAGCATTGCGACTCGTTATGGTTGTGAGCCTGCGAAGCTCAGCTGTTATTTTACAGGCTCCTCCACCAATAAAAATAGAGAAGATACAATAATGATTTGGGAAATTTTAAATTTGAGGAAAAAAAAGTTGCCAAATTTAAATATTTGTCAAGGAAAGAATCATGTCTCCTGTGAAATGAGAAGGGGGAAAAGAACACAGGAACTCGAATAGTTCTTTATTCTCATGATCGTGATACTCCGGAGAGGGCGAGCAGCAGCAGCAGCAGCAATGGCACAAAGCCTGTCTAGTCTTTCACTGTTCCTGAGGACAACGTCTCACAACCATGATCGCCATCGCCAGTCTCTCCCCTCCTCCTACATGGCACGACTTTCTCCCTTCCCCGGAAGGTGGTGTTCCTCCTCCTCAGGCTCCCAACGGCAGGTCGGCTTGCGAACATCTGAGAAAAGCAAGGGGTTCCCTCCGTTGCTCGGCTGGGACGTCATTGATGTTTGGACTTCCAGGCGCGACATTCAGCCTTGTCAGGCCATCCTAGAAGAAGATGGTGAGCAGCTCGCAGCGCACAGAGAGAGAGAGAGAGAGAGAGAGAGAGAGAGAGAGAGAGAGAGAGTGTGTGTGTGTGTGTGTGTGTGTTAACGTACGCTCGTATTCTTCCCCCTCAAAGTAAAAGTTGGTTCTAACACAAAGTTGAGGAAAAATAGAATTTGTTTTCTGTTCTGCATTTGTTATTGCCACTCTTTTTTGTCTTTGCCAGAAGGCAAGTGTCATAATGCTGTTTCGTTTACTCTTGGTTGGGTATGTTTTTGGCAAGGCTCTAATATAGGCAGTGACCATGAGATTACCTTTGTCCACTTACTTCCACCCCTTCACCTTCTTTACCCTCCTCTTTCCTTCCAATAGCATGCACCCAAGCCAAATTGGTTAACCTTGCAGATATGTGTGGTTGATATCAAAGAAAATAAGTGCTTGTGTAAAATTCTACTTATTTGTTTTGGAAACTTAAAACAGAATTTAAATCCGAACTGAAGAGACAATGTGCTCCAAAAGGCTTGCTAGGTGCAACCGGCGAGTGCAAGACCCCCTCTGTGTTTTATTGAATCAAAGTTATAGTTCATAAGCGCAAGCAAGCTCCAAGCATGGCATTAGACAATCCCCTTGAGCATCCCATGTCTTCTGCAAATTGCTCTTAAATGCTCATTCCCAAAAAAGCATTCTGGGATAGTGACGTATATTGCAAGCAATAAGATTTCTCAATAAAATAACCACTTTTGATGATGGTGAATGAAACGAGAATAGTAATTTAGTGCATCGAAATTGCCCATACACCATGTATACTTTTGTAAACGTAGTCAAGGTGTCATAGAGCAACGAATGTGGGAGTGTATGACCGGACTGAAAGAAAGAACTGAGCGCAGAGAGAAAAGAGAGAGTGAAAGAGATAGTAGGACACTGAAGACTGCAGAATATGGATGTTGAATACTGAAGGCAAATATGTATAATGGGATATCGGAGTATCACTAGCTGGAGCTCTCTCTCACTTGCAAAAAACTGAATTGAATGTGACCCCCAGGCTGGCCAGTCCTAAATAGGTCGAAAAAATGAATAACACAAATTAGGTTGGTGAAACCACCTGAAGAAGTGCTTTGTTAAACAAATTTGCCACATTATTTTTTGTCTTGCAATACTCCACATCAATGGTCCTCTCTAAGGGCTTCTCATGAACGCAATGATTTTGGATTTTTATGTGCTTTATTCTGGCATGGAAATTGGAATTTTGTATGAAACATTTTTTCCACTTGCCTCAGAAACACATTTTCCACTTGCATAGGCAAATTTTGCCAAGTGGTAGCCTTCTAATTTTGTTTTGCAAAGTGGTAACCTTCTAATTCTATTTTTCAGCATTATCTAGCTTATTAAATTAACTTTTTAAAAATTAATTTAATAATTATTTTAGTAAAGCAATAAAAATCAAATGCTTCATATTCTCGTGATAGATCTCCCCCTTGAAATCCCTTCAATGGTCCTCGATTGCACTGTAATGTATCAAAGCATTTGTTGCCACTATTGAAAATACATGTAGGCATTGTGGTCAAATAACATATGTACCTATTGCTTAACCACGCTCATGCTCTCCATGTGCAAAATTCCAGTCACGTAAACTAGTTACAATCCATAGACAGGAATCATAACCATAAGTGATGCATCTATATGTCGAAACCCAACACACATAAATCATAACCACTGTCATAACCATAAGGGATGCATCCACATGCCAAAACCCAACCTTGTTCTGATCATCAAGGCATTGTAATGCATAAATTGAGTATAAATACCTCATAGCAATGATGTACCTCATGATAGTCATGTAAAGCATACATTGGTTTTGCAAACCACATGTAACTTATGCAATTGTACTTATTTTGCATCACATGCAAATACATTGCATACCATCCATGCATTTCATACATGCCTTGCAAATGTATATCACATCAAAATGTACATTCCATGTATTCCATACATGTCAATAACCTTGCAAATGTATAGTTTCAGAGCAAACCATACTATATGCATACCAACGGTGACTAGTACATTGAATAGTGATCCCAATGGCAAAAATACTATCACTATATAGTATTTTGGATACAAACCAAGTACATTGGAGATCCACTACATAACCGAGTTGTCCATTACTAGGAGAGTGGAGGTACAACCTTCCCCTTGAGCATTAGACAATGCTTTGGACCTTCTATACTTTGTTTAGCTTGAAAGAGCCAGATTCAAAATCGGCTCTAATCCGCCAGGCCACCTTTCTCCATCCAGTTGCATTTTTTTATAGGTAAAACAATGCTGAAGCTTCACCAAGAAGCTCATGGAAACTTTACCTCTAACTTTACTTGCCTTAAAACCTCCACTAGGTTCTAGGCCTTTTTCCCTCTTGAGCATTGCGATGCTTTATACTTTTATATTGTTGCAATTCCAACTTACCTAATATGCAACATTGTATCTATTTGACTAGCCCCTTATGTGTATCCGACATGCTAGGAGTACTAGATGAATTAGGAAATATTTTTATTTACATACTTTGGACTAGTGCAATGTGATTGTGCACAGGAATTTGCATACTACAAACCATAACAAGATACGTTTTCCTATACATTGCATGCATTAGTAGGTGCATTTTTCCTCATCCAAGGATTATCGGTTGTATTTTTTCTCATGATCAGCACTATATGGAGCATTTGCACGACCAGTCACCAACATTAATATCATGAGTCCCAAACATAGTGAGTTGTATATATACATTGCTAAATTCACGACTTTGTGCACCCCAGCACGCCAACATTGCTATACATGGGGTTATGCATGTTCCTAGCTATACCCGCATACATTGGGCCTTGCACACCATGCATTTGTCGTTGGATACCATAAGGAGTTGTGCCATACATCCCCGTATATAGTCCCTGATCCACCATAGCATGAAAACTAGTGCCACCACCAAAGTATCCTAGCTACCCCATGATTGTATGTATATCTTGTTGTCCAAAAAGCATTGGATTGACACTTCCAAGTTGACTTTGCATATGTATCAATCGCCCCACTAGCATCATTTGCTTATGCTTACTACTCATATTTGGAACATCATGCTGTTGTATTGGCTCTTTCTTTGGTGCATCTTACTGTCTCAAAGCTTTTAAAGATGATTTTCTCTTCTTGCTTTTGTTGCTCTCCTTTAAAGGATACGAAAAGTGCATAAACCGAGGATCATTTGCAAATTGCTCAAACATTTTAGTTGCTATTCTTAGATGATCTTTAAACTGGTTATCAAATTCCTCTCTCTTGCTGGTCATCAGCTTCTAGAGATCTGGAAGGACCCACATTTTAATCCAAACCAATATTATCAGCTTGCTGTCCGTGTTGCATGCCTTGTCAAAGATCAGCAGGCATTGCATTTTCCCCAACATTGTGAATTTTTCAAATCGAGAGGCATCATCCCTGCCCCAACACTGTGAATTTTTCAAATCGAGAGACATCATCCTTGCTTGATTCCATCTTACTATTTGAAGACATTCTCGTTGTAATGCTCAACTAAATACAATTTAGACACTAGAGCAAAGCTTTTGACTTTCAATTAGGTGTCTCGGACCCTACTAATTCAAGGGAGTTGACAGTGTCTTGGCAACAGAACCTTCAAACTAGCCTTCCTTCTCGGATAGGGTGGTAAATAACCTGAGACTTTACATAAACTGAAAATACACTCTTTACCACTTTAATCTTGGACAATGGATAGATTGTTGACCCCAAAACTAGCGCCTCTTGCGGTATTTCTTTAGCTTTTATTGCAAACGGATGGAGTACAACTGGGATTATTTGATCTCCTTTGCTAATCTTAGTATCTCTTGCAGTCAACATTGACTAGCAAGCCTTCTAACCAATTTGCCCCTTGGTTTGCTTGGGAATTGGTCTTCACCATGCTCCTTGAATGACAAATTAAGCCCCAAATCTGATATGGGCTGGGCTAGCGTCTTGAATCTCCTTGAAATTCTTTAATTTCAGCTACTAGAATTTAAGTTCTACGCCCTCAATTTTGAGTGGAGATTGCCATGTGAGTTGATTAATGCAGAGTCAATCACTCTCTGACAAAAAAAGGGATAAATATGGATAGATGCATGTTTACAAGAACAAAATGCCAATGCATGGGGTAACACAAAGGATAATGCAAAATGTCATGCTCATGCAAAATGTTATGCAACAATGTCACTTGGATAGTGCCTTCACAGGGGGATTGTTCACTTGCATAAGCATCCTTTTATATCATGATATGAATAAGTATACATGTACAATAATAATGCCATGAAGCAAAATGCTATCAAAACCTTGTAAATACTATGAGAAGAAGTTGCCCCCTCATCATTGGACGATAGAAGGAATAGCTAGAGGGAATCCCCTCTTTCCATCAGGTTGAAGTAGGAGGAGAGGGAGCATCCACATTGATCCCAGGTAGCAAGTATTGAAGAACTAGGTGATTGACCAACTTGGTTAATGTTTTGCAAAATTGTTTGATAAAGGCATAAATTCCAAGTGAATGATGCTTAGCTCAATCTACTCTTTGGTGAAGTGGTTGTGGACTTCAACATGCTTTGTTCGCAGACTAATGGTGGGGCTACTAGTTAGTGCTATAGCACTCTAGTTATGGTAGAATATCACCGTCAAAATGTAACGTGGAATATGAAGTGTTGCTAGCAAGCTCCTTAAGTAGACGGCCTTTGTGGTGCTATAATATAAAGCCCTATACTATACCTTGGTTGTGGAAGTAGCCTTTGTCTACTACTTATGGCTTGACCGTGAAATGGATCCCATGCCTAGGGAGAGGATGTACTTGCCATGGGAATGATGGGTGCTAAGATCTCCTTAGTGTAACTTGCAAAATCAAACCATGACCACAAGTTAGTCTAAAAGAATAGGTACATTGAATACATCTCAATGCACGTAAACAAGTAGGCCAATGGGACATTTTAGGTGCATTGAAATATTGACCAAGCAGAGAAAGAGAGTCAACTAAATTTGGCCTAGAATGAATCAATTAGAGGAGTTTTCTACCAATAGATCTATAAGTGTGCTCATCAAAGGCTGACGTTGGGGATCCTTTGAAAGTCTCATTGTGGGATTAAGGGGAGGGGCCATAGGCCATGTTTGATCAGCGCAAAACTACTGAACTAATTGAAGAGCATACTTCTGTTGTGAGACAAAAATAGTATCTTTAGATCGAACTATCTCCATCCCCAAAAATTAAGACATTTGACGAAGGTTAGTCATCTCAAAGGTAGTGCTAAGTTGAGTCTTTATATGTGCTATGGTAGTAAAATGTGGGCTTGAAATAAATAAATCATCTATGTACAAAAGAATAAAGTTGGCCCTCTAAAGTAGTTTTGACATGCAAAATTTGGGTCGTATGGGGTAGAATGGTAACCATGAGTTTCGAGGAACTCATCCATTCTATGGAACCATGATTACGAGGCTTGCCTTAGTATATAAAAAGCCTTCCACAATCAAAGGCCTTATCTTTACGATATGCAAGAGAAAAATTGGGAGGCTGCTCCACATAAACTTTCTCCTCCAAGTAACTATTTAGAAAGGTGCTTTTGACGTCCATTTGATAGAGCGGTCAATTGTGGTGAGTGGCTTGTGCAACTAATAGGCAGAATGATGTGAGCCATGTGGGTGTGGAGGTCTCTTCCTAGTCAATGTCTTACTTCTATTGAAACCCTTGTACTACAAGGTGAGTCTTGTACTTATCCAAAGTCCCATCAGCTTTCATTTTGGTCCTAAAGGTCCACTTAGTTCCAATGACCTTCTTGTTGCTTGGATGATCCACTTAGGTCTAGGTTCCATATCGGTCAATACTCTCAAGCTCCTTTTCCATGGCCTCACACCATTGGGGATGCTTTAGATCTGCCTACCAACTCTCATGCTCAAAGTGTGCTATGTAATTTGCGGTAAAGATAGATGTGAATGTAGTAGTAGATGCTAGCCAGATAGATCTTCTAGGTCCCATGAGGATGGAATTTGGTGAAAGGATCCTTGAATCTCGCATGGTTTATTGGTACAAGTGAGGTAATTGATCTCGAGGAGGGGGCCTAGGAGTTGAAGTCTTTTTAGTGCTGTGAGTAATCGCTAAACTAGTCTAAGAGTCAATGACTTTGATTGTGAGTAAACAAGACTGCTCGCCCTAATCGGCAAAGATTTTGAATGGATAAAAGGTTCACTCCAAGTTGGCGGACATAGTATACATCGTCCAACGAAGCGAGATATGCACAAGCATTATCTGTATACCTTGTAAGCACAACTACCTCATAGTTGTCATGGTCCCAATCATTTGGAAGAGGAGTTGGAGTCTAGAGCCGCACAATAGCTCCTAAAACCATGTACCATAATCGCTTTGCATAAACCATGCTTTCATAACAGCACTCTAGGTGAGGTAGGTAGGGCCATGAAGTTTATCATTAGTGGAATAGTGGGGGTTGCCATTTGGAGAGGATAGGATGAGAAGAGAAAGAAAAGGAGAGAGATAGAGAGGGAATATAGCCAAACACAACATAGACTGCATTGATCATGAGTTCACATGAAGTGGATAGACAACTGATCACAAAAAATGACTGCTGCAAGAAGGCAAAATTCGATCAAGCACAGCCAACAAAGGATTAGAAAGGAAGATTACTGCCAAAATTCACTGAGAAAAGCTTGAAAATACTGTCGCTCGGGTCTGCACAAATGCAGGCAGTCCAAGCATTAAATGCAGCCGTAGAGGTTTACACTAATGCAGAAAATAGAAATGCAAGCCGCTGTTCACAAAACACAGGGTGAAGATGGCCAGAAACAGGTCGATTTGCTTCAAAATCAGGTTGCCTAGATAGTAGCAGGCAGGAAACGTCAGCAGCAATAGTTGGCAGACCTGCAACACCAGAAAACAGCACTCCAGGACCTAGCACAGATGTATTAGGTCTATTTGAATGCCCTCAGTGCCTTTGTGGCCAGGAATGGAGATCATTTTGAAGCTTTAAAATATTGCTCATGAGTCATTTAGCAAAAAAGTGTCTAGGCGTTTGGAGTGATAATTGGTAGTCTGTTCAAGTGGTAATGTTGCTTTGACTGTACTAGTTTATCTTCATTGTACTACTTTGGCTTTGTTGGCAGGATCAACTGAACTTTTTGGGTTTGGATATCCAAACAGAATCTGCAAGATTGCTGCCTTTTGCTGGTCCCTTGGTTCTAAAAATTGCTTTTAATGATTCATTTGATGTGGTGCTCCGTGCAATGTTTTTTGTGGAACCTTTTGTTTGGGAGGAATATAAATGCAGTTGTCACATTTTGATACAATTTCAGTAAGTCATTTCTGTTTTTTTTGTTTGTTTTGCAGCCACTAAAGTTGAGCCTTCAGCTGCTATTATTGATGGCAAACTGATTGCAAAACAAATTAGGCAAGAGATTGCAGAGGAGGTCTTAGAGATGAAAAATGCATCTGGAGATGTTCCTGGTTTGGCTGTTGTTCTTGTTGGCACCCGCAAAGATTCCGAAATGTATGTACAAAGCAAGAAGAAAGCTTGTGAGGAAGTTGGTATAAGTTCTTTTGGTGTCAAATTACCGGAGGATGCAACTGAAGAGGAAGTTCTGAAATGTGTACAAGCATTCAATGCAGACCCATTAGTACATGGCATCCTGGTTCAACTGCCTCTTCCTAAGGTATTGCATTTCTTGCTATCAGTTGTCAGCAGTATATGACTCAGCAATGTCTAGTTTAGGTTGGTTGAAACTTGATCTCCTACTAAATTCTTTCCTGAATTTTTGGCCATGAGAGGATTGTTTGAAATATATGCACACACTTTTTTGTTTTCCTTTCTGTATGCATGCTTGCATGTTCTCTGTGTTGTGTAGCAAATGTTACTTCTTTTGTGCAGCATTATTCACAAATTGTTTTTGGATCACTGGATATTGATAGCAGTGAACAGCTACAAGCAAGCTTGTCAATAGCAGCACTAAAGAAAACCACCCCTTCAAAGCACTTTGGAGCACTTGCATTTAGTGTTTTTTAATGTGAGTGTGAGAAATGCGGGATCTAGAGCATGGCAGAGGCGGAAGCTATGGAGGATGGAAGATGAAGATACTACTCATGTTGACATTGACAAAGAAGACAACTGTTACACAAGTGAATTAGGTTTCAAGATTGAGACTTGAACTCATAAACACAATCTTGTGTAGGACTGACAATGACACAGGGACTTGACAGAAAGAGACAAGTACTATTGCATTATCATCATATGAAAGTGATAGTCAAGTACATCATTATATAGGATTGCTTGGTAGCACACTACATCACTGTGCCTATGGGATCTGTCTCTCTTCCTAGAATGAACTGCACCTTCCTAGCCTAGTTGTTCCATACAAAGGGGCATACATAGGGTGTGATTGGCAGATTCTCAACACCCCTCCTCAATCACAACCTGAAAGTACAAAGTGTGTAGAGGCTTTAGTGAGAGCAGCACCTGCAAAGTGTGGGCATATCACAAACATGGCAAAACACCAGAGGCTGTCGCAGAAAATGCTAAGTGTGGGTACCATAAACATGGTGGACATCCAGAGGCTGTAACAGGGGCCTCACAAAGTGTACAGAGGCTGTAGTACAAGGCTACATGAGGAGTTTTTTTCAAGCTTATGAAAGGAACATTAAGGCAGGTACAATGCTTTTAAAACAGAAAATGAGAGACAAGGACCGATAGGCCCTTGTGGTCTTTTTCAGCATATGCTTTCTCTTTGTCAACATGGAAAATCTTCTTGTCTTTCATCTTTGGTTCTTCAGCTTTGAATGATGTGATCATTTGGTCTTCATGGTAGATCTTCTTCTTGTCATTTTTCCTTTGCTCTTTGATCTTATGGTCTTCTTGGTCTGGTTCCCCATGGACTTTGCTTGCAGCTTTAGTCTTCATGTCCATGTCTTTGTCCCCCTCAAGCAAAGACATCTCATTCTTCATGATGGCCAAGGTAACTGGAGTGTCTTCAAAAACTTTAGATGGAATCATTGATTGCACTTTAGTATGAGCAACTCCATGTCTCTCTGCAAGTAGATCACAAAAATCTTCTATGTAGTGTAGATAAGTCATGTTACTTTTCATAAAGTGTATCCACATATAAATCTTCTTGGTTATCATAGATATGACCAAGAATCTGCTTCAAATCTGTGAGTAAGTGGCAACCAAGTTGATCTTCAATGTGTCAAAAAACACAAGTGAAGATAGTGTTAAATCAACACTCTTAAGTATCAAGGGATACTAGAGTTAAAGATGGTGATTCTTGATGCCGATCCTTTGCTTGATGAACCCGTTGTTTGAGTCCCCTCCTTGCTGGTAAAATCTTGCTGAACACTGAGTAAATACTCAGATCAGATTAGCAAAACCTTCAGTTGAGTGAGAAGAGTGAGAAGGATGAGTTGGAAGAGGAGCTTGATGTGGTTGTTGAATGCTTGGTCTTCCAATATTCAAAAATATCCAAGGATCTCCAAGAACTTCCCCTCCTTGATGTGTGGCACTGACTAAATCAGTGAATCTGGATGTCAATAGGGTGATCCAAGTAGCATGACTGAGAAAAAGAAGTGGTTTTATGAGCTTGAGTGGAAAAAGCTATGGAGTCCCACAGTTAGGGTTTTCAGCCTGACTGAGTTTTCTGCTACATCAGCCCACAAACACGATCATCCGGCGTCAAACTCGAGCTAGAGGTAGCTTAGGTCATGGGCTTACAAAGCCCTATGGTTGCAGAGTGAATCACGCAGCGTGGAGAGAGAATCGATGTACGGACTGAAACAGGCGCAGAAATTACAGCGAGCTCGAATTTCTGCAATGCTGCCGTCTGATGTGCGCAATGTTGAACTGTGATGTAATAGGAGGCTGCGCCCTGACCTAGGCAAGATATCTCCAGAAGAAAGCGGGTCAAAATATTGACTGTGGAAGGAGATCAAGAAGCTCCAAGGAGGCAGGGTGCAGTCCTGGCTATGGTAGACAACAGTTCAAGATGAAGGTCAAGAAAAAAATGGAGTCATGAGCTGACATTGAGCTAGATTGAGGTTGAGAGGAATCAAGAGAGGCTGGAGAAGCCCAACTGGGCTCTGATACCATGTGAGAAATGCGGGATCTAGAGCATGGCAGAGGCGGAAGCTATGGAGGATGGAAGATGAAGATACTACTCATGTTGACATTGACAAAGAAGACAACTGTTACACAAGTGAATTAGGTTTCAAGATTGAGACTTGAACTCATAAACACAATCTTGTGTAGGACTGACAATGACACAGGGACTTGACAGAAAGAGACAAGTACTATTGCATTATCATCATATGAAAGTGATAGTCAAGTACATCATTATATAGGATTGCTTGGTAGCACACTACATCACTGTGCCTATGGGATCTGTCTCTCTTCCTAGAATGAACTGCACCTTCCTAGCTTAGTTGTTCCATACAAAGGGGCATACATAGGGTGTGATTGGCAGATTCTCAACAGTGAGGAGTTTGATAGATGAGTTGTTGGGGGTAAAGGCGCCTGTGCCTAGCCGCCCGTGTATTAGTTGCACTGATAGTACTCGCATATCCGCACACCTGTACACTATAGGTGGCGGGCGCCCATCACTGTCACTTCATTCTTTATTCTTTTAGTGACATTTGAATAAAGCGAAGGCCGGTCACGCATTGTGACTATTGGAGTTCCCACATCTCTCTCTCTCTCTCTCTTTCTCTCTCTCTCTCTCTCTCTCTCGCGCGCGCGCGCTTGCGCCCTCTTGCTCCTTCCACCATAGCTCTTACTTCCACTCGGTGCTTCCACTTCAGGGTTCACCTCCCTTTAATTGGTATTAGAGCCATTGCAGTGGTATTGAGGAGCTCAACTTGACATTGCTTCAGCTTGTGGAGAAAAGCTTCGGTTCACAGTTTTAATGGCAGCCATGGCTCAACTTGAAGCGGTATGTATTGTTGCTCATTTACTTCCCAACTCATCAAGGCATGTCTTGGAGCTTCATTGAGCTCCCCCTAAGCTCTCCTTGAGCTCTACTCAGCTAGCACTAAGCCTAGGACAGCAGGTGCAATTTGTGCTGACTGGCTGTCCGCTTTATCGCTCAGATCTGCTTCATCCTACCTCATCTCTAGCTCTTGGCATTGCTCCCGGCCTTGGGCAATCACTTAGCATTGTACCTGACACCTTTGGCATGAGTTTGGGTATTGATTGGAGCTCTTGGGTTCAGCCATTAGCTCACAGTTTATGACAGTTTGCTGTATTACAGTTTTGGACAGTCCTTTACTTATTGTTTGGAGGTCACTTATGCTTCTCGGGATGTCTATTTGATGCCGGATCATTTGGGGATGTTATGCCAATGTATTGAAATGCTATGGGACTGATTTGAGCACTCTTTTGCTCAGTTTTACAAAGGGTTTTTATTGCTGTAATAACCAGGGCTGAAGCTTATTTTATCAATGAAAGCATATGACTATTGCTCTCGGGTGCTTACCGATTATACAGGGTGATGTACCAATGCTTATGGTTCATATTACATGCATGGTTATTCTCTTGGATTGCTTTTGAGCTGAGATTGGAGCTTTGAATCATTGGTTGTCATTTACTGTTATGTATGACTATTTGATGTTGGGTGTAAAGGCCCTTCGCTACACTTCCCGTGTATATATTTTACTTGTACATGTGACCGCACTCTTGCGGGTGTAAATGTACCGTACCCTAAAACATAAATACATTCTTTCATTCTTTGTGTGTGCCACACTAGTACACACCCAACTCAAGTCTCTACTCTCTCTGCACTCTCTACTGCTGAACACACTTCATTCTCGCTGCGCACACCACTTGGGCATTTTCGTTTTCCTTCAAACTGGTATCAGAGCTTCGGCTAAGGTGTGCGCGCTTCCCGGAGCCTGTGCGAGACATCGCTAGCGCTTCGCTTGTGAGAAATCAGCAAGTCGTCATCTGTGCTGGTCAGGTGAGAGTATGCGCGAAACAGGCGACAGTGCTGCAGGCTCGTTTTTGCTCAGTCTGTAACCAGACAGATCAGGCGCAGCCATTCTAGGTCAGCACAGGTCAGGTTGTCATCTTTCTAGGTCACGTTTCTGTTCAGGACAGTCAGGCGACAGTGTTCAGGTCATGTTTTACACAGGCGACAGCCAAATTTGCTCAGCGACAGTCAGACGACAGCTGAGGTGGTCACTGTGGACAGGCAGCAGTTCGTTTCTGATCAGCGTGATCAGTCGACATGTCACGATAGTCATTTTTGCAAATTTTTGTGACTTGTCACATTAAAACAGGCCCCGGTTCGTGCGCAGGCACAGTTCTCAGATTTGTGCAGATTTGAGCCAAAAAATTTGGGGCTTTTCCAGATTTAGTGCTGTTCATGCATAATACAGACATCTGCGTCAAAATTGCAGACATTGTGCGCGTATAAATTGGGGATTTCGCCAAATTTGGTGAAATTTTGCTCGTTTGAGTAAAATTTCTCAACATTGGACCCATAAAATTTGGGCCTTTTGCTGTATTGGTGAAATTTTGCTCAGCTAAGTCAGATTGGTTGACATTTGTGCACACTTGGACCCGGAAAATTTGGGGCTTTTGCAGAATTTTATGAAAATTTGCTGAATTTGCCCGTTTTATGCTCTTGGGAACATGTATTAATGCAATTGGGGCAGATTTATTGCAGAAAATTTGGGGCTTTTCACATTAGTGATGTATATTGAGCCGATTTGTGCTTTGACAATGGAATTACAGCAAATTCACTGCTAAGTGGGAGAAATTTGGACTTGGGATGTATCAAATGTTATGAAAAGGCAGCTTCTCTTGGTACATGTATTGCTGAATGCTCATTGTGCAGTGAAACAGTGGCACATACAGCACTCGGGTTATTGCATTTGGGTATTACGGTGATGTATTATTGAAGTGGGAGTTGTCTTGTATGCATATGTATCAGATTTGCTTTGTGTATATGCTGTAATCAGCCCTTTGGACTGAAATTACAGCAAAATATCTGCTTCTTGGGCACACTTTGAAGTGCAAGTTTGTGTATTTGCTGTTATATACAGCAACCTTGCTATTTGCTGATTGCATTCAGCATTCTATTGCAGAAATTTATTGCTGAAAAATGGCTGGAAGTGCATCCACTGTTGACACAAAGAATCTTTTTGAGATTCGCAAATTTGATGGCAATGGCTTTGATCTTTGGAAAGATCGTATGCAGGGTATCCTTTTTCTGAAGGATTGTGAAGATGCTTTGGCAGAACAAAAACCTGCTGCTTTGTGAGATGAAGATTGGGCTAAAATGAATAAAAAGGCCATTACTTACATCAAAATGGCAGTTATTGATGATATCTTGGTTGATATCAAGGGACTCAATAGTGCATATGCAGTTTGGGAGAAACTCAAGGCTACGTATGAGAATACTACTTCTGTTAATCAGGTCCTTCTCATGCGAAAGTTAGTCAACTTAAAGCTTGATGAGTCTAAGCCCGCCTTAGAGCATTTGGCTGCATTTACAGGTATTTTGAGTCAGTTACAGGATGCAGGCTTGCCGGCTTTTGATCCTAAGCTAAAGGCTATCTTCTTGCTCATGACTTTGCCAGATTCATGGTAAGCATTGGTTGTGTCATGGAGCAACAACCCCAACTTGACATTTGATGGTGTACGTGGTTCTATCCTCAATGAGGATATTAGACGCAAGTCTAGTGGGGAAAACAATGGATCAGCCTATAATGTTAGAGGACGGACTGAAAAGAAGTCAAATGCTGCAAATAAGCATAAAAATCGCAGCAAAAGCAAAGAAAAACAGCAAGATGTCACTTGCTATCAGTGTGGATACAAAGGGCATAAAAAGCCCGATTGCAGGTACTATAAGAAGGAGCAAGAACGCAAGAAGCAGGCTAATGCAAAAGGCAAAAAGAATGAGAAGGATAGCAGCTCTACCCCTAAAGAAACAGAAAAGGCAAATATGGTATCTAGTGTTGTCATTGAGGAGATAGAAGAAGATAAAGATGCTGATTTGCTGGTTGCATCTTCAAATCCACATGCTATGACAGTGGAAGACATGTATTTCACTAAAAGGGATGTGATAGATGCCTTGTTATCTGCTCATGATGGTTTGTCACAATCGTGGATTGTTGACAGTGGTGCCTCATTTCATGTAACTCCATCTCTGGAGTGTTTTTCTACTTATGCGGCAGGTAATCTTGGGAAAGTTTACCTAGGGAATAATCATGCATGTGATATTGAAGGAGTGGGCACCATACACCTGGCTCTTGAAAATGGCCAGGAATTGATTTTTCATGATGTTAGGTATGTACCTGGCATTAAGAAGAGCTTGCTTTCTGTTGGGCAGTTAGATAGGGGTTACTACACTACCTTTGGTGGTGGAATGTGGAAAATACAGAAATGATCTATGCTGGTCACTAGAGGTGGTAAAAAGGGAACTTTGTATTATCTTCATTGCAAGGTACTTCGTGGAAAGTTTGTTGCAGTTGCAGAAGTACAGTCACACATGGAGCTATGGCATAAGCGTCTTGGACACATGAGCCAAAAGGGTTTGGATGCACTTTCTTCACTTGGAAGAGTTGATGTGAAAAACTCAAAGCTTGACTTTTGTGATGACTGTGTCTTTGGAAAACATGTAAAGAGTTCATACTCTCATGGAGCCTCTAGGAAGGCATGTATCTTGGATTTAGTCCATTCAGATGTATGTACCATGCCAATAAAAACTCAATGGGATTAAACGAGAGCTTACAGCCCCTTATAATCCGTCATCTAATGGTGTGGCTGAGCGAATGAATTGCACTTTCGGTGCATGCTGTCCATAGCTAATCTCCCGCAATTGTTTTGGGGAGAGGCACTTAAAACCGCGGTGCATATTTGCAACCGATCTCCATATCGTGCACTTGATAGTGGCATCCCTGAAGAGGTTTGGTGTGGCAAACCTGCTTCATATGACCACTTAAGGGTCTTTGGCTCTGCGAATGCTATGTACATGTGCATGTTGATAGCAGAACCAAACTTGACATGAAATCCCTCAAGGTATGGAGATGATGGTGAAATGGGTTATAGAGTTTGGGTTCCAAGCATGAAAAAGGTGCTACGCAGCCGAGATGTGGTATTTAATGAATCAAAGCTGCTGAAAAATGCCACATCTAGTGATGTAGACAAAAAGAAAGTGAAATTTCAGCATGATCAGCCACTTAAACAGCCATCAGCCATTGAAAATTCAGCTCCATTTGATGCTGGTTATGATAATCAGCGTGTCATTATTGAGCGAGATGCAAATGGGCAGCAAAGGGATGCTGAAAATCAGTTTGGGCAACAAAATCAGCATGCTGAACATCAATTACAGCAGCCTGAAAATTTATTACAGCAACTTGAAAATGCAGTTCAGCAGCCAAATAATGAGGTCATTGACATTCCTTTGGATGTAGAGCCATTGATAACACAGATCATTGGGTGAGAAGGTCTACACGTGTCAGGAGACCTATACAGAGGTTTGATCCTTCTTTGGACTGCATTTTACTCACAGATGAGGGTGAGCCTCTTACATATAAAGAGGCACTGTCATGTGAGTTAAAGAAAAAGTGGGAGCAAGCTATGGAGGAAGAAATGAAGTCATTGTATCAGAATGATACTTGGGATTTGGTTTCATTGCCCAAAGATAGGAAAGCTATTCCTAACAAGTGGGTCTACAAAATCAAATGTGTGGATGGCAAACCCAAATACAAAGCCAGGCTTGTGGCTAAGGGTTATACTCAGAAAGAGGGGATTGACTTTCAGGAAGTTTTTTCACCTGTTGTCAAAATGACCACTCTTCGGGTATTGTTTGCTATTGTTGCATCTATGGATCTTGAACTTGATCAGATGGATGTTAGAACTACATTCCTGCATGGTAATTTAGAAGAAGAGCTGTATATGAAACAGCCAGAGGGCTTTGTTATGCCAGGAAAGGAGCATTTGGTGTGCAAGCTTAAGAGAAGCTTGTATGGTTTAAAACAGACTTCTAGACAGTGGTATAAGAAGTTTGATGCCTTCATGCTCTCACATGGGTTTAAAAGAAGCAATGCAGATCACTGCTTATACACAAAGAAGGCTGATGATGGAAGCCTTATTATCCTTGTGCTTTATGTGGATGATATGCTTATTGTTGGTAAGCATAAGAGCCAGGTTAATGCATTGAAAAGATAGCTGAATTCAGCCTTTTCCATGAAGGACTTGGGTGCAGCTGAACATATTTTGGGCATGCGTGTGACGAGAGATAGAGAGCAGAAGCTCTTATTTCTCTCACAAGAAAAGTACATCAACAAAGTGCTTGATCGTTTCTCTATGACAGATGCTAAGTCACTTGGTGTTCCATTACCACCATACCTTAAGCTTAGCAAAGTTGATTGCCCAAAAGATGACATGGCAGCCAACTCTATGAAGGGTGTTCCTTATGCTTCAGCTTGTGGATCACTCATGTATGCTATGGTTGCCACTAGACCTGACATTGCTCATGCAGTGGGAATTGTGAGCAGGTTTATGTCGAACCCTGGCAAAGCACATTGGGAGGCAGTGAAATGCATCTTTCGATACCTTAAGGGCGCACAAAGAAAATGTATTTGCTATGGAAAGGGTACATTAGATCTGCAGGGATATTGTGATGCAGATATGGCAGGTGACTTGGATACTCGCAAGTCTACTAGTGGGTATATATTTATCTTGACTGGTGGGGCAATTTCTTGGTGCTCTAGATTGCAAAAGATAGTAGCACTTTCTACCACTGAGGCTGAATATATTTCAGCCACTGAAGCTTCGAAAGAAGCTGTTTGGCTTAGTCGCTTGGTCAAGGATTTTGGGCTGCCCACCAAAACACCTGTACTTGGATGTGATAGCCAGAGTGCTATATGTCTGGCTAGGAATGCCATGTTTCATGCATGTACTAAACATATTGATGTACGGTACCACTTTATCAAACAAGTTCTGGATGATGGTCTAGTCACACTGACTAAGATCAAAACACAAGATAACCCTGCAGATACTCTCACAAAAAATCTTGCAAAGGCTCAGCATGAGCATTGCATTCGACTAGTGGGAGTTGGTTAAAGGTTTGCTCATGACCTTTAAGTGGGAGGTTGTTGGGTGTAAAGGCCCTTCGCTACACTTCTCGTGTATATATTTTACTTGTACATGTGACCGCACTCTTGTGGGTGTAAATGTACCGTACCCTAAAACATAAATACATTCTTTCATTCTTTGTGTGTGCCACACTGGTACACACCCAACTCAAGTCTCTACTCTCTCTGGACTCTCTATTGCTGAACACACTCCATTCTTGCTGTGCACACCACTTGGGCATTTTCGTTTTCCTTCATTTGATGCTCTAGTAAGCGCTTTGTAAGTTACTTGGATTGGATACTCCCAGATATATGCTACTTGGATCTTGGATGTATGGATGCCTTCCACATGATGTTTTGAGCTTTGTTTGCTCGTTTGGCATTCGACTTTTGTTCTAGTGGAAGGTACTACTTAACACTCGGATATTACATTGAGCATTTGGTTACACAGTTGAACTTGAGAGTCTTATAGTGAGACAGTTTTTTTTGCATTGAGTTTGTGGACAGTTCATTACTTGGTCAGTACCCCTTGTTTTTAGCTTGATTTGGTAGTGGTTTTAGGGTTGTTTGAGTAATTACAGTAGCTTGCTTTGACAGTTTGTGTACTTGTTTACCTTCATTATGGCTAGCGGTTAGAGTGATAATGCTATCTTTAATAATGACAAGTTGGATGGCATCAACTACAACTACTGGAAGGCCCAAATCTGGCAAGTTTTAGTGCAAAAAATAGAGGCTAGTTCTTTGAAATATAAGGGTATTAATCCCGAACTTATTGATGTAGAGGATTGGGCTAAATTAAATGAGCTATATAAGTCCACCATCATATTATCCCTCTCTAAGTAGGTGTTCTATAATGTTGTCTTTGATGGGCAGTCTGCAGCATGGGAATTATGGGAAAAGAGTCGCAATGCCTATCTCGCCTTCTCTTCCTCTCCTCTCCCTACCCCTCTCCCTCTCCCTCTTCCTCTCTATCCCTCTCCCTCTCTCTCACTTTCAAGTCTCATTCATATATATTACACCCTCTTCTTTTTTCCTCTTCATTTATATCAAAGAAAGATACTTGGTTGGAGGCTATTTTGGCATTAAAGTTCACTAGTATGATGACATCTCCCTCCCTCGAGAACTCCTAAATATGCTCATCCAAAGCTACATATGGTGATTGATCCTTGGGTGGCTGTATTGGGACTTCGTAAGAGGGGAAATAGCATATGCCAATGTAAAGAGTGCACTCCTCACCTTGCACTCTCGAGCGGTATTGATAGCTGTGGGAGAGACTCTCAATAGTCTCGCTCTTAGTCATGTGGACAGTCTCACAGTAAGTCTCGTGGTTGTAAGTTCTCATTGACTTGTCATTATTGTGGGAAAGCAGGGTATACTCGGCTATAGTGCCATAAGTGTTGGGAATAAAGGGTCACCGTGCCTTTTAGTGTGTTCGGATGTGAACACACCCTTACACTTTGTACTTTATATATATTCAAAACCTAAAATGTGGTATACTAGTCTTTGTACCGAATATCCATTGTATCATGCTCACTCTCTCACTCTACTGCTCTCAACTCCCTTCACTCTTAGCTTAGCTCGCGGCCATACCTTCGCAACAAATGGGTATGAGAGCTCACATGCTGTGCATGCTTCTCGAAGCCAGTGAGACAGTCGTCAGGCCGCGTGACACGCGAGCAGAAGCTTCAGACACCAGTCATCAGTGTTCGGTAGGTGCAAGAGAGGCAATTGATAGGCGATAGGCCTCAGCATGACTTGCGCACGACCTATGCAAACGTAACTAGGTTCGTGTGCAGACAGACTCCTAGACCAAGTTGTAGACGACGCGTTGCAGGCTCAACGTGACGTGACCAAGCCTAGGCAACACGCAACTAGGTCAGTGGGCAGACACGGCGATCGGATGGGATGGGCTTCAGTGGGCGCTCCGACTGGATAGGTGGTGACCTGTTCGATACGTCACCTGTGAGGGCCGTGATTAGGCGGGTCGTCACGAACCATACTTGACAGTCAACACCTTTTTTGTATGTGAAATTTAAAAAAGAAAAGGTTTCCTTTCCTTTTCCCATTGGACGTTCGTGCTTTCAAGCATAGAATACAAATTTGTGCACACGTGCTCTTGGAAAATTGGGGCTTTTCTCGGATTTGGGGAACCTAATGCAGAAGTGGACAATTTGACTCAGAAATTGCAAAATTGGTTCATATTTGCCCGTGGAATTTTGGGGTTTTTCACATTTCAGTGAAATTTCTTCAATTTTAGTGAAATTTGTGCATCTGGATCCAAAAAATTTGGGGCTTTTGCAGAATTTCATCAATTTGTGTATATGCACTTGGGTACTTGAATTGATGCAATCTAAACAGATTATCCTCTAACAATTTGGGGCTTTTGATCCAAATGGTCAAATTTATGCTTGAGAATGCCTTTGGAGCAGAAATTGCAGTGAAATTTTGGGGATTTCACATGTAACTGGTGGCTTGGTCTCTAATTGTGTCAGAAATTGCTTGAGGAGTGTAACAAACGTCATTTTTTTAAAATTCTAAAAATTCATTTACAGATCTGAAATTTCTGCAATCTTGGGATTTTCATTGTTGGTTGGTATTCTTGTGCACTGTGGTCACTTGTGTCACATTTGGGCTTGCCTTTGGTGACTGGTTAGTCAATTTGGGACTACAAATTATGGCTGGAAACAAATGATAGCAGTAATCTTTTGCACATTAAGAAGCTTGAGGGTTCCCATAATTTTGCAATTTGGCAAAAACAATGTTATACTGTCTTGGTGCAGAAGAAACATGTAAAGCCTATCTAAACAAAGGGAATCAAACCAGCAGACATGGAACAAGACGAGTGTGATGACTTGGACGAGCTTGCTCACTTTGCCATTGAGCTCTTAGTGTCAAACAACTTGCTCTTCAACATTGAGAAGCTGAATTCAGCATATGCAATGTGGCAAAGGCTTGAAGAATTGTATGCTCAGAAAAGTGCAGCCAACAAGGTTTATTGGCTAAAAAAACTGATGGACTTTCACATGAAAGAGGGTACAGCCATGTCTGTACATTTGAATGAGTTTAACTCAATTTTTAGTAAGGTGATTGCTTTGGATTTTCATATTGATGAAGAGTTAAAAGCTACCTTTTTGCTATGTACTCTACCTGAAAGTTGGGATACCTTCAGGACAACTTTGAGTAATTCGAATGCTCAGCTGTTATACTTTGATGTGGAGAGTTCTTTGCTGATGGAATAACTCAATAGGCAGAACAACTCAGCAAACGAGTCTTCAAACGCATTACACACTAGAGGCAGATTTTAGCATAAGAGTAGTTCTAAAAACAGAGCATGCAACAAATCTTGTAGAAGGAATGTGGAGTGCCATCATTGTGGCAAAAAGGGGAACTACAAAAGGGATTGCTTTCAGCTAAAGAAAGAGAAGGGCAAAAACAAAAAGAATGAAGCCGACAAGGTTGAAAACAAGGACAGCCACCTTGCCAAAAAGAGCAATGTAAAAATAGAAGAGGTTAATGTAGTCACTCATGATAATGACAATGATAGTGATGTACTTCTAGCTTATTCTTTGGATGCACATGCATTGATTGCAGATTTTGAGGATGACATTCACACTTGGATACTTGATTTAGGTGCGTCCTTTCGTGTCACACCACATCATGAGTGGTTCACTGACTACAATGTTGTTGTACATGGTGTTGTCCACTTGGGGGATAACTATGCATGTAAAGTTGCAGGTATTGGCAGTGTGAAATTGGAATTTTAGCATGGCTCCATGTTTGTTAGCATAATGTGAGACATGTACCTCAGCTCAAGAAGAGCTTGATCAGCACAAGGCAACTAGATGATGAAGGCTATCACACAACCTTTGGGGATAGCAAATGGAAAATATGTAAGGGCTTTCGCATTGTTGCCAAGGGGTCCAAAAGTGATACTTTGTATCCTTTGTATGTATCTAGTGTGCATGACCGTGTTGTCACCATAACTGAGCAACCAAGTGTTTCTTTGTGGCATAGTCGGTTGGGACACATGAGTCAATTTGGAATGAAAGTGCTCTCTCGTTTGGGTTATTTGTCGTCTTTGAGGTATGCTGATTTTGAATAGTGTGATCATTGTATTTATGGTAAACATGCTCAAACATCACAAAGAATGTATTTCTCTAAAATCTTCACCCTTAGAGTTAGTACATTCAGATGTATGTTAAATGCCAGGATTATCTTTAGGGGGGAAGAAGTATTTTATTACCTTTGTTGATGATGCTACACGCAAAGTTTGGGTTTATCCTGTCTGTCGCAAAGACGAGGCCTCGGATAAATTTAAAAAATTTCTAGCACTTGCTGAAAATCAGACCAATAAGACATTAAAATGCCTTCACTCTAACAATGGTGGGGGAATATGTGTCCAAAGCCTTTCAAGACTTTTCTGATAGCAAAGGAATTAAGAGGGAGCTTACTGCTCCTCATAATCCGCCCCAAAATGGTGTTGTAGAGCGTATGAATCGGACCATTCAAGACAAGGTCTGTACAATGCTGTCACATGCTGCTTTACCCCATGGTTTTTGGGAAGAGGCTGTTATGACAGCCGTACACTTGATTAATCGGTCACCAAACAGGTCTTGGGGGGGGTTAGTTTCCCAAGAAGCGTGGTCGGGCAAGTGACCTTCATCTGCACACTTGAAAGTGTTTGTCTGCGAGGCATTTGTGCACATACGCAAGGAAGAACGTAGTAAACTTGAGCGAAAGTCCTGTAAATGTATTTTCTTAGGATATGGTGATGAAGGTGAAATGGGATATAGATAATGTGATCCTGAGAAAAGAAAAGTAGTATGCAGCAATGATGTCATCTTTCGGGAAGATCGCATGCACAAACAGTCCGAAAGAACAAAGGAAGCCAGAAGGGTTATATTTTGGGAGGATGTACCAAGAGGATAGCAAAGAATGCCCGTTAGACAGCAGCAAATACCTGCTGAAAATGTCCTTGAAAAAGGAATGATGCTGTAAATGATCAGCAAGATCTTGCCCATGATGTCCCACAAATTCAGTAAGAACATGTGCACTTGGAACAACTTGAACCAGTTATACAGCAAGTTGTACTTGCAGAACAACAAGTTGTTAATGTAGATATAGACTGAACAGCTAGCAAATATTGACCACTGGTCCATAGGTCGATTAGAGTGCAAAAACAGCCAAGTAGATTTGTTCCTGGAATAAACTATGTGGCTGTTTATGTCATGTTAACAGATTGTGGCGAACCCTTATGCTTCCAGGAAACAATGGACAGACAGGATAGTAAGAAATGGCAAAAAGCAATGCTATCAGAAATGGAATATCTCATGAAGAATGGCACTTGGGATTTGGTACACTTGCCAAAAGGACAAAAAGTGCGACCATGCAAATGGGTTTACAAAATGAAAGTCACTTCTGGTTCTTTGCCCAAGTACAAGGTACGCTTGGCTGTTGAAGGGTACAAGCAAGAACATGGAATTTATTTTGATGAAATCTTTTCTCTTGTAGTCAAAATGACTACTTTGCGAACCATCTTGGGCTTGCTTGCATCTAAGGACATGAAACTCATACAGATGGATGTAAAAACTGCCTTTTTACATGGTGATCAGCATGAGGAGATCTATATGCAGCAGCCTGACGGTTTTGTTGCAAAGGGAAAAGAGCACATGGTATGTAAACTCAACAAAAGTTTATATGGGCTAAAGCAGGTACCACGTGAATGGTATCACAAATTTGATACATTCATGCAATCTCAGGGATTTCATCGTTCTGAAGTTGATCACTTTTTATATACCAAAAAGGTAGCAGATGGCAACCTTATTCTCTTGGTATTGTATGTGGATGACATGCTAATTGCAGGCAAGGATGTTCATGCCTTGGACTCCTTAAAACAGAGCCTAGACAATAACTTTGATATGAAAGATCTTGGTGAGGCAAATCACATTCTTGGCATGTGTATACTTAGAGACAGATCAAAAAGTCTTTTTTATTTGTCACAGCAGGAGTATATTACGAAAGTTTTGCAACGTTTCAATATGGAGGGGGGGAAAGCTATTAGTGTACCATTGCCTCCATATGTGAAACTTAGTGCAGACGACAGTCCTACATCGGATGATGGTAAGGCTGAAATGGCCAAGGTACCTTATGCTTCAGTTGTTGGTAGCTTGATGTATGCTATGGTTGCTACACGTCCTGAGATTGCATTTGCGGTAGAGTAGTTAGCAAATACACAGCATATCCTGGCAAAAAGCATTGGGAAGTAGTGAAGGGTATCATGAGATATCTTAAGGGCACAAAGGATTTGTGTATCTGCTTTGGTAAGTAGAAGTCATCTGTTGTTGGTTTCACGGATGCAGACTATGCTGGCCATCCTGACTGCAGGAAGTCTACTTCAGGATATGTATTTACGTTCACAGGAGGAGTAATCTCTTGGATATCTAGGCTACAAAAGTGTGTTGCATTGTGTACTACAGAGGCAAAATTTGTGGCTGCCACAGAGGCATGCAAAGAGGCTTTATGGTTTTCACGTCTGGTGAGAGAGCTTGGGATTACAGAGTTTCCTATCCTCCACTGTGATAGTCAGAGTGCTATCATGCTAGCACGGAATCTTGTCTTTCATACAAAGACAAAGCACATACAGGTGAAGTGTCACTTCATTAGGGATGTACTTGACAACAAAGGCATTGAGCTTGTCAAGGTACATACAGATGATAATCTTGTAGACCCTCTTACAAAAGGTCTCCGAGCCGAGCGGTTTGCTTATTGCTGCCAGATGATGGGGGTTGGATAGTATATGTGTCTTTTAGCTTTGTACATACATACACTTAGCTGATTCTTTCCTCTACCTTCAGGCACGCTGCCTTTAGGTGAGAGGTTGTTGGGAATAAAGGGTCACCGTGCCTTTTAGTGTGTTCGGGTGTGAACGCACCCTTACACTTTGTACTTTATATATATATTCAAAACCTAAAATGTGGTACACTGGTCTTTGTACCGAATATCCATTGTGTTGTGCTCACTCTCTCACTCTACTGCTCTCAACTCCCTTCACTCTCAGCTTAGCTTGCGACCATACCTTTGCAACAATAAGATACGTGAGGATAAGTGTAAAGAAAAGGACAAAGGTAAGTACAAGGTAAAAATGATGATCATAGCATTGTTCCTAGCAAGTCCAGTGTTAAGATTGAAGAGATTAATGTTGTGTAGACTAATTCTCATGATGATTTCATACTTGCAGCTTTTTCTCTTGATACTTACATAGCTTACTGATGCTTTGTCAGGATATACTCAGTGTAGGTTGATAGATTCAGGGGCTTCTTTTCATGCGTTCCTTAGTGATGACAATTGAATAAAGGGAAGGCCGGTCACACATTGTGATTATCAGAGTTCCCACATCTTGTGTGTGTCTCTCTCTTGCTCTTGCTCCTTCCACCATAGCTCTTGCTTTCACTCTGTGCTTCCACTTCAGAGCTCACCTCCCTTCAAGTTGGAAGTGTTTTGTGCAATGCAATGCATGATTGCTTGCTAGCAATTGCATTCCAGCTGTCATCACACATGGCATTTTGATTATCCTTGGTATTGAAAAGGTTTTCAGTTGTTGCACCTTGTGCTTGGTGAGAAGGGAGGAGAAGGGGGAGCAGCAGATGGCATAGGCGAGAGGGCCACAAGGCTGGCGGAAGATGCAAGCTGTGTGCTAGAGGCAAGCTTGCAAAGTCATGGGAGAGGCAGGAAGGAGGTGGCAAGACAAAGGGGATAGTGGTGCAAGAGAGGGAGGGGGAGTATCTGTACAGACAGGGGGTTTGAGGTGAGAGGGGAGCCAATGGTATGCATGTTCTTGCTGCAATGCTAGAGAGATGAATGAGATTCTTTACTTTTTCCATAACGATAGACTTGTAAACCTGTTTGACAGTTCAAACTCCCACTTTATAGATCAAGTGCCCGAAGGAAAAGCCTTGTGGAGACATCAGCCTTTTTGTCCCATGTAGGGACATTAATTCAAGTTTAGTTTCTGCTCATACAAGCTGAAAATGAACTTCCATGTGCTTGGTCCAGATTCCTTACTTGTGCCATGGCACTTTGATTGCTTTTGAGTCGGTGACTAGTTGCTGTTGAACATAGGCCACTTTAATTTGTAGTCCTAAATAGGATCTCCAGTGTGGTAACTTAATTTGTCCTATGCTCTTGCACACTTAGTCACGAGTCTGTGTGGCCCTGAAGAACAAGGTTGTAGCCAATCCCAGTTGTGGATTTGGATTTCTTATATCATTGTGTTCTTGCAGCCTCTTGCTAATGTATGGTTGAGAATTGGATCAATGCACTGATTGGAATGGAAATGTTCAGCTGTGTGTTGGAAACATAAAGGCAAATGAGCCACAAACTGTTGATGGCATCAACCAATTGTCAACAAATAACTCTCTCAGGATTTGTAAGGTGCAGACACTATGTCATGGGCACCCATTGGCACTAGGGCCGCTTGACATGGTTTTACAGGTAAGACTACCGAATGTCTTAAGTCTTACATACCCTAGGCACCATATGCACAACTGCATTATGGTGACCTTGGGCTAGGCTGGTGGTTGTCTTGAGCCACTGAGCAGCTATCAGTCCTTTGTTACCTACTTCAATTTTGGGATAACTTGGAGTTAGGCCTTGGCGATCTTGATACTCCAGTTTGAGGTGGGGGTTTAAAGTTGAGGGTTTTTATTTTACATTTATGAATTTATTTACCATACATTAAATCAGTACAGAAGTTTCAGTTCATTAATTGATATGTGGAAGAAGTTCCCAGTTTACTTAATTGGTATGTGGACAATTGAGAATAGAGACGGACAGGCCCTTGTCTAGCCATGTGCAAGTTCATTGTGTGATTGTGTGGTTGCTTGCTTGTGCATGCTGTCTTAGTTTTGCCCTCGCTCAGCCTATGCAATCTGCTGCATCAATTTGCATCACCAGATTTGCTGAGCAGTTTTACCCCAGGGCTCTAGTATAGCACTAAGCCAGTTTCTGTACCGGTCCATGTTTGGCCCCTTGTCTAGCCGTGTGCAAACTCATTGTGTGATTATGTGGCTGCTTGCTTGTGCATGCTGTCTTAGTTTTGCCCAACCTAACTGTTCCAGTTCATGCTCAGCCTATGTACTCTGCTGCATCAATTTGCATCACCAGATTTGCTGATCAGTTTTATCCTAGGGCTGTAGTGTAGCACTAAGCCAGTTGCTGTACAGTTGCATGTTTGGCCAGTCTCCAGTTCTGCCCCGCTGACATGGCAGTCAGCTGCTTCAAAAAAGAGTCTGCTGCTGTGTTTTGGCAGATTTCCCTGACACAGGTTGGTGCCAGCTTTTGTGGTGCCTGCTGCCTGTCTTCATATCCAGTTTGTACATTCTGTGCTCGATACAGTTTTGTGTGTCTATGCTGGTTCTTGCTAGAGCTTGTACTATCATTGCTGCCACTGGTGCGTTTCTGTAGCAGCACAGCCTTGTCTATATCATTGGGTGAGTTGGGGTCACTATTGTGAAAATATGCTAGGGTATGCACTGAGGAAACATAGGAAGTACGACCACAATTGAAACACAAAGAGTCAGACAACGATGTGCAAAACTCAAATCCTAAATGCAAAACTCAAAACACAAAACGCAAAAACACAAACACAAACAAAGAAGAAAGAGAACTTTGAAGTGAATGAATCAATGCTGTGAATAAAGGAAAGAATGTACAAGATGCTCAAGGGAAGAGCTGTCCAACAGCTAGTGGCTCTTGTGGGAGCGGGCCGAAGGAGGTTTCGATGTGTGTTGTGTTATAGATTATTCATCCCCTGGACTAACATTTCTCACGTCACCATTGGTGCGGTCAGTTCTCTTGGAGGTACTCTCGGAGGGCATTATTCATTATTCCTGTCAGTTAGTGGGCATTTTAGCAGACACAGTGTATGGGCAGTCTGTCAGGTAGGCGATTGTGCCACGTGGCAGCTGGAGGATTGATCACTGATTATTTTATTCATTTATGTTGTACTCCGCAATTTTTGATCAGGTCAGCCAGTTTTTTGCTGGCCGACTGCATTAATTTATTGCATTCTTCTTTCCTATTTAGCCCACTTGGCAGCCTGCCCCACACACTTGTTTTCTAGGTGTTGATGGGAGAGATTCGGCTTGAGGAGATACGTCTACAGTCCTTGTATATTTGCCCTCTTCATTTCAGCATTCATAAATTGTAGATTTCTACATTCTTTTGTCTCTTTTCTCTCTCCCTTTCTCGTGCTCATTTCCTTTCAGTCTTGTCCATACGCTTCTGCATTTGCTGCACTCAAACATGGTATCAAAGTAGCGTAGGAGGGCTGATTGATCGTGGACAGACTTGATCGGGCTATACAAAAAGTTTTATTTCAGCCTTTGGAGGATTTGGTGAATAGGTTGTGTGCGGAGAAGGAGCGAAGTTGTTTTTTGCAGGTCTTTGCTGTTTGTGAAGGAGGAAAGGCTACGTTTTCAGCCTCTTGTTGCAGATTTTGAGTTTTCATCACCTCAGGTGATTGAAACTCTTTGAGGATGAGTGAAGGAAGCCCTAGTAGGCATTGGGACTCGTGTGCGGAGTCAGAGGGGATTGCCCTTGTTTTGTGCAGGTCATTCTATTTACAATGTCGATCGAAATTGATGCGAAGTTTCAAGCTATTATGGACCGTAAGGTCCCCATATTGTCGGCTCTTCCTATAGATCAAAAGCTTGATGGGGAGAATTACCGCATCTAGCGTGTAATGATGCTTGCTATCTTGGAGTCTTATGATTTGGTGGAGCTTGGGACCGAGGCTATAGACCGTCCTACAGCTCGTGATCCCTCCAAGCTTTCTTCAAATGAGGAAGCCGAGTTGATGAGGGTACAATTGCATTGGGACAAATTGAATGCTCGGATTTGTTCTTTCCTCTTTCTCTTCTTTACTCTAGCCATCATTGCTCACATCGAGCACTTGAAACATATGGTTGGAGCTTGATTAGATGTACAATTGGATGACCATGATGAAGCAAATGTCCTTGGAGATTCAAATGAGGACTTTGAGTCCTAATAAGTCTTCTTCTATGCAAGATCATGTTAATAAGCTTCGGCAATTGCAGATGCAGGTCTAAAGCGCAAGGAAGTCGATTATCTCGGAGGACATGGTGATAACTCTTCTTTCTTAGTTACGATCCCGATTCAATGAATTTTACTCTGCCTTGATTGCTTCAGGGTGGACATAGACTCTTCGTTGGGAAGAGTTGGTTTCTACGGTTTTGGACCAGGACGAGCAATTGAAAGGATAGAAGGCTTCCAAATTGGAGGCATTGATCAAAAGGAGGATAAATGGAAGAAGGATAAATAAAAGGATTCTACTTGTCACATTTGTGGCAAGATAGGTCGCTTGAAGAAGGATTGCCTCGACAAGAAGAAGAAGGACAAGGAGAAGGAGAAGTCTTCAAAGGATTTAGGAGTGGTGGGGGCTCCCTCATCAGTTGCCTTCCTCCACTTGGAGGTGATTGAGGCATCGATCCCTAGGGCTTCTAATACTCCGTTGACGGCTCCACATTCTTGTGAGTGGATTGTTGACAGTTATATCTCTCGCACATGACTTCTTTTGCAATAGGTGTTAAACATTTGCAAACCTCGCATAGATAGATTCTCATCGGTGATAGCTCTTCTGTCTCTATTCAATGGAGGAGTAATTTTCAGTTTATTCCAGATGGGCAAGGTGGTGCTCATACTTCAAAGGTGCTTTATGTGCCAGGCTTGGGTTACCATTTGCTTTCAATACACAAGATTTGTATCCTCAGCTTCTTGGTTGAGTTTGACGAGGATTCCTTTCGGATTCTTGATTATAGATTGAGACAGGTGCTTACGTCTGGTTATGAGGAGAACAAAGTCTACAAGTTAAGGTCTTCTTTTGCCTTGATCTCTCTTCTTCTTACCTCTCAGAGAGCTTGTTCGAACATTGTGGTGAACCAACAACCGTGTGTATCCTGCATTCATGGCAAACAACATCATGATGCCATTCCTAGCAAGGCTTCGAGGCTATCTTCAGCACCCTTGGAGCTTATATCTATAGATCTATGTGGACCATAGAAACAGGGAATGGCCGTTCCGGCTTGTAGGAATGGCCTATAACGCGTTCCAAACCCTCTGAGGAGGTGAAGCGACCAAGGAACGTTCCCTGCTGTTCCCCCTACCGTTCCTTGTTTGAAACGGCTGTTCCGAGCCTGTTGACCCAAAATTGACATTTTTTCCAGTTTTTTCTTTTTGCTTGTGTCAACTTTTTCTACCAC